>NC_056742.1:351129363-351479363 GCF_019279795.1 Protopterus annectens
TGTGGTAGGGAATACCTCAGGCTTGAACCCTGTACCCTGTATGCAGGTGTTAAAGACTTCAGTTCCCTACCCACCACCATTTGTAAAAAAATTGCAGATTTTTGCCTCATATTTGATCTGACCTGTTCCTCATAATATCTGTGGTTTGTAAATGTTGCAATGCTTGATATTTGATGGTGTAGTAGTAGCATTGTTGCCTCACAGCTGCAGGTTCTCGGGTTTGATCCTTCACTAGGGTTCCTTCTTTGTGGGGTCTGTATCTTCTCCCTGTGTTTGTGTGGGTTTGCTTTTGTGTCGTCCTCCCATGTTACAAAGACATGTCTGCATTATTTCTTCCTGGGCCTCTGCTGAAAATTGTTTTTTTGTTCCAAGTCAGATTGTCCTGATTAACAAATGTTAAATAAAATTGACAGGCATTTATTTGAATTTCAGACTTCAGGTTTCTGAATGTTTAATTCCTTGCATATTTGATGGTGCAGTGGTAGTATTGTTGCCTCACAGCTATAGGTTTTCTGGTTTGATTCTTGGTTGGGGTGGCTTCTATGTGGAGTCTGCATCTCCTCCCTGTGTTTGTGTGGATTTGCTCTGGTGCCCTGCCATTTTACAAAGACGTGTCTGCAGTATTTATCCCTGCGTCTCTGCTGAAAATTGTTTTTGTTCTGTCCGCAGTAAAATTGACAGGCATTTGAATTTCAGACTTCAGGTTTCTGAATGTTTAATTCCTTGCATATTTGATGGTGCAGTGGTAGTGTTGTTGCCTCACAGCTATAGGTTTTCTGGTTTGATTCTTGGTTGGGGTGGCTTCTGCGTGGAGTCTGCATCTCCTCCCTGTGTTTGTGTGGATTTGCTCTGGTCCCCTGCCATTTTACAAAGACGTGTCTGTAGTATTAATCCCTGCGTCTCTGCTGAAAATTGTTTTTGTTCTGTCCGCAGTAAAATTGACAGACATTTGAATTTCAGACTTCAGGTTTCTGAATGTTTAATTCCTTGCATATTTGATGGTGCAGTGGTAGTATTGTTGCCTCACAGCTATAGGTTTTCTGGTTTGATTCTTGGTTGGGGTGGCTTCTGTGTGGAGTCTGCATCTCCTCCCTGTGTTTGTGTGGATTTGCTCTGGTGCCCTGCCATTTTACAAAGATGTGTCTGCAGTATTAATCCTCGTCTCTGCTGAAAATTGTTTTGTTCTGTCTGCAGTAAAATTGACGGGCATTTGAATTTCAGACTCAGTGGTAGTATTGTTGCCTCACAGCTATAGGTTTTCTGGTTTGATTCTTGGTTGGGGTGGCTTCTGTGGAGTCTGCATCTCCTCCTGTGTTTGTGTGGATTTGCTCTGGTGCCCTGCCATTTTACAAAGACGTGTCTGCAGTATTAATCCCTGCATCTCTGCTGAAAATTGTTTTTGTTCTGTCAGCAGTAAAATTGACTGGCATTTAAATTTCAAACTTCATGTTCTTCAGAATACATAGTAGCACAACCTTTTTTTCTAGCAATTTTCTAAGTTTATAAGATGAATATTTTAAATTTGTCCCTATTTTTGGGACTTTATTCCCCCATTATTGGCTTTGTCCAGTTTTTGTGCTAAGGTTGACAGCTATGGCAAGAACTGAATTCACTGAATATGTTTGAGGGCTGTATTCCCTCATTACTGGGTTTGTCCAGGTGTTTTGTACTAAGAGGTTGACAGCTATGGTGAGAACTGAATTCACTAAATGATAGCCATTTAAGTTTCAGTCTTCCTCTCTTTTACAAAGCAGCTGATGTGGCATAGTGGTATGTTACTCTGACGGTTTTTTGCTCAGGGACCTTGGCAGTAAAATGTATGGTGGCAACACAACATTTTATTCTAGCAACTTTCCAAGATTATACAAGCAATGTTTAATGTGTCCCTGGTTTTGGGCTTTTGACCCCCAATACATTTTGGCTTTTTCCAGTTTTCTTGAGCTGCGAAGTTGAGATGCAGTTGAGTATTGAGTAGATTTTACAAGGAGCTGAGAGCTGCAGGGGAATAGAAGTTTAGTGCTTTGCCTGGTTAATACTATAGCACAACAGGTTGTGTACTTGCTTTTGATGCAGAAGGCTGTGGGTTCTACTCCCACAAGGGGTGGATGCTGCCATACTGAGAATGTTCTCCTTGGTGAAGATACTAACTATGAGTCTGTTATCAGTTTGCCATCCATTTCTTCTTGCAATATTATTACTAGCTTATCGTTTTTTAATGTAATATAGGAAATTTATTCCTGAGGGGCAACAGACACTTTATTTTTCGATGAAACCATGAAATATAAAGGTGATTGCTAGCAGCAACCGCTTCATTAGTTACAGATTTCTTTAATGTGGAATTATTTAGATGACTTACTTCAGAGATTGTGCATATTTACTGATAATGGACTGTAGAATTGTGCATATTTACTGATAAAGGTAGACTGTAGAATTGTGCATATTTACTGATAATGGTGGACTGTAGAATTGTGCATATTTACTAATAATGGTGGACTGTGGAATTGTGCATATTTACTAATAATGGTGGACTGTGGAATTGTGTATATTTACTAATAATGGTGGACTGTGGAAGTCTGAGTAGACTTTTTATGATAAATGTTCTCAACTGGGCAGTTTTGCCATTATGGGTGTATATGGTTTGTTTCATTGCTTACTGGAAAAATGTTCAAAACAAATGTAAAACACCCTCTAACAAGTGTACTGTATTGTACAAGGAATATAATTTTAGTACAATGAGGAAGGTGTATCAAAGAGCACATGTATGTTTCATATGCAAGGGGCCTATGATTTGAAAACAGCACAAAATTAATCTTTATCTGCCACTGGCAAAATGTATTTTCTTTGAATGTGGGTTTCAATGCTGTTTCAATGAATGTGAGTTTCTAGGGCAGAGAAGTTTTAATGCTAAGTTTTCATTGTGAGACTGCATTGCTTTGTTTAACAGATGACTTAGTGTTTGTGCTGTAAAATACAAAATAAAACTTTCAAATGAAGTCCAACTCATCATAGAAGTAAAGCAGTATGCACATTAGTGTTTATGGTAAATGGAGTGAAATAGCCAAGTAATGGTTCATTGGAATGGCTGCAGAGTCTCCATTCAACCATTATTTTGTCAGGGGGGAAGGGCAGCAAACTCAGACAGGCCCAGCTGAACTATACCTCCCAACTGTCCAGATTTTCAAAGAATGAATAGATTTTTGCTTCCTATTTTTGGTTTGTTCTTCATAAAATTTGTAGTTTTCTGGCAAATCATTTAGGAATTAAGTCACTAAATAATAAGTTTCAGACTTCATAACCTTCAGAAAATGCATGTTAAAGTAAGAGCTGTTCTATCAACTGTCTCAATTTATACAAGTGCAATTTTTAGTACTGTTTATATGTGCCCCCAATATATTTGGCCTTGTTCAGATTTACTGCATTAACAGGTTGAGAGGTACATGCAAATAAATTGCTTTATAGAATTAGGCATAGCCAACCTCTCAACTGTCCCCAATTTTTGGCTCAAAATGTTGCTCTTCCCCCTAATAATCCCTCCGCAAAATAGCAATTTTGGAAGAAAACATGGAGGGTTTACAATTAATAAATAACTGTAATAATCAAAGTTATAGATTACTTGAAATGCATGTAGATTCTTTTATTTTGTCAGCTGCTCAAGGCAGCAATACTAATATTAAAGTGTCACTTCTTTGGCAGGTAGCAGCTGTATTGTGTGTCTATTTTATATTTTTGCATCACATTTTTGGTCCATTTTTCATAAAGTTGTGTTTTTGGCAAATTAGTGACAAATCACTA
Source organism: Protopterus annectens (assembly GCF_019279795.1). Classification (NCBI taxonomy): domain Eukaryota; kingdom Metazoa; phylum Chordata; order Ceratodontiformes; family Protopteridae; genus Protopterus; species Protopterus annectens. Next base: position 351,133,156 of record NC_056742.1, read on the forward strand.
AAGACTGAAGTTAGAAAATGACAGGCATTTGAGTTTCAGATTTTATACCCTTCAGAAAATTCATACTAATGCAAGACCTATTCTATTATCTTTCTAAGTTTATTAGAGCAATATTTAAAAATTGTCCTTATTTTTGGGCCTTTGTCCCACTTCTGTGTATGGCTTTGTCCAGATTTCTTGCTCTTGAGGTTGAAAGGTATGACAAATGTGTCAGGGCCATCACAGTCAGCCAGAGAAATTTCAAATTGTGACATGCTTGTTGCACCCCACTCCCCCATGTAGTGACTCTGGATGTGTCCAAGCAAGGCAAGGAGTAATTGTATCTACCTTGGATGGGGAGGACAAACTGCATAAGTACTATAGTGGCTTTTCATCTGTCCTTGATTTTGCAGAATGGTCTGGTTTCTGTCATATTTTTGTACTGTTGATTTATGCTTATTACTCAGATTTATGCTTATTACTCAAAGTGCCTGTTGCTCTGTGTTTAAGTAGCAATGCTTTAATGACCATAAGGTAAGCTTGTCTGAGATCGTAAGATGCAAGTAAGCTTTAATAAGCATACTGTTAAAGAATTGCCAACATTGAAAGCCTTTCTGTTGTTGCCATGCAGAGAATACTTGACTAGATAATGTATAAGCCTTGGGTATTAAAGGACATGATTCCATTATTTTAAAAAGCTCATTACACTTGTTGGAGACTTCCAGTCATCTCTACAGACTTTACCCGTAAACTAAACAGAATGCCAATCATGTGTGGTCCATAACCTGTACAGTAATCCTTTAAGCAATGTATCTTGAGCTTGTTTCTTGTTTGCTTTTCATTTTTTACTTTTATCATGTTTTCCCCATGAACAAGTTGTCAGGCAGCAGGTCTTTTTTGGATAAGAAACATTTTTACAAGTGGGGGCATCACATAGATTTCTACTTTCAGCATGTTACTCAGTACTTTAATAAAGCTGAATATATTATAATTAGAACTGCAGTGCAAGGAGAAGTGGTTTGAGTTGAGTGCTTCTGGTTTTTCTTATACTTGATTTTGACTGGCATTCCAGTAATGTATTTAAAAAGTAATTTATTTTTTCATGCCTCACAACCTTTTGTTTCCATCTAGATATTAAGTAAGCTGTCATGCAGCCAATGCATTGAAATATTTTTATTCTTCTACACTTATTTTTGTCTTGATTGGACTTTCATAATGGTGGTTTGCCACCCAGGGCAGCGTATTTAATTAAAGTTATTTTTTTGTGGTTTTGTGCATAGCTCCTCCCCTTTCTGGTTGACCACACCCCTCCCCTTGACCCCACCCATTCCGCTGTCTCCTGCAGCCCCCCTGTGATTTGAAGTCACCAGCCGCCACTGCGATGAAGCCAAAGGTAATCTCCACAAAAAGTTTATTCAAACACATGATATAAATTTCTCCAAGTCCTTCTCTCAAACACACAACATAAATTTCTCCAGATCCTTCTCAAGCGCTTTCGCTCAGTGCAATACTGAGCTTTATCAAGATAAAAATGCAGGGCAGAACAACCTTATTTGTAAGTCTCTTAATGAGATCATGTGCTTCATTAATTAAAACCAGTCAAGTTACAATTAAAATTAATTGGTGACCAATTTAAAATTAAAGAGCAAGATGTATGAAATACATAAAATCCTAAATAAAATACCTTTTGTTAAATATGTTGTAGTTAAAAAATATGTTATTTAAAAGATATGTCATTTGAAAATCACAAAGCATTCGTGTATAAATAAATAAATATTGTTATATGTTAATGTCCCATGAAACCACATTTGTAGTGATTGATTCTTATAACACTGTTTAGTGTGCAATAAATATTACAATGGGGTACCACGAATAAATGATGTGAGTAATAAATAGTAATAGATAAAAATCAAATGTTAAAAATACAAGAATTAAAAATAAAAATAATCAAGTATTAAGTGTTCAAACGTTGTTACATAGATTATATTCCCTATACTCAGAATAAATATAAATATAAAATACAAATAATTTGATACAAATAAGTAATGTTGATAATCTCTTACTAAATGCTGTATGCTATAACTTAGCTCTTCTTAGTTTTAAAACACTACTTAAATTTGTGTAGTCATTTAACCCTGGCCATTTAGCTGCATCCAGTCTTAGTTGCCATATAAGCTCCCTATATTCCAATTTAGTCTCCCAGTCACCCCTCTCTTGTCGGGTGTTATCTGGTCTAACACAATGAACTTGATTTCCATATCTGGGCAGGACAAAGAGTGTTTATAAAAAGCATTGGTCTCTTTTTTCTTGGAAATATCGTAGAAATGCTCATAAATTCTTCTCTTTAGAGTCCTTTCTGTTTTCCCAATATAGAAACTTTGACATTTTATACATGAGCCTAAATATACAACATATTTTGCATTGCAGTTAAAATACCCATTAGACCGGAATAGATATTTCCTAGATGGGATATATATACTATGATCATTCAACATAGCAGTGCATTGTTTGCACATTCCACATTTATAAGTTCCTTTCTTGGATCTACTTCCAGTGGTATTCGTCATTTCTTTTCTTTCAAATAGCTCTTTCATGTTAGTACCCCTGCGTCTAACAAATGTGGGTTTAGTTGGAACCTTTGTTGAAAAATCATTATGCAATGTAAGAACTGGCCAATACCTTGTTATTGTTTCCTCTATCAGGTCAGAATTGCTGGAAAATGTGTGTATGTAACTAGTTTGTTCTAGCTGCTGGGTGTTCTTATGCAAGTTATCCACTTGCAGTAACATGCATCCTAAAAGTGGTGGGTATTTTTCTTCTCTACATGCGGAAATTTCCATGACCAAATTCTTGATTAGTTTGGCCGGGTAGCCCCTTTCACAAAATTTCTCTTCTAAAAAGCTAACCTCATTTGAGAAGTATTCGCAGTGCTACACATTCTAGAAGCACGGATTAGTTGCCCTTTGATAATTCCTTTCTTTTGATAGAAAGGATGACTACTGCTAAAGTGTAGGTAAGAATTAGAATATGTGGGTTTCCTGTATACTCTTGAAGCAAACTTGCCATTGGTGAAATCCTTGATTATAGTTACATCGAGATAGTTCAAACTAGTGTTACTGACCGAGTGTGTAAAGGTCAAAAAGGAAGTGGTGGAGTTAATGTAATTTACAAATTTCTGAAAATCTACCTCTGTTCCATGCCATAACAAACATATATCATCCAGGTATCTAACATAGTGTTTAATGTGTTTCACCCAGTCTGTGCCAAATATGAAAGTCTGTTCCCATTTGTGCAATACAATGTTCACATACAAAGAGGCACAAGAAGCCCCCATTGCAACTCCCAATTTCTGTTTGTAAATTTCGCCGTTAAAACAGATGAAATTATTGTTTAACACAATATTCATGAATTCGACTAGCAAATTCACAACATTGGCACCAAGATTGGCTTCTTGGACCAAAACGTCTTTGAACCAATCCAGACCTGTCAAATGTGGTATACTGGGGACACTATTCCTCACTCAGGCATAATAGATAAACTCTCCCAGCTTGGCATCAACCCATATGTTACCAGATGGGAAGATAACGATCACTGATAGAACCCACTCAGTCAAAATAGGGGAAGCCACCTCTAGTAGTAGACCTGTAATGAGCGGTGTGCCCCAAGGGCTGGTCTTGGGGTCTCTACTGTTTGGGATACACTTTTTTGAGGTGCAAACCAAAATCAGTGGTCTGTGGCTGACCAAGTTTGCAGATGACTGCAAGCTGGGCACTGTCTTAAATTCCCCTTGTGATGTGAACATCCTCCAAGAGGGCCTTACATAAACTAATGAATGGTGCCAGAAGCATGACCTCAAACTGAATGCCAAGAAATGCATCATTATCTCCTTTGGGGAAAATGGCATTCCCACTAATTATCACATTAATAAGAACATACTAAGCATGCAATCAGTTGTGAGGGACTTGGGCAGCCAGGTTGCTAGCAACCTGACATTTGACCACCATATTGCCTCCATTATACGGAAGGCTTTCTACATAACCCACCTCATAAATAAGAGTATTTCATCCAGGAACCAGGTGGTCATAACATCCCCATACTCCTCCCTTATCAGACCCATTATTGAGTTCAGTGCCCCCTTCAGCATGTACCTTACCAAGCACATGCAGCAGCTGGAGAGACCCCAGAGGTTCCTGACCAGGAAAAAACAGGGTCTCAAACAGCTATCCTATACAGAAAGGCTAAAAGCCCTGTCCCCCTACTCAGTCTGCTCAGTGGTTACCTGTGTTTGGCATACAAGGCCATCTCAGACCCAGTCTTGATGGAGTTGCTGCATATCAGTAAGTCAAACTCCACTCACGCAACCCACATGCAAGGCCTTAACCTGGTCTGTGACATTACTAAAACTTGTTGGCAGGATAGATTTGTGTCCCAAGGACTCCCCCATCTGTGGAATAGACTCCCTCTCCATGTCAAGCAGGGTACCTCTCTAGCCCTCTTTAACAGGAACCTGGACGACTGGATGAGAAACAGAAAATACACCCCTGGAATCCCACCTGTGTCCCGGTTGTACAGGGGAAACAGGTGCTGACTTTGTGGGAACATGGGTGAAATTCTTACCTAGGCTTATAAGGGCCTCTAGGCCAATAGCCTAGTATCATCCTATGAACCTATGACAGATGCAAGAAAAGGGATCTGATAGTGTTTTCCATGTTGTTTGTTGTGATTAAAGCCTGTAGAAGCTAAAAGTGTGTTTTCATTGCTATGTTGTTCATACAAAAATCACTGAACCCACAGACATTGCCAACATACTGGCAGACAGGTTCAGTGCAAATTTCTCCCCCCCCCCCCAAAAGGAGAAATATCTATCCTACCAGAGTCTAGCCTCCCAAACATCTCAGATGCCCAGGTGAGAGCTGCGCTCTCTAAAGCAAAAAACACAGCATCAATGGGACCGGACGGTGTCCCCGGCTGTGTGCTACACGAACTCAGTGAGGAACTAAACCCACACATAAGGCTGCTGTTTAATCTTAGCCTTACTACAGGATACGTACCCAAAGAATGGCATACGGCAATTGTGGTCCCACTCCACAAAGGCGGTGCTTCTACGGACCCTGGAAATTACCGCCCCATAAGCTTGACGAGCCTTGTCTGCAAGGCTATGGAGAGGATCATAATGGAACTCATAAATAAAGACATTGGGGACCTACAGACACTGGATCCTACCCAATTTGGCTTTGTCAAGGGCAGATCCTGCCTCTTGAACTTGGTCGACTTTTACGAAACAGTCACTAAGGCCATTGATGAGGGTAAGGCAGTTCACACAGCCTACCTTGACCTAGCAAAAGCGTTCGACACAATACCCCACTCGGGCATCATAGAAAAGCTCACCAGCTTAGATGTAAACCCATATGTCACAAGATGGGTTGCAAACTGGCTCAAGGACAGAACCCACAGGGTTAGAGTTGCTGGTGCCATGTCAGACTCTAAGCTGGTCATGAGCGGTGTCCCACAGGGCTCAGTCCTGGGCCCCCTCTTGTTCGGCATTTATTTTTCTGAAGTGCAGGCAAACATAGGGGATTGTGGCTGACAAAATTTGCAGATGACTGCAAACTGGGCACCATAATTGACACTCCATCAGACACAGACATCCTCCAGAGAGGTCTCATAGAAATGGATAACTGGTGCCAGAGCCATGGCCTTAAGCTAAATGCCAAAAAATGTATAGTCATACCCTTTGGGAAAAACAAGGTAACCCCTAATTACCACATAAGTGGTAATCCATTAAACATGGAAGAAGTTATCAGGGACCTGGGGACCCAAGTTGACAGTAACCTCTCTTTTGACACTCACATTGCCAAAGTGGTTAGGAAGACCTTCTACATTGCCCACCTGATCATGAAGGGATTCACATCCAGATCAGGAGAGGTCATTGTACCCCTGTACTCTTCACTTATCAGACCAATGATTGAGTACAACACCCCATTCGGAATGTACCTTACCCAACACCTGCAGCAGTTGGAAAGACCCCAAAAGTTCCTCACCAAAAGGAGAAAGGGGCTCAAACATATGTCATATGCTGCCCGACTGAAGAAACTCCAGCTCTATTCAGTCGCATACCGTCTGCTCAGAGGTGATCTGTGCCTGACATACAAGGCCATGTCCAACCCGGAATTAATGGACATGCTCCACCTCAAAAAATCCAAATCCACCAGAGCCACGAGAGCAAGAGACTTAAACCTCAACACGGATATAAATAGGACGTGCTGGAGGGACAGATTCATCACCCAGAGACTCCCTACACTATGGAACAGAATCCCAGTCCATGTGAGGCAGAGCCCCTCACTGACTCTGTTCAAGAGAAATCTTGACGAGTGGATGGAAGATCATAGGTTTACCTCGGGAATCATCTCCGTGTCACTGCTGGACAGAGGCACAGCAAACTAATGGGTATAGTATTCTCATCCTAAGGGGTGGTGAAAACCACACACACTCTGGCTAGGCTTATAAATGCCCTAGGGCAGATAGCCTAGTATGAACCTATGAACCTATGAACCTATAAAAACTATAGTGAGCTTTTGAAAGGAGGTTATTCTGATTTACATGACATAGGAGTCACATTTGAATACATCTGAGTATTGTTGAAAGGGAACATTGTAGTCTAATAGGTCTATAATTGACTAACACTGTTGAGTTTCTAACTTTTTACAAAAATATTATGAAAGAGGATTTCTAGAGTTTTGGACATATAATTATTGTATCAATCTGTTTACTAGTATCAATATATAGTAAGCGATGCCTTCCACTGCTAGGATGAGGTACATCCTGGGGAGATTGTCAGTGTCAGTTTGAGTTTATACAGGAGTTTTACAGATGAGGCAATGGATGTAGGTAAGAATCTAAAAGTGTCAGAGTATGAGGTACGGCTGGAGTTGGAGGGATTGGGGACTGCTGACAGACTTACCTATCTTAAGATAGTGATCATAAATTTGCATGCTCTAATTCAGGAGGGATTCATCAGGGGGGGGAGCCAAGTGGTATTTTTCCTTGTTTGAAAAGGTGAGAGATGGTTGAACAGAAATATGTGTGGCTTCTGCAGTTCCCTTCATGTTGTTTGTGAAAAAAAGTTGTGTTTAAATTCATGGAGTACCTTTTTGGTTGGTTACAAAGTTCATGGTACTGAGTTTGGTTTTGTTGCTGTTGTTTTTTTTTTTATTATGATATTTTCCCCATATATGGCTCACCCATTTTTTTCCTTAGATTCTTTTCTTTGTACTTAGCCAGAAGTTTGATTTTGATTTGACCTTCTGAGGCCGGGTGAGCTAAACAGTTTAAAATATTCACAAACAGCTGGTTGAAATAATGCATGGCTTCATTAAGGGGCAGGATTTCTCATATTTGCTATTTTTAAATATAGAAATTAAGTAGTTGGCATTATTTTTGTTTGTCAATTATTTTCTATAGTTTGGGTGATTTCTGAGCAATGACAGTGAATATCAGGTTATCTAGCATTATACCTGTGTGAATAATATTTCCAGGGTTGGTAGCTAGGAACTAGTCTAGCAGTTAGTGATAGTGGGTTTGTCTGTTCAGATTGCAGAATTATTGAGCTGAGCGAATTGAAGTAGGTTAAGGGTGTGGGAGGTTTGATTTCTAGCTAAAGGCAAGTCTATATTGAAGCCAGCTTGTAGTATTTTTTTCTCCAGGTAAGTTTGCAGTAAGTTATGGGAAATTGTTCTGAGCAGAGGACCTTGTGATTCATGGCATGCTTGTCCTCACAAAAAAAGCCTCACCAAAAAGATAAAGGGTCTCAAAAATATGTCTATGCAAAAACTCTCTTAGAACTCCAGCTCCTTTATTCAGTCTCATACTTGCCAGAGGTGACTGGACCTATCCCTGACATAAGTCAACCCGTCATTTGATTTGATGAATATGCTTCAAATCAAAAATCTAGATCCCCAGAACCACAAGGCGGAGACTTTAAAACCACACACGGTTATAAACGCGTTGGAGGGGACAGATTCATCACCCCAGAGACTCCTATGCTGTGGAAATCCCGCACATCATGTGAGGCAGACAGACCGCTGGCTCCTGTCAAGAGGAATCTTGACCAATGGATGGAGATATAGAGATAGGGATTACTTTAGTGTCACTCACTGCTTGAGGCACAGAAAGAAAAATGATAGGCATAGTTTTTTTTCAAAAAAGGGGGGAAAGAAAGCCACATAACTATGGGCTAGGCTTATAAATGCCCTTGGGCAGATAGCCTAGTATGAACCTATGAACCTATGAACCTATGACAGTATGTAAATGGCAGTGATTTTTTTTTTTTTATGAAAGCTAACATGTTTTCTATGTTTTTTGACTGTATGTGGCTGAATGCAGTGAGGGTTACATTGTAACCTTTTTGAGTAGATAAGTGTCAATGCTGCCTGTACGTATGTGTGCTCAGTCTCGCTATTAAATATGGAAGGTATGTGGGGATCCAACTTTGAAGGCTTGTTAATTTGTTGCAGATACCGTATACATATGGTCTAGTTTTATGGCAGACATTGGTTACTGTTAGATGTGTGGAAAGTGCTATTTTGTTGTGTAGGCTCTAGGTTTGCAAGCATACCACTGCATTTTGGCTGCTGTCAAAAGGTCTCAGTGTAGCTTTTCTTCTGGGATTGTATGTTTTTGATTTTGAATATTCTGATTTTGGAGAATGTATGTCAAAATCTGAAGTTATAAAAGTCTGTGAGTTTATGCTTGGTGACTATATTGTTATTTGATAGGGATTTAGTGTTTGTGTGGGTTGTATTTTGCAGTAAAAAGATGGCTCAACTACCAATGCTTAATACCATTGAGCTTGATATACATCTCCCAGGCAAATGTAGCTTAAACTGACAGACCACATTCACACATCCTTGCAACACATGTACTCAGGTTAAGACAGTTTATGAGTTAATACACCAAAATAAAAATAAAAAAGCATTTTTCCACGGGGTAAGCACCCCTATACCCCCACATTTTTGTTTTAATTTTTTTTCTTAGACTGAGGTTACTGAAAAAGTGCTTGGCAATAGGCAGTGAAATGCTGTCTTCTCCTTTCTTTAAGACATTGCAGTCTCAGAGAAAATTCAAAGAAATGCAACACTGAGAAGCAACAAACTTGTACAGGAAACAAGCAGCAAAACATGAATAGTTACGTGCTGAGCTGTAAAGTTTGAGCGACTATGATATGTACAACGCCGTATTGGGCATGGAGTAATTAAAGTACCTTATGAGAAGGTGGGGTTGGTAGATGGCTGTAATGGGTGGGCTTAGTAGTTTAAGAAGTATGTTTTATGTTAATTTTTTTTTTGCTAGTTACTATTGTTTGGCATTGTTGAAAGAGAAGTTTGCTGTTTAATTTGTGGTCATGTTTATACTGACTGTAACTTTGTACATTTTTTCCAGGAGATAGTGCTCTCTAGTTATTGTGAAACTGAGCGGAGAGGGCTGCAAACCTGTCATGAATACATTTGTGGAATAAAGTAATGAGAACTGGTTTGTATTCACACGACAAAAAATGGAGATAAAGTTATTATACATAGTGCTGAAAACAGACTGAAGACCTGAATAAATGTATTATGCAAGAATGAAATATAAGTGGGAGGTGACATGAAATAAGTGTAAGAAAAATAATAATAATTACTAAATTGGCAGGATTAGAGGTTTAGTATAAAAGTAATGTGTCAGTTTGAGTGTAGTAAGAGGAAAACAGGGATGAAAAAGGTCTGAGCTGACATTCTTTATTGGGTGTATAAAGAAAGAAGGAAATGTATATGTACAACTTAAAATGATTAAGAGAAGAATGGAAAGAGGGGAGAAGCATTACCCTCTACATATATAAATAATCCTTTATCTAAAGCAGTAAATGTAATGGAACAGAAGTAAAGCGTATGCATTTTGATAAAGACAAGCTTTTTTAAGTTCACAATAGTTGAGTGTTAGGATCTAAGGGAAATGGATGAGTCAGTCATGTAACAAGAACATCTGATAATGGTGTGAGTCAGTCTATCATGTGATTCTTGACACATATTTAAGAAAGGAGTGTCAGAAAGGGTGGGAATGAAGGGTATCAACTTTGATCCCTCCGAGAGGTTCACTCAGGAAAAAGCTATCCAAAATATTGTCATGCTCAGAAATGTATTTTAGTAACTAAGTATCATCAACTTACTGTTCACAACAACCTAAAAACATTATGCAAGCTGAACTGTTGTGCAAAGAGAAGTCATACTACAGAAGGCTAATGAGGCCTTAACAGTCATGTGACTGTTAGATGAGTTTGTGTTCTCATCCATTCTTTCTCAAAGAAGTATTGGTACTTTTTCATGAAAAACAAGGTCAGTCATTAGTAATAGTACTGTTGTTTCAACGCTAGGGTGGTGCAGGAGCATGTGAAAGTCTGCTGTAGTGAAACACAATCCAAAACACTTTGAGAATTAGTCACACAGAGCCCAGAACAGATCTTAAAAGAGACAGTCATTCAACTTATAGCTCAGAACAAGAAGAAAGCCTCTGTTTTAATGTTATTAGCAGTGTTTGTGGTTTGAAAATTTACCTGCGGTTTAAATATTGTTGGGGTGGAGTCAGCAATAATCTTTTATCAGCTTAGAACATTTATGTTTTTTTTAAGTTGTCTCTTGGTTACAGACTCCATTGCTGGCTGAAATGTTGTTTGGGAAGTAGGTGTGCAGTGTTCTCACCACAAATCAGAAGATGAATTAAGCTACTATATTAATGTTTCTGACAGTTTTTGAGGCTTGATATTATGTGTGGCTCAAATGTTGTTGGGAGTTGAGGGTGAGATAAGCCTGAAGTGATTATTTTACAGCAGAGAAAAAGAAGTAAGCCATTATGTTAAACAGTGTTAGCTGATTCTGACTCTGTCTGTGGTTTATATGTTAGGTGGGGTGAACTTGCAGTGATTGTTTCACAGCACAGAAAATGAATTAATCTGTTTTAAGTTTTCTGTGTTGCTTTAGAATCCATCCGTGGTTTAAATGTTGCTGGGTGGCAGGCCCATAGCAAGCTTTCAGTGCAAAGAACATAAAAGAAGATACAAGTCTAATGTTTTGCCTAAGGCCAGGGTAGGTCTGCAGGGATCCACTATGATTGCTCAAGGATATCTGCCTCTAAGCACTATAACCTGGCAAAATTGAGGCTACGGACCTCAAAACACAATACTCTAATAAAAACTGCCTGATACTGACAGCCTGAGGACATAAATGCTCAAAACACAAGTACTTATGGTTGTACAGGTCTTGAACAAACATCAAAAGCACATTTTTGCAAGAATGGAAACTTCTTCTGCATCCCATTGTAAGGGCTTTGCCCTCATTTACCCCAGCCATGCTTTATTATTCTGACTGAGATCACAGCACCTTGGAGAAAGAGTGATCAATAATACAGATGAAAAAATGTATTGCTTTTTCTCCAGGTGCTTTCAGACTTCTGCACTGTCTGTAGGGCAGCACCCACTGATTATTAATAGAGTTGTGAGAAGTAGTCCTGTGTAAGACTAAAGGCTGGAGCCAGACAAACAGAATGTAACATTAAAACATAGTCCACCTAGGATTCAGTGAGACTGACACCACTAAAGATGCTGAGAGATCACACTTGCAGGAATATAATCAGTTTTTATTGTTACAGCTGTAATATTTACAGGTGTTGCCAGTATGATACTCCATAACTGGTCATTACAGACAAGCTCAGAAATGAGCAGAAACAAACGTATACCTGCTATATGTAAACTATACAAACTTCATAATATATGCAGGGTATATATCAATGGAGTTAGATGCATAGGTGAAAATGAAGACTGTATGTGGACCATGTATCAATGACTTGTCTGATATGGTGGCATGGCTCTTCTTAAGCCATAACCTTAGCTCTTTGTAGTGCTTTCAGTCATAATCCATGCCATTTACTTATAACAGGTACCTAGTGCATTAAACATGCTCTTAATTTAGGTCATTTGATGTTTTTGGTGGTACTAAGACACTGAATGTACCCCTGTGCTGTGTTACTCATGCAGGTGAACAGTACTAGGTTAATGATACCTATGCACAATAAATCTCATGTGTCGTGCATGGCGATATCTACTTGCACTGAGACATACAGTATAGGCAAGAAATTGTCTTATGGCAGTGCTCCTGTGTTGGATACAAGTGGACTATTCAAACCTATTTTACCAGACAGTCCCATTCTGTTTTCTCAAAACATACCATAAGTACGTTTATAAAAAAAGATAAAGGGTGAGAGAGATCTAAAGAGAGAATGAGAGGAAATTCATTTTTAGGAGTAAATTAACAACTGACACAGGAGGTTTGCAAAGGAGCAAGAAACGATATATAGTAAAAATCCAGGAAGAGGTCTCGTACTGACTATTATTATGACCAGTCAGGTTTCAGTTAATTAAACAGCAGTAAGTCGGATGGCTAATTTCTATACTGTAAATTGGATGGCTAAATTCTATGCTGTAAATGCATATAATTTTATATAGTAAACCCATCATATCAAGTTCAAAGTTCTTAATAATCATGGTACCATCACACTGCATAAATACTGTAAATGCATATCACTTTCACATGCTAGGATCTGTATATACCTCTTAATACTTCATCACTGGATGACTTTTTTTAAATATAAAATAAAGACAATGATATGGATAAATTTCCTTATTAAAAATGACAAATAAAACTGCAGAGATTTAAAGGATGTCATTCAACAAAAATAACTAGAAATAAGATCTGTCATCCTGGGATTGAGTGCTCCTGTAATCTTTAGAACTGTATTACTTGGAGCTTCGTGCTTGTGGTATATGCAGCCTTGGCAAACTGACCCTAGAGATAAGGCCAGACAAAGTGAGATCTGACACTCTGGCCTCCATAATTGTGCATTTAATCATTCAAAGAAGCACAAACAAAACGCAAATACCAGGACCCCCCCCCCCCTTGAAGTTAGGCCTGTAGATGTGATTCACTGACATGTGATCCATGCTTTGGTGACTTACTATACCTCTGTGAAGCTCAGTTTTAAAAAATGCTGAGACTTGCTGAATAAGCTTACTGTTTACAAAGCAAAGGGAGGGGGCAGGTGCAATGCCATTTGACTGGCAAACAGAACCTTACAGTGTAGAATGGACTAGACTCTCGGCAATATAAACTGGCTGTTAGGATATGAAATGTCACCTACCTCAATGCTAGGTAGGAAAGGACTCAAAATGTGTGTGGGAGTTTGAAAAGTAATAGTAGATGTACCTGGTCTAGCCTCTGCACACAGTGTTGGTTATGGAATCTGAGTTCACTGTCGGCTGTGGTCTTTCTGTTTCTCTGGAGCTGCTCCTCATAAGGGGTCCCAGGTGGCTTTGGGGATACTTACAAGTCACTAGGTGGGTACCATTTTGTTGAGGTGTATACTGGTAGAAGGTGGTCAACTCACTGTGACTGCAAGTTACAGAAACTATTCTTCATGGGTATATACCTAACAGGTATTCAGAGTATTTGGTGTTCTTCATGACCATAAATGTGATGCTTCAAAGGGTACCACTTACTTATTCTGCAGTCTTACTTGCAGACTTCATTACTCATGTCAGGAAGTCTTGAAATGGTGAAAGGAGTATGTCTGGGTGGAATGATCTACCTGAGCTTAAACGTTACCAAGAATCAAAAACACAATATCCCAGACACATAATCACCAAGAAGAACCAGAGTCAAACAACGTCTGAACTAGATGACCAATGCACAAATTTAATGTAAAGCACCAATAAAAAGTTTGCTTCTTGGTTGTGGTTTATGAATTCCCTTGCCAGAGATTTTCTTGGTTTTTGAGTTTAAACATTGCAAAGAACTGCTGATAGATTTCTGTGCTAGTCAATGACTGTCTTTACAAACACCATTATCAAACACAAAGTTGCTCATGAGTAGAATTGGTACCAGTACACCTTGGACAAAAATAAAGGACTGACTTTATAAATATATCATCTGATCCACAGCTATATGGTTTCAACTTGTGGGTCAAAAGAGGTCCTGAGATACTACTTGGTCACCATTTGGTGGTGAGTTTAGTCTAGACAAACTCAGGAGACATAAAAATGAAGTCAGGGTCTCCTGAGAATGCTCTGTTGATGCTTCCTCCTCTAGAAAAGCTTTTCCCATGTACTAGGGAAAGCTAGAGATGTGAAGTCCAAATACATCCTATTCACAACAGTAACTAAGGGGATAGCAAAGATCTTTGGCCAAATGACAGTCTTTGCTTGTCATGTCAATAACCCCAGGACCTGCTATTGGACATATGCAGTTAGAAACTCCACCTAGCCAAAGAAGGAGATTTTCCATAAAATGCTAGCAAGTAGCTGGCTCTCCAGATTTGACTGATGGGTTTCAACAAGTCACAAAAGCAAAAGTTGCAGCAGATGCCAAAGTATATGCTCAGACATGGGAGCAGATTGAGAAAACCATGAAGAATGACATTTGATTGGCTTCAAGGATGTTCTGACAAACTACTAAGTGACTCAGGGGTGGCAGTAGGATGCTAGCAAGCCTATTACCATAAATTTGGAGAAAAGGAGGCCCTGAATGGGGAGTTAGTCAGAAGCCAGAAGAAGCACTTTGAAAAATTCCTCAGCCAGTTTGTCAGTATGGACACATTTTTTGTTTTGTGGATCTAGAGAATATACATGATTTTGTACACACACACACACACACACACACACACACACACACACACACACACACACACACACACACACACACACACACACAAAATATATCTTGCACTAGATTCTACAACAGTGCTGAGTCCCAGGGGCCACTGCTCCATGACACTTTGTCCCTGTATTTGTGGACTGAAAGTTGTGTAGTGTGACTACATTGTTAGTGTTAACTCAAAAGCATTTAGGGTGGACATAGGATACCACAAAACTCAGGCATACCTCTCAACCTCTTAGAGCAAGAAATCTGGACAGAGCCATAAATAAAAGTGGGACAAAGGCTCAAAAATAGGGACAATGTTTAAATATTGCTCTTACAAACTTAGACAGTTGATAGAATAACAGGTTTTGCATTAGCATGAATCTTCTGAAGGGTATGAAGTCTGAAACTCAAATGTCTGTCATTATTTTCTAACTTTAATCTTTAATGATTTGTCACTAATTTGTGAGAAAGCCACACTTTTATGAAAAATGGACCAACATATGAGGCAAAAATCTAGACATTTTGCAAAAATTTATACAGTTGTGAGGTATGCACAAAAGTTGTGTCTCATCTTCATTTTTGATTGTGATTGACATGAGCAGGACATCAAGATGCACTTGCAGTTTGTGAAGAATGAAATTTGGGGACATGAGAACACAGTCTTTCTTTGTGTAGATGATGCTGACCTCTTGGTCTCAATGAATGATTCCCTAGTGTGCACTGAACCAGTCTTCTGCCTTGTATATTTATGAAAACTGCTCAATGAAATGGAAAGAAAGTTAATTGAGAAAGTATCAAGGGTAGCCATGAAGATGGTAATGGGGCCTAGTATAATAAAATATGAAAAAATACCGAGGCATCTAAATGTGTAAACATTATAATATAAAATGAACAGAGATGATTCAGACAGACTGAGCAGTAAATGAACAGGCAGAATGTACAAATTTGAAAAAATGTCAGTCATATATATTCTCTGTAGAAGACAGACTAAACAAGTTGCACTTATGGCGGTGGTAGTAAGGGGACAACTCACACTTAAAGAAGTTTTATTATACTGAAAAAGTGGTAGATTCATTAACTGCATTACCAGGGGGAGGGGGGTTGATAACCATAATTGTCACTAAAAAGTTTTGAATAATAACTGTCAATTTGAAAATAAAGGGAAGAGAATAAAAATATAAATGGGACATATAGTGGTTGGCTGTTTATAATCTGATAAATGGGACATATAGTGGTTGGCTGAATGGCTGCTTTTATTATTCTTCCAAAAAATGTCATATTTTCAAGTGATGACAGTCTAGCCTACTATACCTTAGCATAATGTTTGCCTGCTGGCCTCCGGATTAACAAAACTAGATAATCTGAATGATTGCCTGGCTTAACAACATCCATACAGACCATAATATAACTCAGTCTGCAGTAAGAGATATGACAATTCTCCATACACTAAACTAAGGTTTTGCATTTTAAAAGTTAACCCTTAATGGATATTATTAGCCTTATGGGTATACCCCAGGTGGAAAGTGAAAGCAAATCATTAGCTTAGTATGTCAGTAAACAGGCTGGAGAGACTGTGGTCATTACCAGTTCTACAGACTAAGGTTACATTTAGTGGGTTACACAGGGTCGTAAATCTTCAGAGCAATGGTTCATGCTCATTTTTGAGAAAATGAGAACCATGTATTTTTTGAAGTAAGGTTTACTCTTTTTATTATGATTGAAGTACCAGAGTAAGACAGATTAAAGTTTTGTAGTTTTCTTTTGAATGATTTCTCAGACAATGCACTGCTATGTACACGTCATGAGTTTAGAGGGATTTAGGCATGGCTTCCTCCTTGCTCCATTCCAGTTCATATATTCTAATCAAAAGGATAACAGAGACATGCTTTTCATACAACCCCTTGCTCTGTTTTGCTTTTCTAAAATAATTTTGCTTTAGCTAATTTAATACATTTCTTCTTTGCATTAAATTAGCAATAACAAAGAACAAGGCAGAGAAGTAGAAAGTAAGATGGGAGATATGCAATTCAAATTCAAATCAGGATTCAGCATAACTGACATGATATTTGCAGTGTGACAGATAACTGAGAAGAAACTAGAGAGGAGGAAAGAATCCAACTGGGCATTCCAAGACTTGGAGAAAATATATGACAAGGTCACAACAAAGCTGACTTGTGCAGTCCTGTAATGTTTTGTCCCAGGACCCAATAACCAAAGTACAAACAGTATTTGGATTCACATAGGGGTTCACAGTGGGAGTGGGCATGCATTAGAGTTCAGCTCTGAGCTCACTACAGTTCATACTATTGATAGGCTACATTAGCAAACAGGTCATAAGGATCAACAAAGCTGCAGTATACAGATGATGTGGCATTACAGATACTTTGAGCAAGAACGTCAGCAAAGGATAGGGAAATGGAATGCAAACCTGAAGGCACATGGTATGAAACAGTATAGATATGACATTTGTAATGGCAGCAAATGGGGGATCAGAAGCAGAAAACAGATAGAATAAAAATAGTGGAACAGGCTAACATCTTCAGGGATCTGAGGGTCAAAGGTAGTGTATGATAGAAGCCAAAAGTAATTTTGTATAAAACACCAGTGCATCCGTCCTACTATGTGGTATAGAAACATGGGCTGTGTAGGCAGAACAATTAAGGAAACGTGAGGCAATGGAGATTAAAAAAAAGAGATGGGTAGTAGGATGCACATAGTGGGATAGACTAAGAAATGATTATCAGAGCTAAAGCCCAAATAACTTCAATTTCAGGGAATGTCAAACAGCAGATTGTAGTGGTTTGGGCACATGAAGGAAAGCAGAAAACAATTCAGAGAAGAAGATTTGTGATAGACAAAAAGAAAGCAATAGGAAACAAGGGTGTCCAGCAAAGAGATGGAGGGAGTGTGTGACAGAAGGTCTGTGACAATCAGGATAACCACTGAAGAAGGTAGCAAAGTGGCACTGAATCAAGACGGCACAAACCCTGACCCTTTGAAGACAATAGGAAAAAGGGTGATGATTGTGGTGATGATATGGCCAAATGTGGCAACTGTTTTTATTGAGTTTTCATAGATTTTAATTTATTTACATTGGCAAGGATCCACAGACTCCAGCATTCATGGGAAACAGCAGGGTTATGTCAGAGTAACTGATGCTTTCCTGTTTTCGTCCTTACTGGATAATTCCCCTTTGGTTAATACTCTTACTACTGCCTTGTGGTGCTATTGTTGCTTCTATACTCTGGTGGCAAGGAATCGTTGGGTAGTGCCAAGATGATAATTACCTGTGTTGTTGATAGTGTTGTAGTAAAAGCTGTGTTTCTATCTTCTCATCCTGATTGCCAGTGTTTATACCATAACTTTTCCTACTGCAGATACTATGCCTAGTTTTCCTTCCTATAACCTCTAACATTTCAACAAGTTGCATAACATCATGTTTTTGTAGTCAGAATTTGAGTAGAGTTGGGCTACTATTTCAGCCACTACTTTTTGGTTTTCTGAAAGCTAATTCTCCAATCCTTTTGATCTCTTTGGATCATTGTTTTGGGAGCATCAGTTTCTGCTCTGATCTTACTCTCCACTGATGTGAGTGTGTGTGTGTACACACATACACACAAGGTGTATCTTTTATATCTTTTTGATATGCTCAGTGTGGATTTTGCATTATCAATAGTAAACATTTTTCTTAAAGTCTGTTCTGCAAATACAATGATGTGCTCCTTGGGAGTAGAAGGCATTCACACCCTTTATGCTTTCATACATAACCAGAATAAATTGCTGTAGTAGTTTATTGCCACAAGATACTTTGTATAAGCTATTTTGGGAATTTATTTACCAAGGAAAATAATGAAAACATGCTACTATATTCACAAAATGGATGGCACAATTTAAACTCTTCTTCTTTTGGCTTTTCCCTGTTAGGGGTCGCCACAGCAGAGCACCTGTCTGCTCATGATTGGCAGTGGAGTTTTTACAGTGTCGAGTTGCCAGCCCGATGCCCAACCTTCCACAGAAGGCGCACACACACACACACACACACACACACACACACACAAAAATATGCAGTCTAAGATTTTAAAATTAAATTCTGCTGCAGTTAAAATTTATTTTGAATGAAAAAAATATACATTTGAAATCAGTACTAGAAGTTGTCCATATTTTATCATATATAGAAAATCTCAAGACATTGTTTATAATGTTTACAAACCAGTGATATAGTAGTGTTTAGAATTTCTTCTTCACTTTTCAGTCTTAGACATTGAACCATTGAGAGATTTTCAGATGTATTACACCCGATGAAACTGGCAAACTCCTGTAAAACAATAGAAACATAGGCTTCAGTCATCTAATAAACTAGTAGTTACTTTTTTCATGCATCATTGTTTCAAAATATAGTATCTTGAAGCAGCAATAGCTGTTGATGACCAGTCACACAAATTCTTCTCTGCCTTTGGTTCCTGAGAAATATTTCCATTACACATGCAAAAAACTGGTTTGGTTATTTTTTTCTTTGAGCGAAGATGTGTGTGTGTGTGTGTGTGTGTGTGTGTGTGTGTGTGTGTGTGTGTGCGCATGGGTGAGTGTGTGCGCGTGGGTGAGTGTGTGCGCGTGGGTGAGTGTGTGTGGGTGAGTGTGTGTGTGGGTGAGTGTGTGTGTGTGTGTGTGTGTGTGTGTGTGTGTGTGTGTGTGTGTGTGTGTGTGTGTGTGTGTGTGTGTGTGTGTGTGTGTGTGTGCCTGTCCGCGTGTGTAAATATATATATATATATATATATATATATATATATATATATATATATATGGGTTACCTTTAGTTTATCAAAAGCCCACTTCACTGAAACTTACTTTGTCAACATGTCACATTACCGACAACTGGAGAGCTGATGCTTCCCACACAGTAAGTAACCATTTGACTATCAACCTGAACTTTGCCCCTTACCCCTGTGGTAGTGCAGAGTTGGTATATTTATTAAAGGGGGTGTGGGTTTGTTTTAATGGTAGTTTTTGAATTTGGGATGGCCAAACGGTTACTTACCGTATGGGAAACATCGGCTCTCCAGTTGTCGGTAATATGATGTGCTGGCAAAGTAAGTTTTGGTGAAGTGGGCTTTCGATAAACTAAAGGTAACCCATATATATATATATATATATATATATATATATATATATATATATATATATATGTGTATATATATATATATATATATATATATATATATATATATATATAAAATATATTTATATGTGTGTATATATAAATAATATATCTGTGGATCATTTGTCTGTACATATTTGGTCTATATACACTGTTTTCATTTGTCTGTGCACTATTTTGATCTCTGCATATTTAATCTGCATTAGCACTGTTTTCTTTAATAAATCTTATTTATTGACTTTAAGCTCTTGTGGTTGGCATTTATTATTTATATATGTCATTGTTATTTATCATTTAAAAATAGGGATATTGTGCTCTGTAGACTGGCAAGTTGTGGCTTCCATTTTCAATTAGCTAGCTCACTCCAGTCTACTACAAATAAAAATATTGTTTTTTATATTTTATATTTCACTGAATAAAGAAAAGCAGGTTGCCTGCATGCATGGTGTCTGGCTTTATCAAGAATGGTAGCCATAAAAAAAAAAAAAAAAAAAAAGAATGGTAGCCATACTACTGTGCCAGGAAGCTGTGGGAAACTGGAGAATTCTACCAGCCTTCCCTGGTAATTTGTGTGCGTGAAAATAATAGCTTTTTTTTGCAAAGCTCTTACCTTGGGTAAAGGGCCCTGAAAGACACTGTGGTTCACAGAGGTAGTAGTGAGAAAGGGCCTGAGATTCTAGGCCAAACAGTCAGCTCTGTAAGTGATCAGTGTGTAGTCTTGGTATAGGATCCCAATATTGAAAACTCATACCCAGGGGGCAATGCATATTGCCTTCTATGCTCTTAGTGCCACATTGCAATTGGTGAACTGCTGATTGATTTAGCCTTGTGTGCACTTTCTTTTACTGTATCTTTTTGCACACCAGTGGTTTGACTTGAGAGACCATCCCTCTGTCTCTCATGTTCCAGGTGCCAGTCAGCTACCACATTTTTGTTGCAGTGACAAGCAACCTATGACACAAATTTGATCTTAGAGTACACAAACTACCAGGACAGATACCAGGGACCAGTTTATTTAGCGCTTTCATCAGTAAATGACTTGACTTTATCAGGGTATTCAAAAGTAATAATAGTTTACAATATATACAAAAAGGTAACCTCATCATGTGATGCACATAACCAATCAAATACTAATTCAAAATGAATATAATAAACATCAAAAACTATTAAGCAATTACTACTTAAAAATAAGCCATCAATTAAATCTTGCTACATTTAATTTTTAACATATTTGCAATGACAATGTTTTAATATAGTCCTGGGTGTACATCTGACATAAATTTATTTTGCCAAATGAGTTCCTGGTACAAAACATAATTTTTCTAATCTTCATCCCTTGCATTTGTTTCAATCTTTTCTAATGTAAAAAATATATATATATATTATAATTAATACAATTCATACTGTGTTTGTAAAAAGCATTGTGACTGTGTTTTGTTTTAAAGGAAAACTCCAACTCTGAACTAAAAAAATAAAATAAAATTTGGTGTATCTTTGTTTTCTTAGCTATTTAATGGTTCAAAATTACTCCAGGTGCTTTTTTTTACAATTTTAACGTGTTTCCCATGAAATGGTGGTCAATGGGGCCTTTCCAGAATACATTTCAAGTCCTGTTTATATGAGTCATGCTAGATATAAGGAAGTGGTGTTTTCTCATGCCATTAAGACAGAATGACAGGAGTGTGAAGCACCGTCATCTAACACACCTTCTGTAATAGAACTGCTTCTATATTTCTTTCAGTGAGCCTCATTAATGTGTGTGCTACAGCTTGTTCTATGTTATAAGTAGCTGTTAGCTACTTCAAACAAAAGAAAGTAGTTAAATAGCAGGCCTTTGTAAAGGAATTTGTTTGTAGTTCTAAAGGAATTGACAGACCACCCCCACTCTCTCATCCTGAGGTGTGAAAACTCTCACTACAATAAATGATTCTTGCTGCAGCATGTACAGCTAATAGTTACTACTATTAAGGGGAATAGAATGTAATGTGTAAGGACTGACTCAATCAGTGGATGTCTTTTACCATTGATTTGTGTACCAAATATGTATCCATCTATGGAAAGATGTCACAAAGAAAGCATAAAAGACATTTTTATAAACAGTATCATGCACCTAATTCATAAGGCTTCCACTTGTCTTTCCTTCTGCAGAGCAATCCTGATTTGGGCATTTCTGTCACATCTGGGGTGATGGGGTGGGGTGGTGAATATGTTGGTATTTCACAACAAAAATATTTTCTGACTTTTCTCTAAATGTCACAGAAATCTTGTATACTACATTTAAGTTATCTTAATATGTAAAGAAGTATAAATAACCAGTATTTAAGGCTTAGCATTTCAATACTCTGATACTCCTTATGTAAATTTGTCAGACGATGTGACAACTACCTTTAAATCCCTAACTGATCCAAATGCTTTGTTTTGCTTTGAAGGCATGACTACATAGGAAGCAACTGCAAATCAGTTTTAAGTTCTCCTTCTCTCTGTAATAAAGTCAATGGAAAACAGTCTTAAAGCTTTCTGTCTTTTTTACAGCAGCAGGATTAATTGCCTCTCTAGGATTGACAGCAGTACCTCGCAGGGGGGACTACAGATTTATCTCTGACTATGGTATGTAATGTAGTCAGAGACAAATTAGTCTACAAAGTATGTGAGAAGTTAAGTTTAAAAAATGTAGGTGTGCTTTCTCTTTCATTGATTCCAAGGCAAGAAAATGAAAAGTTTATAAAGTAAAAGCAGGTTTTCTGTACCCACACAATACTAGAAGCATATTGTAAGGAGAAAAGCAACCCGAGAACTGAGTTAAACTGTAGGAGAGGGTGGAGTTTCCCTTTATTGGCATAAATGAACTGGTAAATCTATTTATGTGGCTGTACGTGACAAGCCTACTGCTATTTAAACAATGCCCTGTGTATTACAATTATAATGACCACTACCACATATAACCTTACCAGAATGTTGTGGCATAATATTACTGATGAATGTATTTGCACTGCTTGCATAAGTGACATTTAAACATACCCTTCTGTGACATAGTCATAGTTCTTTAGTTCCCATTTTAAGTAATCCTTTTATAATTACTAAAAACTAACACAAACTGTTATAATAATAGCATGGTGCTTAATTTTTCTACCAATATAAATTGTCTTTTGAATAAACAACAGTATATTTTGAAGGGTCTAGGATATAATTTTGAGATATGTGGTGACCAACTGAAATTTTGTTTCAGGAATAATTTTTATATTAAAACTGATTAAAAAAAGACAACAACATCCTGTAGGCAGAAGAGTATATTTAAATAGTTCCATAATTTTGTGGAACCCAAGCCTTTTTTCATAATTTCATTGTACAAGTGTCAGCATTTTTCAATTATTTGACTGAAATATTGCACTATGCTACTGATTTTATTGTATTGTGTTTGCTAATTTTTTGGTAATAGTGCCATTGATTTATTGCATGGTTGATTCATCACATTTTTTTTTACTCTGTGTTGACTGGGTTATTCCCACTAGGCTAGTACCATATTTTCATGGGAGACCTTGGGTGGTATTTGTACTACTAGGGGAAATTCAGCCAGGGCATCAGGGAACATCCCCTACTTTTCAGCATATGAGGATGAAATTGGAGGTGGCACATCTGGTTCCGGTTTCTGTCTCTGTTCCAGGTGCGAAGGTGGCCCGTAGACACAGAAGAGCCATGGAGGATGTAGTCCAGTATGCAGATACCTAGAAAGTTGTTGTTGTGGCTGAAAAAAGTTTGGAGATGGCAGAATTGCTGCCAAATGGCAAAGTTAACAGTGCAATGCTGGACACCGAATCTATATTAGAGAACAGGAAGAGAAAGGAACAGGTGAATGTACCGGAGCAGATGGGACCCAGCTCAGAGGAGTTATTTCAAAACAGCTTGTTTGAGAGTGAAACAGAACAGCAGAATGGATGTATTGTTACAACCCTCCAGTCAGGAGGGTTGTGGGATGACTATTTAGTGGACACGTTGAATCAAAGTGAGACAGATAATGAAACTATGGTATCATGGAGTAAAATAATGGAAAGGACTGAGGGAGATACTGAAGGAGAAAAATGAAAGGAGTCCAAATACAGATCATACACACATTGTAAAGCAAGGTGAAAAAAGGAAGGAGCCAGTAAAAGAAATAAGGAAGAATTTTACTGTACATATAAGCAACAAAAAAAAAAAAAACAAGGACTTAACAGGTATAAGGTGTGGGACTCTGTACTTGCGCCATTAGGAGTAACACCTAATGAGGTAACAGCCATTATTCTAATCAATAAAGACATTTTTTTGTGATATAATATTTGAAACTGGACAGGCTATGGAAAATTTCTTAGGGAAACATGACCAGCAAAAAAGCAATAATCCATGTTTTGATCATGTTATTCGAGTTTTTTTAGACACACAAACAAAAAAAAGAATAATGGTGCATTTTAGGACTGAAATTGAACCTAGTGAACTGAAGCAATATTTATTAACTGTTTGCAAAGATGTGGTTGAGACAACAAAGGTATATGATGAAAAAGGTCTAGAGACTGAGGGTTAAGAATATGATATTATATTAAAAATGATAAATGATGATATAATTCACGTTCCAAGTGTAATAAATGTGAATGGAAACAGGGGTTATGTAAAATATAAGGGGAGACCAAGAACATGTTTCTTTTGTGGGAAAGATCATCATTTCATAAGAGATTGTATTAAAAGAAAATGTTTTATATGTGGTAAGATAGGTCATGATGCAAAGGAATGCAATTCAAAGTGTAAAAATGTGGTCATACTGAGCATGCATGCATGGTTAGAATGTGAAAAGGATGCTAAAGCAGTTGATAAAGGAGTTATACACAATACAGAATATGAAGAAATGACAATGCAAGAGAAAATAACACAGCATGAAGCCAATGTTATGGTAGAATTTAATGTAGAACAAGAAAAGAAAACAGTGAAACAAGTGAGGAAGAAGATGTAAATTGGCAAGTAATAAGAGGAAAGAAAAATTCTAGAGAAAAAAGAGTAAACTAAAGAAAAAGGAAAATGAAGAGTATATTCACAAAAGAGACAAAGAAAGGTAAAGGATGAGAATATAACATCTTCTGCATAAGTATATGAAGATTTTAGTTTTGAATGTGAATAGCATGAAAAATATTAAAAGAAGGTTAGGTATATTAGAATGGTGTGCAAAGTTAAATATGAATAAGCTAATATTAGAAGAGATTAGACTTTTAACAAAAAATGAAAGGATACAAACAGAAAAAATTATGGAATAGATCAATTATTTGGAATATAGGAAGAGAAACTTGCTCTGGATTATGTATATTGTGTCAAGAGAGGTTAAAATTTTAGATGTGACTATTGTTGACATAGGACATATAACTGTACTGGATATTAGATGGAGAAATAATGTTTATAGAATTATAGCTATAAATGCATCTGTTACAAGAAAATATAGGGAAACAATGTTTTTAAAAAAATTGCATTATGTGAGTGTAAACATGAATATCATACTAGCAGGTGACTTTAATTGTAATTTAAGACAAAATAAGAAGAATGGATGTGACATTAAAGTGGTAAAGGAGTTAATCAGATATGGTAAATTCTATTTATGGGAAAATAATCATTGGACTTATAGGAGGAATGATATTAAAATAGAAACTGATTATTTCTTAATATCAGAAGGTTTGAGAATTAGACAAAATGGAGTAAATCAAAATGAATTTTCTGATCATTTAGCTATATGGTTAAATATAAACAAAAAATAATATATTAAAATAGGTAAAGGAAGTTAAATGAAAAAGAATTAGAATCAAATAATAGAAAGGACATTTATAAATTATGGAAAGATCATATCAATATGAGAGATTTTTATCAGAATTGGACTATACAGTAGATTATTTTTAAAGAAAAATATAAAAAATGCTATCTTGAATGTATACAAAAGAAAAGGAAAAAAAGTTAATATATACTAATTTAAGTCAGGAAGTGTTTAGAGAAATAGTTTGAAATGAAAAAGAAAAGGAAATCTATAAGATAAATCAGGATAGAATTAGTAATGTGTTATATAAACAGAGATATAGCATGCAAGGGAGAAAAGAAGAGGTAGCACCTTATTTAAATAAATTAATAAAAGAAGAAAAGAAAATAATAAGAGAATTGAAAAATACGGCTGGAAAAATAATGAAGACACAAGAAGATAAATGGGAAATAATTAAGGACTATGTAAGACAAGAGTTTGTTAAGAAAAATGTTACTAAAATGAGAAATATGAGGTTAATAAGTTAAGCAAAGAAGATAATGAACATTTGGAACAGAACATAAATATAACAGAGTAGAATGAAGCATTGAAAGTTATAAATCTGAACACTGCAACAGGATGAGATGGTATAGAATATAATATGTATAATAATATGGAAAACTGGCAAAAATTATTATTTAGTAAGGTAATGAATGAATGGTTGGAGACAGGAATATAATATAAAGAAATATGTATTGGTGTTATAAAATTTATGTGGAAGAAATGTGAGAAGGATGAGATAAAAAATTGGAGGCCAATAACTATAAATAATATAGATTATAAAATATTTATGACAATCATGATGAAAGGTCTGACATAGAAGATTGATAAGTTATATAATCAAGCTATATTTGGTAGAAAAGGAAAAGGAAGCCAGAATTTACTATAGATCATTAAAGAAGTGATAGATGATATAATAAATAAAAAAGTAGATACAAAACTTATGATAGGAGATATGAATAAGGCTTATGATAGAATTCAGTATGGATCATTATGGAATATTTTAGAAGCATATAATATTGGTAAAAGAAGAACAATACAAGTACTTAAATCTGTGTATGAAAGAAATTATGTTAAGGTAAATGTGAACGGATGGATAGGTGAAGAGTTATGGATGCAATGCGGTATAAGACAGTGATATTCAGCTAGCATAGCAGTATTATTTTTTCATTAGTTATGAATACATCTGTAATTTAATGACAAAAGATGCAGGATACAATACAATAGAGAAAGTACGTAGACCATTTATACTTATGTATGCAGATGATATAGTGGCGATAACAAAAAATAAAAAATGAATGGAATAAGTTAATGATGAATCAAGGAGGCCACTAAATAAAATTGGATAAAGTATTAATAAGGAAAACAGCAAAGGATTTAGATGTAAGGGAAATATAGGAGATATAGAATTAAATGAGAAATGCATAGAGATCTTAGGTATAATATTTAGAATGAATATAAAAATGAGCAATGGAAAAAAAATTGAAAAATAAAGGAAATGACTACTTTCTGGAAAACTTTTAGGTTTTTGTATAAAGAGAAGGCACACTTGATTAATGCTATGATACTGGGGAAAATGGCATATGTGGGTAATATTTATATGATTCCTGCAAAACACGAGAAATAACTGATGGATTTATTGCTTTCTTTCATATCGAGTTCCATATTCAATCCAGTCAAGAGGGGGGTATTACATATGAAAGACAAACAAGGTGTACTGGGTTTAATAAACCCAATAGCATGTACAACATATTTGAATTTATATAATATGTTACAATGTATTACAAAAGAAAAAGAAAAAGAAAGCTTAATTGGTATGATTCTGCTAAGAAAATATAAAATGTTTTGGGAAAAATGAAATAGGAAAAAGATCAAAAGATATAATTAATGAAGAATTTAAAGAATATCAAAATAAGATTATATTATGGAAGTTGAGAACAGATATGACTGAAAAAATTAGAAAAGAATGATATTTGAATATTATGAGGACATATTTCTGTGTTGATCCATGGAATAATCTAGAAAAAAAAAGGAAACCAAATTGCAGAGACATAAATGGTATGAAAGGATACATGCGTGTAAAATTTTTCTGTGGAGATTATCAATAGGCAAATTGCTAATTAAAGTAAATATGCTGTACAAAAGTAAAGAAAGGCTACGTCATAATTGTAAGGAATATGAAACTATGGAACATGTTTTTTGAAATATTTGAGTAAAAATGTTGTGGAATGCATTATGTAAAAGTGATATATTGGGGAGGTTTATAAAAGAGGATCAAACTGCTATGGACATGATAGAATTTGGTTATTATGGCATACACAAGGAAGAAGATGTCAAAAAATGGACAGAATAATATTTTATGTTTCATGGACAATGGTAAATGGGTTCTGGCAAGAATATTGGAAAAGAAATGTTTTTGGTTGTGGAAGAAAGGGTGAGGGGATAGTAAATAATTTATAGCAGGACTTTAATATAAATGTGTCAAGAAGTGTAAATATTGTAAATAGTGTAAGTACTGTAAATAAGTGAATTAAAAGATTTGTAAATAAGTATTATGATTTACAATAAAAAACCCTATTATATTCATTGTGAAGGAGAACATTTTTGCTGCTGCACTTCCTGTTTCTGTTCTTGGTGTGTAGGCAGCTAGGAGTAGCTGTGTAGTAAGGGAGAGAGAAAAGAGTTATTCTGTTGGTGATAGCAGTGTGGTTCTGCCAGTAGGACAGAAAACTGTTGAAAAGTGAGTGGATAGTACAAATAGTCAGTGTGTAGTTGACTTTAAACCTCATGATTTTGAAGAAGTTGTTGTAACTGAAATTGCTTCTAGAGGTTTGCCTAATGAAAAACTGGTTGGTTTATTGAACAAGGATGACCTTGGAGAACAGTCTGAGATTGTGTGGTTGGATATGATGGAAAAGTTTCAGAAAGAACAGTGAGTTGGGCAGAAAGGAAATGAGTAGCGAGGTGGATGGACATAAGCTTACAGGAGGGATACAGTCTGGAAATCAAATGCTGATGTAGTTGGAAAAAAAGAAGTTAAGGTAAACTTTATTAAAAAGAAAAAAATTGGATAATAAATAATAAATAAATATTTTGTGTGGGGATAATTTAGCTCTACCTTTTGGTTTTGAAGCAATATATTATATCCTTGATTTATTTGTGGAGACATTTTGTGATTTAAAATTTGATTCTGAAGGCTTAATAGAAAGTTTTTTGTTTAATTGTGAAAAAAAGGACTGTTATCCGTGAAATGAATTTATATTTTCCAAGTAAGGGATTCAATTTAAAAAAAAATGTGTTTGCTCAATTTTTTTTACTTATGACATTGCGTTAAAAGATGTTAAATTATTTTACATTTATGTTTTGCTCAGTTTCTAATATTGTGAAAGTTAAAGATGAGAAGGGTATTTGGACTGGGGGGTGGAAAGTGGATGTTATTTTAAAATATGAAAAAGATGTGAGAAAGCATTTACCAAGTATTATATGTAGATGATAATAGAGGATCAATTGGGTATATGGGACAGCTGAAAACTTGTTTTTTGTAGGGATTTCAATCGTCTGATACATGAGTGTCAAAATAAGATGTAATCAATGTGGGGTAAGGTCATATAGATTCATAGATTTGTACTAGGCTAACTCCCCTTGCGAGCCATTTTAAGCCTAGACAATTATCCCTTGTTAGACTCAAACCCTGCACCTTGTGTTTGTAAGGCAAGCACCTCAACCATTAGGCCACTCTCCCAACCCAGAATATGATGAATAAGTTTAAAAATAAATGTAGAATGTGTATAAGTGAAGGGCATTTTGGTTTGATTGCAAAAAGAATAAGCAGTATAATGTTTAGATGGATGATGAAGAAAGTATTGTAACGCCTGAAAGTAATGAGGAAGTAGGAGAAGGGAAGGTGTTAATGAAAAAGAGGATGAAGTAATAAAATATGACAGTCAAAAATGTTATATTTCATGAGGATTAAGGTAACTGTACTGAGAATGTTGTAAATGAAGAAGAAACTGAAAGCGATAAGTCCGATGTTTGTGAAGGGAGTGTAAAGGATGTTAAGAAAAAAATCAACAGGTGCTAGGGTAAGGGTAAGGAAAAGAAGATTTAAAGATACATCATGAAAGATTAAAAAGAAAAGTAAGGAGTAACTTTAGATGTGTTTCAGTTAATGAAAATTAGTAAAAATCTGATTCTGAGCATCAAGGAACAGTTGTACATAAACACAGAAAAATATTCAACTGAGGAAAGAATAAAAAATAAAAAAAAACAAAAACAAAATTGTAAAATACTTCCCATAAACTTAAAGAGAAGGAAAAGTAATACTTTCAGAGTGCTTTCAGTAAATGTGAATAGCATTAAGGATAAGGATACTGGAATGGTGTGCCAAATGTGACATAGCTATTCTTATAGATGATATAAGATCCCTGACAAGTGAAGAAAGACTGCAAACAGAATAACTGTGAAGTGGATAAATAATATGGAATTCAGGAAGTGAATGTTGCTATAGAGTGGCTGTATTATGTGAAAACAAAACAGTAAATATATTAGATGTAATGTTGGTAAAGATAAGGATGGGAGGGATAACAATTGTGGAACTGAGGTGGAGAGAATATTTTTTATAAAATTATAACATTATATGGATATACAAATGGCAAAAAAAGAGAGAATCTGTTTCATCAAATATTAGATTATGTGGTGGTTAAACATGAAGATTTTAATTGTGATTTAAGGGGAAAATGTAAAAAAATAAGGGGAAATATATTAAAAACACAAGAAGTGATAAAATGTGGTAGGTTAACTGTGTGGAATAAGTCAATGTACTCATAGAGGAGTGGTAATTGGATCTAAAATTGATTATTTTGTACTATTGGAAGGTTTGGTTGTAGCAGATGTTGATATAGTAGAGATTTTTTTTTTGGATCATTCAGCAATATGGATGGAGGTGATGGAATAAAGGGAACATATAATAGGAAAGGGAATGAAAAGAATATAAGATAAATTATGGGATGAATTTGGGGAGTGGGAAGCATTGCAATTATGGAGGGATCATATAATTATGAAGGACATTTATAAAAAAAATAATCCTAATGGTGAAATTAATTTTAAAAGAAGTATAAAAAGTGTTTTTTTTCAACGGCAGGATGAAGTAAAAGGAAGAGAAAGTGAAATATGGAAAAGTATATATAGATGTATTGGAGAATTTAGACATGACTATAAAAGAGTATTATGATATTGATAAAGAAATATACAAAAGAAAGTGAGAGAAAAATAAGACATTACTGTTTAAGCAAATATATTATTTGTAAGAGAGAAGGGATGAGGTGTATGCATATCTGGGCAAAATATTATAGGAGGATATTAGTGTGAGAGAAGTGAAAAATATAAAGCAGAGATAAAAAGAACACCAGAAAATTGAGTATTGTAGTACAGCATGTAGATATATATATATATATATATATATATATATATATATATATATATATATATATATATGAGGAAACAGAAAATAAGAGAGAATGCAAAGTAAAAATAAAATCAACAAAGAGTTAAGGAAGAATTTCAAAGAGAAATTGCTATTAACGAATTGGGTGAAGTGCTAAGGAAAGTAAATGTTGATTCAGTATCCAGTCCAGATGGTATAAAATATGAAACATACAAGAAATTGAGGGACTGGCAAAGAGAATGTTTTGTAAATGTTTTGAATGAATGGTTGAAAGAAGGGTTTATTTATGAAGAGGTTTGTTGTGGGATATTAAAATTTATATGGAAGAAAGATGAAAAGAATGAAATAAAATTGGAGACATATCACATTAAATAATACAGATTGTACATTTTTTTAGAATAATACAAAGAGCAATAGATGGAGGTATGAAGGACATTATGGAAGAAATTACATATGGTATAAAAGGGAAGAGATACCAAGAATTATTACTGGTGGCTCAAGAAATTGTGGAAGATAGTAAAATGGAAGATGTGAAACATTGTAGGTAATACTAGTAAGGTATATGATATAGTACTACATGATGTTTTTTGGGATGTTTATGGGAAAGTATGAAACAGGTAACATAATTAGGAATGTGTATGTCAGCATCTCAAAATAAAAGAATGAGTGTGTTAGTGAATTGGTGGCTGAGTAAAGAAATATGCATGAATTGTGCTATAAGATAATAGTGGGATATTGTTTGCATTAGCAATGAAATTGGAAGTGAGTGAAGTAGCTGGTAAAATGAACAATGGTAGATATGTGATGCCAAAGGAAGTGGTGATTCTAGTAGTTTTTGAGATAAGAAGATGATATAGTTGGAGTTGTAAAGGATAAAATATGGATGATGAAAGTGTTGGTTTGCCTGAGTGAATGTTTAAAAGACATGGGAATAACCTTGAAAAGTTAAAAGTAAGGGTTTGGGTAATGTTGTAAAAATTGAAGGGGTATGTTTTTCATTAAATGAAATATGTTTAGTAGGGATAAAATTTGGGAAAATTATATAGTTGTGAAACAATGGGAGAGTTTGATATAAGAAATGTGTCGTATTTGGAAAAAGTATAGATTAACTGTCAAGAAAACAGTTTATTTAATGAATTATTTTTTAATGGGAAAATTAGCATGTATGTCAAATGGTTATACAATCCCAGAAAAATATGAAAAAAGAAATTGTGCAATTAGCGTTTTCTTTCATATGGGTTCAAAATTATACCCAGTGAAAGGAAATGCTTTTGTATATGAGTGAAGATGAAGGGGGATTGGGATTATTAAATACGGTTATTTATTCTGCTTATTTAAACTTGCATAGAGTATTAATGTGGGTAAATGAAGAAAATTAGAAATTAATAGTGAAAATATTTAAATGGAAGTACAAAAATGTGGGGAGATGATGAGATTAAGCAAAACAGAGCTTATATAAATGAAGAACTAAAAATTATCATCAAAATACTAACATGGAAAATGAAAATTGATGATATAGAGAGGAATAGAAGGATGTGGTATAATAATGTGATAAAACAATATTATTGTGTAAATCCCTGGGAAATTTAGTAGAAGAAGATATGAACTTTTTAAAGTAAGGAAAAAGTGGTGTATTTCCTAATGGTACTTAACTGTGCCATTAGGAAATAGAAAGCAGAATATAAAGTTGAGTTAACCACAGACATTAAATACAATTACATATCCTTCTTCAGCTGCATTAAGAAATTAAGAAACAGCACCCAACAATGAATTGAACTAGTTCACAATAACACCATTCTGACCCAAAGAATGTAGTGGATATCTCAGCAGACAGATTTACCCTCCACACTTTTGTCTTCCTTCCCATTATACCAGCTGCACTATACATCCATAAGAGCCACTACTGAACAAGTCTTAGAATCCCTGGCTGAAGCTAAAAATCACTATAGGATTTGTCCACATTCCTAGGTATATTCTCATCAGTGCTATGTACAAATTATTGGAATAGAGACACAGCAAGAGGCTCTCCAGTTCTATTCTCGGCTGGGGTGCCTTCTGTGCTGAGTCTGCATGTCCTCCCTGTGGTCACATGGGTTTCTTCCAGGTGATCCAGTTTCCTCCCACATCCCAAAGACATGCTGTAGGTGGTTTGTGCCTTCTGTGGAAGGTTGGGTGTCGGGCTGTCAACTCGACACCATAAAACTCTACTACCAATCATGAGCGGATAGGTGATTCACTGTGGTGACCCCTAACTTGTAAAAGCTAAAAGAAGAAGAAGAAGAAGAAGTACCACTCATTTTTTCCAGAACTCTGGAGAAATGCTACAACAGCACATGAAGTTAAGTCTTCTGATCTTTGTAATTATAGTCCCATCAGTCTCACCTTATGTTTAAGGCCATGGGATAAATATAACTGTAGACAAAATAACAAAAACATTCCATTTATGCATTGTGTTCTAAGGAAGTCTGCTTTATCAGACAAAAGTGCTTAACAATAATCTTTGACAAAGACATTGAGGAACACTGGACAATGATATCTCAGTGCATGCTACTCATATGGATGTGGACAAGGTTTTTGAAACACTGACATCACAGACAAATTAGTAAACCTTAGTATAAACACCTATGGTGTGCATTGGATTGTTAATTGACTATATGACTGTACCCATCTCAGAATACAAAGCTGGAACTAGTGGTATTCCTCAGGGTCCAGTACTGGGATCTTTCCTCTTTGGTATCTATTTTTCTGACATTCAAGTCGATAGCCCAGGAGTGCAGCTATCCAATATTGCTGATAACTACAAGCTGGGTAGTATTATTTGATCCCCCTTTGCTACCAAACAATTGCAATAGGTTCTGGACCTTGCCCATAATAGTATCCAGAAAATGATCTAACATTGAATACTAAACAGCAGTGAGGTACTGTTTGGCAAGCAAACTTATCCCATCCTTTCCTGTCAGAAATACTCTTCCTAAACAACTTTTTCTCATATGCGGATACCTCACTTTCATTTGACTACCAAGTTTCCACCACAGTTTGGGAATCTGGATGAGCTGATGTCCAAGAGAATTACCTCCAGATCTAAAACTGTCATTACCCACTGAACATCAGCCTTATTAGACCTATTATTAAATATAATACCCCATTCAGTACGTACCAAAGCACATAGCCCAACTAAAAAAACACAGAAAATTTCTAAGAAAATCAAAGACCTTGAAACTCCCAGCTACCCAACATGATCGGCATGATTATCCTTGTACTTGGTGGTCTCCTGGCTGCATCAAGGTGACCTATGTCTATCCTACTATATCATGAAGGAACCAGCTCAAGTCTAACTCCTTTACTGTTGCAGGACTGGCAGACAACAAATTGATGAAATTCACAGGGGGGGGGGGTGAAATAAATTGATGCATTCTCTCTCTGTGGAACAAATCTGGCCTACCTATCAAGCACTTCAGCACTATGGCTATGGTCAGAGCAGACCTAGAGGAATGGATGCAAAACCACAGATTTACCCCAGGGATAAACTATATGACCTCCTCATAAAAGCAGGCAAGCATTTGCATTACTATTAGGGTGTTTTTCTCAATGGATTTTAAGACTGTGCATCTTTTTCCTGTTGGTGGTTAATGGCTAGGCTTCTTAAAGCCCCGGTGAAGGCTTTCCTGGTAACTCCTTATGTTTAGAGCAAATGTGCTAAAAAATAAGATTTCAGCAGTTTTGCAAGTAATAAATGTAAATTGTAGTCTGCATAAATATTGCAGTAGTATGTTTTATACAAGTTATTTAGCTTAGCAAGCTAAATATACACATATATATATATATATATATATATATATATATATATATATATATATATAGATATATAATTTATATATATATATATATATATATATATATATATATATATATATATCTATATATATAAAATTATACAAGTTATTTAGCTTGACTTAGCTTTTCTGCCTTGCTTCATAGGAATCCCCAGTAGTGTGCTCGCATTCCCCCTTAGCAAAAGTTTCATCCTGTGTCTTGGCCAACCTCCAATCAACCCAAGGCTGTTTTGTTGCCCTGCACTGTGAAACCCTGCATCGGTGGAACACTAAAGTACTTTCAGCTATACTAGTGTCTATCGCCCTACTGCTCTGCCTTGAAAAACTAAAAGACAATCAACTTGCCTGCGACCACATGAGAAGCTTAACTATCCATAAGGTCTATCCCTCTACTGCTCTGTCTTGAAAAATTTAAAGACAATCAACTTGTCTGCAACCACACAGGAAGCTTAACTACCCATAAGGTCTATCCCCCTACTGCTCTGCCTTGAAAAATTACAAGACAATCAACTTGCCTGCGACCACATGGGAAGCTTAACTACCCATAAGGTTATTATTAATACTTTATTTGTACTACGGTAGCAGGCACTGAACTTTTCTGGGTCCACAGTGCAAGAAAGCAGCCCCTAGGACTCCCTGTACTCTGTACCATTGATTTTTGACTAGGTTCACCAATTGCTAGTCATAAAATCAAATTTTATGCTATTATTGACTGGATCTACTAGTCGCTAGTGACAAAAAACAAATTCCTCATAACTTACCCCAAAGAAATCACATACAACTGCAGCATGTACTTCAAAAAGCTAATGAATTGACTGCAGTTAACTTTAGAAAATATTACAAATCAGCTTTTAACTCCTTGCCTCGCAGGCACACACATAAGGTACCTCATGGTCTGGATTAGCCCCGCTCCATTTGCTGCACTCAGGCTTGCTCCATGGTCCGCCCTGCCCCCAATTCTCACCCACCCCCAGTGGTCCTAAATTTATATCTCAAAAACCACACACCCCTACTTTAACCAATTTTAGAGCACTACAACTACCAACCACCACCCCTTCCTACCACTCATCCCCTCTGCAGTCCTGATACTCTCCACCTGTATAACTATCCCTAAAGAGCAAACCCCAGACAAGCACTATGTTTTCCTTCAAAATAAAACCAATACTGTCACCTTTACCACTCTTGCTCATTCTGTATCTTTTCACCACCTATGAAAACCAGGCCTATCTAGGATTTTACCATCCCATATCTCAATATATATGACTACTCCAATTTTAAATAAAACTGATCATCTCATAACTCCCTATGTACCTGACCTCCCCACTCTTAAAAACTATCAACTAACTAGGCCATAGTCTATCTCCCCCCAAAACAGATATTATCAAAAATAATTAACAAAGCCATGAAACTTGTAATTATCTTACACTAAAGCCTGATAAGGGACAGAGACATCCACCAAAACCCAGGTCCCACTCCACCCATAAATACTCACCCCCAGACGATCACCCTCTCCAACATTTTGCTGACAATAAGGCCCCCAAACTCT
The DNA here is from genome assembly GCF_019279795.1 of Protopterus annectens. Lineage (NCBI taxonomy): Eukaryota > Metazoa > Chordata > Ceratodontiformes > Protopteridae > Protopterus > Protopterus annectens. Next base: position 351,169,632 of record NC_056742.1, read on the forward strand.
CTCCTAACTTGTCACCTAAACATTAGGAGCTTAAACAACAAGGCCCATAATCTCCATGCCCTCTTAACAGTCTACTCACCTGATGTGTTATATTTTACAGAGACCTGGCTAAAGTCAGGTACTAAAGATAATGAAGTTATCCCACCAGGGTACAACATACTTAGACTTGATCACAAGTCTAGGAAAGGTGGAGGAGTAGCAGTACTCTATAAAAATATACTAGATATTACTCTAGCCCCACAACCTCCACTGTTCAATAATGCTGAAATTATCATTACCAAACTACAGCTTAACAAAAATAAAAGTATATTTATTGCATGTGTGTATATCCCTCCAGGTAACAATTCAAATGCCCTAGAAGATTTCCTACAATGGTTATCCAGTACTTTCCCCCGTGAAACTATGGTGTTAGGTGAATTTAATACTGACTGGAATAACTGTTCATCTGAATCTCCCATAACCCATGTAAACCTTCATGGTTATATACAACTCATTTCCACACCCACTAGAATAAACAAAGCCAATAACAAAGATAGTATCCTGGACTGGATTCTTATCAACAACCATCCAGACTTGTATAATACGGGCACCCTCCCAGATGAGATGAGTGACCACTTACTCACTTACATCATCCAGCTTAAAACTGTCAATCACCACCAAACCACCTACAAATCAATTAGAAACAATATGTACTTCAACACCACCAATTTCCAGAATGAACTCAAAGCATGTAACTGGCCTGTCCTAAAACATCTTCCACTGGATGATGCTGTAGCCTACTTTAACTCCAGATTCCTTACTATTCTATATTCCCATGCTCCTGTTCACACCCTTAGAGTTAAAACCAAAATGGTCCCCTGGCTCTCTAAAGAAACTAAAACCAAAATTATGGTAAGAAATAAAGTATGGGACAAATGGTGTATCTCTAAAGACCCACTTGACCAAATTAAACCTTTGCAAGTTAAGAAATGACACTAAAATATCTATATTGCTAGATAAAAAAAAACTTCTACCACCACCTTCAGGAAAAACATCAAAACAAACCTCAAAAATTTTGGGCAGGAATTAACAAACTGCTCCACCCTGGACAGTCCTCCACTCCTACCCCATCAGCCTGTAACCTAAAATCCACAAGGAAACTGTGAATGTCTTTAACAATTTCTTTACAGAGACCATCCAATCTGTAGCCAGCAAACTGACTCCCAGTTGCTCTAACCATCCAATCTGTAGCCAGCAAACTGACTTCCAGTTGCTCTAACCATCAATTTCCCCTAGACATCACCCAACTCTCCCTTAATTTTCAGCCTGTTTCTACATCGACCATCAGATCTCTGATTTATAAGTTAAAACCCATTACCCTGGCTGCTGACCACCTTCTACCAGAATATCTACAAAAAGCGGCAGACGCGATTGCATACCCTATCTCCATTATTAAAAACCGAACCGTGTCAGAAGCCACCATCCCCTCAATCTGGAAGATTTCCTATGTTATCCCTCTTCACAAAGTGGCTAACTCACTTGAGCTATCAAACTATAGACCAATAGCTATACTGTCTCCACTGGCCAAAATAATAGAAAAATGTGTCCATAAACAACTTATACTTTATCTCACGCAGAACAAACTATTAGCTAACTCTCAGCACAGCTTTTGGCCAAATCACAGCACCACCTCAGCCTTCCTATCCTTCTCCAACTCCATCAACCTCAACCGAAACACCAACATGCTTACCTCAGCCTTCTTTTTGGATCTTTCCAAGGCATTTGATATGGTTAATCACCAAATACTTATCCGCACCCTCAGATCATTCTCATTAGGTGACCGTATGATTAAATGGTTCCAGTCTTACCTATCATACCGTCAACAAGCTGTTCTATGGCAGGGCACACTATTTACCTGTCTTCTTATCACACTAGGTGTCCCCCAAGGCTCCATACTAGGACCACTCCTCTTCTCTGCTTTTATCAATGATCTACCCACAGTCACTCCCAAGGCTAACTGCATTCAGTATGTGGATGACTCTACTTTAATCTGTGCATCCACCTCCACGGCTGAACTTATGACGCTAACCCAGAATACTTCTAACATTGTTGAGCAATGGTTTGCAAACCATCAGCTTATCTTAAACCCCAACAAAACTAAGCTGCTTATCTTTCCCCCCAATTTGCAAATCCTCCTCTCCATTCTTTACTATAAAATCCAACAATAGCACACTGATATCGCCAGATGTGCACACCAAACTCCTAGGAGTCACCATTGATAACACTCTGCAATATGATACCCATGTCAATCAAACTATCAAAGCCATTAATAGAAAACTAGGCTCCCTCGAGTCTATAGGATCAGGCCTTTCCTCACTCCATTCACCAGAAGTTTTGTAGCTCACTCCCACTTACTATCTACACTTCTATATGCCTCCCCACTATTTATCAACCTGAACACAACCACTCTTAATAAACTTGCTAGCTGTTACAACCATATTGCTAGATTTGCAACAGGTACAACCTATAGGACTCACCACTGTCTCAACTTAACTCAATTAGGGTGGCTTGAATGGACTAGTCTGTTCCAGTACAACCAACTGATAATCACCCATAAAATTCTTAATCGCACAGATAAGACACCTGCACTAAACAAAATGATTAACACCTACAGCAACCTAAGGTCACTTCGCTCTGCTAATAAACTACTGGTTCAGACTTTCAAAAGCAAAAATGTGGCTGGAGACTCTATTTGCTAACTCCATTGGCAAGATTTGGAACTCTCTTCCAGCGGAAATCACTCTTGAACCCTCTTTATCCCAGTTTTAAAAAAGTCTCAAGCTATACTTTCAAAGGCACTGGCAATGTCCATGTTCAAAACCTGACTAATCCCTACCCACTGATAAGGATACTTTCCTACCTACATCTGTCACCCAGCTCTCTAAAATGTACATGATATTACTTTGTTGATTGTGAAACTGTGGGAAACTGATACCTACCAAGAGCTTGCTACTGGAAAAATCTCTATTTGTGCTAAATTGGTGGTTATAATCTAATTTGTGTACCATGTTTTCTTTTTTAAAGGTATGTAACTTGATTGTGTGATATTACTAAAGACTGTAAACTATGTTTCAATTTGTAACTGTTAAATATGTAACTTAATAACTTGGAGCTTTTCTCCCCGGGCCTCCGCTGAAAATGGGCATATATCCAGTCAGACTATTCCGATAAACAGATGTAAAATAAATAAATAAATACATTTGTTCTTTAAAATGGTCCAACTTATGCAGCAAGTTGAAAACAGCCAGATATGTCTAGTGTTAGTTGATTTTGTTCCTATGTGGGACAGAACACAGAACTGGATTAAAAGGGAACAGCTCTGAACAGGCAATCTAGTAAATGGGTGGGTGCTGTGTTGATGATATTGAGTTAGTATAAGATGTTGATAAGAGGATTGTGAAAACATTTTGTGAAACATGGTGCAATGTGTTGCTTGGTCCTTGTCCACATCATACCAGGATCTTGCAGGAAATGTATTTATAATTATGGAACTGAGAACTTTGTATCATTTGGAATGTTGTGGGAATAACTATGGCAGTGCTGCACTGTGTTTTGGTTTACGTTTTGCACATCAGTGATCATATATATGTACTTCAGCGTCCTTCAGTAAGTTTACTTTCAGTCACTTCCCATAAACATCATCAAATGCATCCTTTTATTTCTTCTTACTTAACACAGAGTGATCACTTTTTAATATTTGTGCAAGTAGGCTAAACATTTTTCTTAGGAGCAGTAAAGCAATTAAACAGTAAAGTAATTGGTGATTTTAATTATTTGTTAATGTCAATTCAGGCAGTTCTGCCTTTTATTTTCCCATGTGTTATTACAGTCTATCCTTCATCTGTACAGGACCATAGGAAAGCATGAAAACGTGTAGAATTAAGCTGCATACTAAACAGGGACTGTGACATCAAACCATACATACACAAGCAAGAATACAAATGACCACATTCACTTCAGCTGTTGATTATCCGGAAGGAAAAGCACAGGGACAACAGACACACTTAAAAGTCGCAATTTATTTCCTCTAGAAGGAGGAGCTATAAATGTTACCAGTAGCGGATAAAATGAATATTATAAGTGGTAGATTATACATGATCCCCTGGTGATAAACAGCTGTATGGAACTTTAGAGTTTAGTAAAACAGTAGTTCATCGGTCAAATGATACTAGTGTACGTATTTAATGTGCATTGATGAATATCTCTGCTAGGAGGGCCCCCCTCCAAGGTTTGGTAACCTTGGATACGGATATAATAACCAGTGTGGTGCACCAGCATAACTTCTATATGGGGAAGAGGTAGAAGGCTTTACCCCGAAAAAATGTTGCAAACATTAAGTTGACATTTTTAAACAACTCTCTATAATTCAGGATGGCATTCAACCATTTTCTCTTGTCCCTTATTCAGCTGTCTTTAACCTCAATAACCAGCTATAATACTGCTGTAAATGCAATAATAATTAGGTGAAATACATTATCTGTAGACAGGTATGTTTACAAAAGGAATTTACATCATAGCAATTTTAGTCAAAACATACTAACGAGAAATACATGTTCTACCAAACATGGGATTCTAAGAAGTGATTATTGCATTGACGGTAAATGAAACCTGGGAACACAGATCACTGAGCAATTACAGAGGTAGTATAATCTTCTGTTTTAATGGCACCGTGGCTTGTAAATGCAACCATCCATCCATCCTTAACCCCCTTTTCCATTTTGCACATGGGGTCGGGGTGTCACTTCAGCAGTGACAATCACCTCCAGCCACGGTTTACACCACTGGGTGGCTAGCCCTACCACAGTAGTTCATCCGTACCACTCACTCACACACTAACTCACACTTATGGCCAATTTAGAGTGTCCAATCCACCTACTGCATGTCTTTGGAATGTGGTAGGAAAATGGAGCACCTGGAAAAAACCCATGTGATCACAGGGAGGCCATGCAGACTCCTCACAGAAGGCACCCCAGCTGAGAATCAAACCGGAGAACCTCCTGCTGTGAGGTGACAATGTTAACTGATGCACCACCATTGCCACCCTTGTAAATGCAACCACTACCACATATATGCAGCATTGTGGTCCCCTGACAACCATATGCCAGGATTGCCCATTTGTTAATGCAACAGAGATGTCCCCTAATCTAAGGTTCATTACTATTAAGAACTGCTAGTTTTCTACTGTTGGTTGATGGCTTTGTTGTGTTACATGGAACAGTAAGTTTCTTCTGAAGTAGTTTCACTAGTTTTTCCCTTTGTGATAGCACCTGACTTTTATTGTCATGCTTTGTTGTTGTACAAAGTATGTCTTTCCTAGTGTTTGTAGCAGTCTGACTTGTATTTTTGATTACTGTGTAAACCTCACAACATTTTTATGCAAGTACATTTACTATGTCATATAGCTGGCTAATTAAGTCATTGTTTATTGGTAACATATTGCATTTACAATTTCCCTTTCATTTTTCTGTTTTAATTAAACAATAGATTATTATTGCTTTTGGCCCTTGTGACCAAGCTGAGTGCATAGTAAGGTCTGGAAGTTTTTTTTATCTATGTATGTTCTGTTCTTTTTCTAATCTAGTCATGTGTTTGACTATGTAGATTTTGAAAGCTAAGTAAAACATTTCTGTTGTATATATTGTTTTATTTCAACAATTTTTGTTGAATTTCCTTGTATAGTTGTATTCTAATGGGAAATGTTCATAAATACAAAAGACAACTGATTGATAGCATCTTGAGCAGATTCAGTTGTGTCACTAAGGACATGGCCCCTGTAAGTTATTGCATCGTAGAGACCACTGGTAACACTGATGAATGAGTTATTTATGGCAGAGTTTGATTAGGTCTATTGCAAAGTATAGAAAACCAAGCTACTTAAAATCAAGAAACCAGTAAGTATAAAAATGAACAGGTTAATGTACATTTGTAAATTACTAGATAATTCTGAGTTCCTGTAAAGAGAAATGGTTAGGATATGTCATAGCAAATACATCTTGTAAATCTTTCATTTGCAAAGTCATTTTCAGATAAAATGTGATTATTGTTCGGTTATTATGTAATGTTCTAGATCTAAGCTCTAAATCATTAAAATCCTCATGGTAAAGTTCCAAGAAGGAACAGTGATTGTGAGCAATGAAAACCATGCAGATGCCATGAGCCATTTGTCTTCATAGGTTCATAGGTTCATAGGTTGGTACTAGGCTATCAGCCCTAGGGCCTACACAAGCCTAGCCATAACAATTCCCTGGCTATTTCTTCCCACATTATTTACTTTCCTGGACCTCTGTCTAGCAGGGCGACTGACGTGATCCCTGGTTTAATATATTGCATGCTGAAGACTCTAGCTTGGCTGGTTCTTTGTTACAGTTTTTACTGCAGGGTGATAGTATATCACTAATGCCACCCCCTGGCTGTGTACAAGGGAAAGAATAAGAAGAGTGTGCATTGCAAATATTCAGTCACCTGATATGATTGTGAAGAAGTCTGCTAAAAATGTCTACAAAACTACAAACTTCCTGTCAAGTCATGTGAAAGAACCAAAACTAAGAAAAATATTAGAAGCACTACGTTGCTAAGAATTTCCCCCTTACTAAGTACCCTAAGTTATTACATTTGCAGTTTTTGGTAGCAGGCACAGTATTTGTCCCAGACAAATTCAACTATAATCTCTCAGACATTTACTCTCCAGAAAACTGAAGAGGAAGAACTCACCTTTGCAAATGATTGTGGATTATGACTATAAAACCCAGGGCTGAATGCTGCACCACTGTCTGAAATTGCTTTATGGAACAAGCCAGATGACAAATTAGAAAGAACCTGCATACAACAAAGGGACAGTATTCTCTTTTAGGAAAATATTCAGCATTTTCATCTTCAGCATGGCTTAATGTAACAGTAATTCAAACAATAACGTGGTAATTTATATTTATATTTATTGCAAGAAAAAGTGGTTTAAATGGGAAACATTAATTGCAAGTTTCTGTTTATACATGAATGCATGCAAGCAGTATAATGAGCCCTTAATCATATTCAGAACTCATGAGCCATATTTCTGCCTTCTTCCTTTAAATTACTGCCATTTAGGTCTTAAATCTTCAGGTTTTGTTCAATTTATGAACAGTGCAAGCAGTTTTCAGTTGTGGAACCAATGGTTTAAAAAATGAAGGATCAAAATATCAGATCTACCATATTTGTTTTTTCCTTATAGTACACTTCTGTGTATGATTCTGCTGTTAGCTGTGCCTGCCTGACACCTCTATAGTGTACTTCCTGCAAAAATTGATCTTGTGTAATTGCGCTGTGCATTAAACATCCCACTTTAGCATACTCCCACAAGTTGGACTTGGGTAATATTTGTCTTGTGTAATAAACAGTCCATTCATCTGAGTCAATCCCAGCAACATCCTTCCTGTCCCTAGAACTAGATTAAATAACCGTACCAGCCATCGGAAAAGTTAATCTGTGATATTACAGCTGACATACTACCACAGCAATAATAATCAGTAACACAGAGGCTGATGTCATACAAAATACCTCAGATGTGGGTGTTTTTTTTATATATATATATATATATATATATATATATATATATATTTATATATATATATATATATATATATATATATATATATATATATATATATATATGCACACACACACACACACACACACACACACACACACACACACACACACACACACACACACACACACACACACACACACACACACACACACACACACACACACACACACACACACACACACACATAATATGTACTTGATCCTGGGTAACTCAAATCACTCTCTGACGATATATAATATATATGTTAACACGTTTATAAAGGGCAGCCATATACTCTCACTGTGAAGAATTTTTATGCAGCGGACTTCTATTCAATGAATAATTTGTTTCCTCCAATTTAATTTCCTATTTCATCTAATGAATTAACTGTTAAGGAAATCTGGGACAGTTTCTTAAGAAATTGCCTATAACTGATAAATTTGTTACAAATAAAAATAAGGAATGTACTTATGTGTATATGAATCCTTCTTGTATGAATGCTGAATTTAGGATTTAATTAGAAGGAAAAGGATTTTGGAGTATAAGGCAAAATGCTATGGTTCAGAATATGGAAATCTATCCATTGATCTGCCTATCTATATCTATAGTTATCTATCTATCTATCTATCTATATATATATATATATATATATATATATATATATATGGATTCACTTCATAACTCTGAAATATCAAAACACTGAAACTTCAAAATCTTCAAAACTCAAAACACTGAAATTCAAAACATTGAAACTCAAATCACTGAAAACACATATCATACATATTCTGAGTTTAAACAACATCAATCATAGCACTTTCCACCAAGTGTAAGTAGGGGGGCAAGCCCCCCTGCACCCCCCATGTGGGGAGGCTGCGCCTCCCACATCTCCTGCTACTTATATATATCAACTCCAAGATTGCACTTTAAGTCTACTGATGGCTGTGAAGATCCAATGTTAGATCACTTTCTATGTCATTGACATTCTGTATGCTGCAGTTAGCCAAGTATGAAGATAAGCCAATCTCATGAGCTTGGTATTTGTTAGTCCTTTTGATATTCAGTCAGCTTGGCAGTTTTATTAGTGGTCTGAATAAATCGCTCTGAATACTCAAGAGTTACAGACACCTTTTCTTCCGCCCACTTTAGTCATCCAGCTCCAACAAATGTAGTATATGGTGCTGAACACTGAAACTATTATTTTATTTTATTGGATTAAAATGTGTTAACTGGAGTAGAGCACTGATCCAAGAAGATATTTTTCTATCTAAGACTGGGTGTGAAAAAACAAAAATATAAGCAGGTATCTAACATAGGTAGCATAAAACAAGACTCAGAAGAAAGTGCAATATGGATAATTATTAAGGACAGTCAAAAGGCACAGGCTTCTATAAGTTGCATTAACACTTTTGTCACCACTAATAAAAAGTTCTTTTCATGCACTCACTGTAGTTTACCATACCTACCCAATGCCCTTCATCCATCAAATTAGTATTACTACTGGGGGTGCCTATTCCTGCATTTGCATTTGAATTTGAATAGTCAGATGGCAGATGTGAATGTATGATACTACTTGGACCACAACTACTATTTTTAAAATGGAGCAAAATGTATTAAAGCCCCTCCATAGACTCTGTGCTTACCACTCCAACCACTGAATACCTTATGCTAAAAGAAGTGACACATCTGATATTGGGGTGTCTATTACCACAGTATCAACTACTTCTATTCAAGGTAGCAGAACTGCAGATAGACATGCTGTTCCAAACTGCAACTGCAGCTCTAAAATAAGGTGCAACTCAAATATATGTTAAAACAAAAAAAAAACAAAACATCTCATCTCCTGCTGTGCTTACTGCCTCTATCCAGTACTGTTATTCTATAAATAGTGACTCACGTCTATGGTATCGCCTCTACCCAGTACCATTATTCCATAAATGGGGACTCACGTCTATGGTACCGCCTCTACTCAGTACTGTTATTCCATAAATAGTGACTTAACGTCTATGGTACTGCCTCTACCCAGTACCATTATTCCATAAATGGGGACTCACGTCTACGGTACCGCCTCTACTCAGTACTGTTATTCCATAAACAGTGATTCACGTCTATGGTAACGGAACAGTATGTCTTCCTTGATCCTAAACTCTACTCTTCCTAAACAAAGCACCACTCATAGATTCATAGGTAGGTACTAGGCTATCAGCCCTGGGGCCTATACAAGCCCAGCCAAAAAGGTACCCTGGCTTTTGCCACCCAAGAAAATGATTTTCCTGTGCCACTGTCGAGCATAGCCACAGAGGTGATCCCTGGGGTGAATTTCCTATTTCCCACCCAATCATCAATATTTTTCCTGAAGAGTGCTAATGAGGAGCTTTGTTTGATATAGATAGGTAGTTTATTCCCGAGTATGGGAAGTCTCTGGGACAGGAATTTATCCCTCCGGCATATTCTGTTTATTGTGGTGACAAGGTTTAGGTCCCTAGAGCGTGTAGCTTGGAGGGATTGGGATTTCTTTAAGTGGAGCATGTTCAACAGCTCTGGGTTTGACATAGCTTTGTACGTTAGGCAGAGATCACCTCTGAGTAGGTGATATGTGATGGAGTAAAGCTGGAGTTTTATGACACGGTCTGTGTAGGGCATCTGTTTGAGGCCGATAATCCTCTTTGTGAGGTATTTCTGTGGCCTTACCAGTTGTTGTAGATGTCTTGTGAGGTACATACAAAAAGGGGCATTGTACTCTATAATGGGTCTAATGAGTGATGAGTAGAGGGGAACAATGACCTCTTTTTTTCTGGATGAGAAACCTTTTGTGATGAGGTGTGGCACGTAGAAGGATTTCCTGACTACTGTGGCGATGTGATTATCAAAGGAGAGACTACTGTTTACCTGTGTCCCAAGGTCTCTTATCACACTTTTGGTGTTAAATATACTACCGCCTATGTTATAGTTCATGGGTAGAGAGTTTTTACCAAACGGAATGAGAATGCACATTTTGGCATTGAGCTTGAGGCCATGGCTTTGACACCAGGCATCTGTCTCAGTGAGGCTCTTTTGTAGGATGTCCACATCATTAGGAGTTTCGATTATGGCTTCTGGTTTGCAGTCATCTGTGAACTTCATTATCCAAAGACCTTCTGTGTTAGCCTGTACTTCAGAGAAGTAAATACCAAACAGGAGAGGACCCAAGACTGAACCCTGTGGTACTCCACTTGTCACTGGTCTGAAGTCAGATTTGGAGTCTGCTACTTTCACAGTGTGGGTTCTGTCAGTGAGCCAGTTGGCAACCCATCTTGTGACATAGGGATTTATACCTAGATTAGTGTGTTTATCTATAATTCCAGAGTGGGGGATGGTGTCGAAAGCCTTGGCAAGATCTAGATAGGCTGTGTAAACCACCCTAACATTCCAACTGTAGAGGCAATGCTCATCTCACCCATCCCCATTTTAAGAATTTATACAAACCCGCCACATGGTCTGATTTTGTGCACAAGCAACCATTCTGCATCCTACTGCCACAAATAGCCATTTTTAATATTATTTTCTATGGGACTTTAAGAAACAATAAAGTTATAGGTTCATAGGTTCATAGGTTCATACTAGGCTATCTGCCCGAGGGCATTTATAAGCCTAGCCCATTGTTTTGTGGCTTACGCCACCCCTTTAGTATGGGGAACTATACCCATTATTTTGCTGTGCCTCTGTCGAGCAGTGACACTGAGGTAATTCCTGGGGTATATCTGCGATCTCCCATCCATTGGTCAAGATTTCTCTTGAACAAGGCCAGCGAGGTGCTCTGCCTCACATGTACCGGGATTTTGTTCCACAGCATAGGGAGTCTTTGGGTGATGAATCTATCTCTCCAGCACGTCCTATTAATAGCCGTGTCGAGGTTTAAGTCTCCGCCTTGTGGCTCTGATGGATCTAGATTTTTGAGGTGAAGCATATTCATCAAATCTGGGTTTGACATGGCCTTGTATGTTAGGCAAAGGTCACCTCTGAGCAAGCGGTACTGAATAGAGCTGGAGTTCTTTCAGTCGGGCAGCATAGGACAGATTTTGAGACCCTTTATCCTTTTGGTGAGGAACTTTGTGGCCTCTCCAGCTGCTGCAAGTGTCGGGTCAGATACATTCCGAATGGGGCATTGTACTCAATCATTGGTCTGATGAGTGATGAGTAAAGGAGACTATGACCTCCCTTGATCTAGATGAGAATCCCTTCATGATAAGGTGGGCAATGTAGAAGGACTTCCTAACTACTTTAGCTACATGGGTGTCGAATGACAGACTACTATCAACCTGGGTCCCCAGGTCCCTGATAACTTCTTCTGTGCTCAGTGGATTGCCACCTATTTGGTAGCTAGGGGTAACCTTGTTTTTCCCGAAGGTATGACTATGCATTTTTGGCATTTAACTTTAGGCCATGGCTCTGGCACCAGTTATCCGTTTCTGTGAGACCCTTCTGAAGGATATCTGTGTCAGATGTGTTTTCTACTATGGCTCCCAGTTTGCAGTCATCTGCAAACTTTGTCAGCCATAACCCTCCTGTGTTTGCTTGTACTTCGGAAAAGTAGATGCCAAACAAGAGTGGGCCCAGGACTGAGCCCTGTGGGACACCACTTGTGACAGGCTTTGAGTCTGACATGGCGCCAGCAACTCTGACCCTGTGGGTTCTGTCACTCAGCCAGTTTGCAACCCATCTTGTGATGTATGGGTTAACATTTAAGCTGATGAGTTTTTCAATGATACCCGAGTGGGGTATTGTATCAAGGCCTTAGCCAGATCGAGGTAGGCTGTATGGACTGCCTTTCCTCATCAATGGCTTTGGTGACTGTTTCAAAAAGTCAACCAAGTTTAAAAGGCATGATCTGCCTTTGACAAAGCCAAACTGGGTTGGATCCAAAGTCTGCAAATTCCCTATGTCTTTATTTATGAGGTCCATTATGATCCTCTCCATGGCTTTGCAGATAAGGCTTGTCAAGCTAATGGGCGGTAATTTCCAGGGTCTGTGGAGGCACCGCCTTTGTGAAGTGGGACCACAGTTGCAGTGCGCCACTCCTGGGTGCATCCAGAGGTAAGACTTTGATTAAACAGCTGTCCTAGCTGTGGGTTTAATTCTCATTGAGTTCGTGGAGCACACAGCCGGGGACACCATCGGGTCCCATGGATGCTGTGTTTTTGCTTTGGAGAGAGCAGTTCTCACTTGGGCGCTGGAGATGTTTGGGGGCTGCACTCATTTGGTATAGATATCTCTCCTTTGGGGAGGGGAGAAGTTTGCACTGAACCTGTCAGCCAGTATGTTGGCAATGTCTGTAGGATCAGTAATCTTCACATCATTTTGAACTAGTTCTGAGCATATCTGGGAGTTTCCTCCTAGGTTTCTAACATAGCTAAAGAAGGCCTTATGATTGTCTTTTGAGTCTTTAGCTATTTTTCTCTCGAAATTTGCTTTGGATGATTTTATGAGCGCTCTTAGTTTTTTACTTATAGTGATCAAGGGTGTCTTACCTTTTAAGGATTTTGCTCTATCTTGTAGTAGCTTCCTCCTTTTGTTGTAGAGTTTGTTTATGGCTGGGGTCCACCAGACTGGACGCTTGCCTTTGGTATAGATTTTTTTTTTCAAAGGACAATATCAGCTGCCAGCATGTGTACCCTTACCTTGACATTATTGTTTATCCCTGTAATATCACTTAGATGTTAGGATTCAGAAACATACTTACCCTGATTGTGGATCACCTTCCACTAATACAGCTCATAGCCCATTATGGCCCACAACCCATTATCAATTAACTAAGTGAAATATCACAGATTTGGTCATAGGTATTTAGTAATCCTTTTCACACTTAGAGCAGCATGTGTGGCGAAAGAGGGAAATTCAGAGATGTGGCAAGCAGTCAGATGAGGAAAATTGACAAGCAGAGGGTATATGCACCCAAACAAGAGAATATGGGAAACATGGCTTGCTAGTTTTAACAAGCCACTACAGTGGTAAAATCTATATTTTGACCATAAAAAGGTGGAGATGGGAATGTAGTATAGTAGGAAAGTAAAACAGGAAAAGTAAGAGAGGGTGGCGGTTTACAATTTGTTTGTGAGGCAGGTGCCTTTTGTTTAGGAAGAGGAACTGGGAAATAATATACAGTAAGCTGAATGTACAGTAAGAAGCTCGGGTTTGGTAATGGAGGCAAACAACAAAAATTAAAAGGGGAGGTGCTGACAAACTGAGAAAGGGGAAGGACAGTGGAATTTGACACCTACAAACAAAAGTAGAGCAACGGTGATAGAGAGGATTGGCCAGCAAACAGAAGCATTGACACAACGGAGGGGAAACAGTAGGATGTAGGATAAGTTTGGCACACTTCTCCATGTGACACTGGCTGTGTGATATCTGAGGGAGGTTAGACAGCACCCTGACTGTCCTTTCTACTGGGTACTTCCTGAGGTGTTGCTGGCAATGGGGCAGACAGCAGTGTGACTCTACCAGTTAGGAATAGAGCCTTTCCAGGCAACAGATACAGACCTTCAGCTACTGGTCCAGCATCTTGTCCACCATCTCCCTGTGGGTCACAATGCCACTACCCCTTGCACTGCCACCAGAGGAAGCAATGACCCTTTCCTGCTGCAAATAGCACATCTTGAGTGTAGTGAAAGGAGGCACAAGGTGTTAAGTGTGATCAGGAGAATGCTGACAGTGGTAGTGCACAGCTGGTATTCATTTCTGTGCTATAATGTCTGAAGTTTGTACTGCTGTCCAGGTCAGGGCTGCAGTCCCTTGTGGTGGTATAAGATGCAGCAGTACTTTGCTTTTTGCATCTTAACTTTGAGTAGAGGGATGCAGAGATAGGATCTGGCTGGTGCTTGAGTTTTCTGTGTGCCATTTTGCTCAAACTGTACTTTTATTTTCCCAACTGGACATCAGACTGGAGAACAGCACGCGGTGCTAGATAAGCTCCTTATGGCTCCGTCTGCAACCACGATAGAAACAGCCCAGGATGTAGGATGGCAGCTGCTGTACAAAACTGCAAAATAAATGGAGAACATAATATAAGGACACTGAGCAGGGAAGGGGAGACAGAAAAAAAAAAACATTTGCATAACATCAGTGTAATAACCTATGAAATACATGACTGAGGACCTTATACGAATTCTGTAACTATTGCTGTATAAAGCTACAAATAAGACTAACTGCACAGGATTATAATGAAAAGGCTGCTGTGCTATGATGTGCTATCTTAAAAGGATGGGTGCAAGTAGCCATCCTCACATTTTTGCAGTTGTGCTTATGGCAGTTGTGTGTAGGATTACTAATCTACCCAGAAAGTGCTGGGACTTCACTGTAAGTTGGTGGCCACCTGCAATTCTATATGTATCTTGTAGTATAACAAGTGCAGGTGTGCAGTGATTAAAACTGGAATATTGCCAAACAGATTGAATAACTGCATTCTTAGACTGAATGACATCCAATAACACTAACAATTCCTGTATATCTAAACCTATTCACATTCCAGAGTGATTCACATGCATGCTGCAGTTAGATAACAAATGCAATAATATAGCTTTTCAATACAATTTTGATTATAACAAGAAGGAAAGTATTATAACAAGAAGGAAAGTAATATGTAGCATTGCACCTAGAAAGCCTTTCCATCATCTTCCAATACAGAAGATAATTCACCTGTATGGCCTCTAGAGCTTTAGAGGAAAATATACTATTCAGTAATGTGCCTACAATCCATACTTCACTAAGCAAGAAAGACATATATGTTTCTGTAGATTGGACAGATACTTAATTATATTTCAGGTGCCCTTACTCTGACCTCTTCTTCCCAGTTGGTTAAGAAGGTCATGATGACTCAATTGCAGGCCACTGCAGGGTACCTGTACTGCTCACCAGAATGAGGTATGTCAGTGACATCAGAGATTGCTCTGGCAAAACTATGACAGACATAGGTTCATAGGTTTGTACTAGGCTAATGGCCCTGCAGCCTTTACAAGCCTACCCCATAGGATTACCCTGGCATTGTGCCACCCGACCTTAGTTCCCACTGCCTCTGTCGAGTAGAGCCACTGGAGTGATCCCTGGGGCGAATTTTCTATTTCCCATCCACTCATCATGATTTCTCTCGAAGAGGGCCAGTGAGGTGCTCTGCTTGACATGTACGGGAAGTCTATTCCATAGCATGGGCAGTCTCTGGGTTATGAACCTGTCCCCACAGCATGTTCTGTTGATTATGATAATGAGGTTAAGGTCTCTGGAGCATGTGGTGTAGAGGGATTGGGATTTCTTTAGATGCAGCATTTCTTACAGAGCTGGGTCAGACATGGCTTTGTAAGTCAAGCAGAGATTGCCTCTAAGTAGGCAATATGAGACAGAGAATAGTGGAGACAGAGAATAGTTGGAGTTTTTTGAGTCTGTCCATATAGGACAAATGTTTAAGGCCTAAGATCCTCTTTGTTAGGTACTTTTGCGGCCTCTCCAGTTATTGCAGGTGTTTAGTGAGGCACATGCCAAATAGGGTAGTGTACTCACTGATTGGCCTAATGAGGGAAGAGTAGAGGGAGACAATGACCTCTTTCTTCCTGGATGCAAAACCTTTAGTAATGAGATGTGCCACATAGAAGGACTTTCTGACCACAGTGGCAATGTGGTGGTAAAAGGAGAGGTGGCTGTCCACCTATGTTCCCAGATCTCTTATAACGCCTTCTGTATTCAGTGGACTACCACAGATGTGGTAATTCATGGGAACCATGTTTTTCCCAAAGGGGGTGATGACTCATTTTTTGGCATTGAGCTTAAGGCCATGGTTCTGACACCAGTTGTTGGTCTCAGTGAGGTCTTACTGTAGGATGTCAACATCACTTGGGGATCTACATCCACCTTATAAAGGGAATCCTCATAGGAGACCACAAGCAGGTGCTCTTTATGTCGCAGATACAGTAAGATCTTTGTTTCCTTGCTGCACCACTGGGGTTTCCTGTCACTCACAGTACCATTAGAAACCATGGCCATTCAGCAGGTCTCACTCCCGAACATTATGGTTGTCCCTACACAGTCATGCCCATTTTTTTTGGCATATCCCATGCAGCCCAGGTCATCTTAGTCGCTTGACCTGTGGTGTGGGTGTCCATAGTGTATCATGAAAAATGTTGTCACAAAGGTATGAAAGTGGTATAAAATGTGTGTACTATCTGTGTGATATTTAAGAATAACAGCAGATTATCTCTTTAGCTCCTTTGTTGGCTACAAAGATATGCTGCAAAATGCCCCTTTTGGATCATTGATTTCCCCGCACATGCTCAGAGCACCTCACAGGTGCTCATGTAAGTACATGTGACAGAGAGGGCATCCTAGACTGAATATGCTAGCACGCTTGATGTGTAGAAATGGTGATTCAGTAATATTAGTGAGTTAGGGCCTTGTTAGCATAAGTACTGCACTAGGTGCCTCGGATTTACCTGTTATAAAACCTGCCTACAGCCAAGAAAGATTACTGGCTGGCACTGAATACTCTGCAGTCAGAGGTGCTTGAGCTGAATAAATCAGAAGCTGCAATTCTTGTTTGTGAGATAAGTCTGAACCTTTTTCTGTCTTTTCACATAGCTATTGTAACTCTAGTTTATAAAATTGCCTAGGCAATATGCTTTATGAAAGGAATGGCACTATCTGTAAGCTATAGCAGAAGTAAAATATAATCACATCAGTTGTGTTAATCAAAAGGGGGTTATCTAGGTTCAGAAGGCTGGACATGGATGAACAATTCAGCATTAAAGTTGTAAAGGGTATTTTTTTTGGAGTAACATATATTGAATTATTAGAAACTATCTAATCCAAGAAACTATCATTTTAGGTGATTTCAGTATTGACTGGCAATCCTGTTCTGGCAACCATCCAACCCATCATGTAAACCTTCATGGCTTCACCCAACTAGTCCAGTCGCCAGCCAGGATAAATAAAAACTCCAGCAAGCACACTACCCTGGATTGGATACTAGTCAGTAAGAGCCCCCAGTCATATATAACAGGCTGCTTATCAGATAGCCTCAGTGATCACTCCCTAACATTCCTACCAAGCTAAACCTGTCATCTACCGTCAAATACGTAAAAACTAAACTTTAACCCACTCACATTCATCTCATCCCTCAAAGAATGCAACTGGCATCCTCTGAAGTACCTCAGTCTTGATGATGCAGTTGAATTTTTTAATACTACCTTCCTGAGCATCGTTAATTACCATGCCCCCATAAGACTTTCCAGAACCAAAGCACAACCCTCCCCTTGGCTACAGAAAACCACTAAGTCAGAAATGAAAAACAGGGATAAAGCCTGGGAGCACTGGCGCAAAACCAAAACCCCCTCAACCAGACAGAAATTCCAAGAAATACGCAATAGAGTCAAAAAGCTAATAAAACAGGACACATTCCAATTCTACCAGTCTGCCCTGGACTTCTCACAACACAGCACCAAACAATTCTGGTCCTCCATAAACTCCATCCTCCACTCAGGTACAGTACCCCTCCTCCTAACATCCCTCACTCCTCAGAAAATATTGCTACCTCATTCAACACACACTTCACACAAACCATACTATCACTAGCTAAACAACACAACCCGCCTCCCCTCCAACCCACACCTTCAACTAGTAATCTCTCCACTGCCTTCTCTTTTTCTCCTGTACCTACCTCAAACATAAAAAAACTCTTAACTAAATTTAAGCCTACCAAATTAGCAGCAGACAACCTCCCAAGTGAATACCTACAAATTGCAGCTGATGCTCTGGCCTACCCAGTATCCATCTTGATTAACCGATCTCTGTCAGAAAGTTATGTTCCCACACTGTGGAAAGTATCACATACAATTCCCCTCCACAAAGGTGGACCCTCCACAGGACTAACCAATTACCGCCCCATAGCTATTTTCTCTCCACTCTCCAAAATACTAGAGAGATGCATACACTCTCAGGTCTCAGACTACCTCCTTATTAAAAACCTCCTTTCCAATACTCAGCATGGTTTCCGACCAAACCATAGCACCACCACTGCCTTACTCTCCTTTACTAACACTATCCTTCTGCATAAAAACAATGACTATCTCTCCTCTGCTACTTTCCTAGACCTATCTAAAGCATTTGACATGGTCCCACACAAACAACTTATCTCTGTCCTCAATAACCTATCCTTCTCTCAATCAGTCACCAACTGGTTTCAGAGTTACCTGTCTGACCGCCAACAATCCGTTGAATGGCAGAATGACATATCTCCCCAACTACCTGTCACCATAGGGGTTCCCCAAGGATCCATCCTTGGACCCCTACTCTTCTCTGTTTTCACCAATAATCTAGCCTCTGCCATCAAATATGGCACACTCATACAATACTCAGATGACTCAACCATCATCTGCTGAGCCCAGTCCCTACCCAAACTGCAAAAAGTCACACAGGAAGCCTTTTCCTCTGTTGAAACGTGGTTATCCGATGCCCAATTAATACTCAACCCAAACAAAACTAAACTACTCATCTTCCAACCCACCAAACATACTCAAAACAACTCTCACTTTAACATCACAGCAAAAGACACTACTATATACCCAACTGAACACACCAAATTGCTAGGAGTGGAAATAGACAAACTAAAATTTGACATTCACATATCCATGACCATAAAAAAGTCCACAAAAAACTAGAAGCATTATACAGAAGTAAGCAACTTCTCACCAAAGCAGCAAAGATTTCAATAGCAAATTTCCACCTTATCTCCACCCTACTTTATGCCTCTCCAATATATACCAACCTAAGGCAATGTGATCTAAACAAGCTAGAGACCTGCTACAACAAAATCGCTAAATTCACCACAGGGGCATCCTACCATAGTCACCACTGTCTTTCACTTGCTGGACTGGGCTGGCTTGAACTCCCTCACCTCCTTCAATGGTATCAACTCTCAGTCGCCCACAAACTAGTAAACCATCCACTAAATCTCCCATCCCTCCAGAATCTACTCCAACCCTATCCACCACCAGATCACTAAGATCCAGCAACAAAAATCACTTGCAGATCACTAAAGCCAATAACTCTGCTGGTGAAGCACTATTCTCTTTCACCATAGCCAAATTATGGAACTCCCTCTCACCCACAATTACCTCCTACCATCATGCACTGTTAGAAAAATATGTATTAATGTGTGTATGCTTAATGCCAAATTAATAATCAAGTATTTTAATACGCTTTTCATTCTATTTCTCATGCACTA
Organism: Protopterus annectens; assembly: GCF_019279795.1. Taxonomy (NCBI): domain Eukaryota; kingdom Metazoa; phylum Chordata; order Ceratodontiformes; family Protopteridae; genus Protopterus; species Protopterus annectens. Next base: position 351,189,476 of record NC_056742.1, read on the forward strand.
TGTTTTATATAAATTGAGTTTCATATGAGACTGAAAAAGATGCCTTTTGAAAACTGCAGTATGCTTTCTGAAACTTGCAAGTTGCCCTCTGACTTAGTAACTGCTAGCACAGCAATATTCTTGTTTATGCCTTGTGGAAATGTACTTGAGAAGCAGGTGTTTAATCTGCTAGGTCAGAAGTAAATGAATGAACAATGCCTTATGTTATAAATGTAATGATTCTAGACAAACAGCTTTGTCCAGAGGATGGGAACCTCTGCAGCTGTAGTAATTTAGAGATAAAGTAGACAAAGGATTATTAGAGAAATGAACTGCTAGCATTGTGCTTGATTTAGCCATAGTATCTTGAATGTAACATAACAAGTATCTAACTGAAAGTAACCAAGGCCATGCTGTTTTCCTCAGGAAGTTTCACATAAAAATTGTTTAAATCAGCAGAAATTCATGGGAAAGATGGTCAGCAGATGATGATGAAAAGGTGGTAATCTGTTATGTCAGCATGGTAGGACAAGATTAATTTGAGAATCTATAAAAATGAATGTATTTCCTGTTTCTGGTTAGACAAACTCTGTATTAGCACTTTTTGTCTCCTTGCTGCAAGATTAAAGTGCCTTAACCTGAACCTACCATGTTTTGATCATTTTTAAAGTATATTTTTCCTTTGACAGATTGGTCCTTTGGACTGGAAATGTATCTCTCGCTCTAGGCCTAGGTCAGAATTGGGCCCGGTGGGGGCGTGGCCAAGGATGGACACAGGATAGCAGCAGATTTCTTCAGCTCCACCAATTTCATTACACTGACAGGAATTAATTACTTAAAAAATTAATTTTTGAAGTAAGTTTCTTTCTAAATATGTTTGTTTTATATAGTTCTTGAACTATATCTAAAAAAGAAAGGAAATTTTAACAATATTCCTGTCAGAAATCACATTGGAAATTTTCCTGTCAGTTTATCAGTCTGAAATGAGTTCCAGTAAGACAAATTCTCAAGACTCCGGCATCAAGAAAGAACTTCAGTCTCTGATAATTATAATCCAGCAACTTACTGCTAAGATGGATAAAATGGATACTAAAATTGATACCTTCATAGAAAAAACTACAAAACAAATAGACTTGTTACATATAGACCTGCAACAACAGAAGATCCAGATGACAGGCATAGAAGAAGCTGTGAATGACAAGGAAAATAGAATCCAAGAAGAGGAAATCAACATTGAGTTTCTGCTGAAACAAAATACACATTTATAAACAAAGCTGGATGACTTGAAAAATAGATCTAGGCACAATAACATTAGGATTTTTGGACTGCCAGAAAATATTGAAGGTAACAATATTACTTCTTTTTTAACAACATGGCTCCCTAAAACTTTAGACTTACCAGAAGCATTCTCTTTTGGTATCGAAAGAGCACATAGATCTATAGCTAATACTAACTCTAACAAAAACTATCCTAGATCAGTTATAGTTAGATTTCTATCATCTTTTGATAAAGAGATGTTTCTTAAATCTGCTTGGGCTAAAGCTCCTGTTAAGATTAATTTGACAACTGTGCGTTTTGACAATGACTATTCTTCCTTGGTAATAGCTAAAAGAAAAGTTTTTCTGCCACTAATAAGGGAGCTTAAAAAAGCACAGTTTAAAACATACCTTCTGTTTCCTGCCAAGCTAAAAATCTTCCTTCCTGATGGTCCTAAAATTTTTGATGACTTAGACTCTGCTTTACTGTTTATCAAAAAAAATAAGATTTTGGATAAAATAGAGGAAATGGAATGGGCTAGTCCTTCATTAAAGAGGCTGGCAACTGAAACTTCGTGGAAGACTTCAGAGAAGAAGAAGAGACTAAAGAACAAATGATTTGTTCTATGTTTTTTTCTCTCATCATTTTACTTCATTATTAATCTTTTTAATATAGTTCCTGCATTTCCAGAAAGCCACAAATGTTCTGAAAAAGATTTAATCAAAGTAATTCTCTGTGTGCAAAGAAATGTTTTGTTTCATAACCAGTCAAAATATCTGAGGAACTAATAACAACCTATTATTCAATTTGTTTCTCTTTCTCAAGAAGAGAAGTAAGGTCAGTAATTTGATACATTTTTTTTCTTTTTTTTCTCCTTTTCTTCTTTTCTTTGTTTAAACAATGACATTCTATTTAGATTATGTAGTGGGTAAAGGGTGCGGAGGGCAGGAGAGAAGAGTAATGAAAATATGATAAATGGAATAATAACATATTTATTCCTTGTAAAAGTTTATATGTTCTTCAAATGCTATTCCTAATTATACTTTCTTGATTATACTGCTTATGCTTGTTTGTAAATAATATGTCATGCTTTAACTAATAATAATTAGAACTAAATAATAGTAAATAATATGTTTTATTTTAACTCTATTAATATAAACAGTAAGTAATATTCCATTGTATATACTTCTTATAGCTTTCTCTTACATTTTTTTATTTCTGCTTTACACTCTTTTATTTTCTACTCTCTTTTTCTTTTCTTTATTCTTTCTCTTTATTTTTTCTCATATTAATATATAGAAATGCTTTTGATCATATAGACACAGTAAATAATAAGATTTGCATAAAAATTGAGTTGGGACAAAAATATTGAGTTTTATTACTTATTAATAACTTTGGGCTTAATTTCACTTACATAGAGGCTGTAATAACCTGTAAAATACATTGCAAATGTTTTGTCATGTTTAGATGCATTTACACTGCTAAATGAATGTTTGTCACTAGCTTTTAACAAGTTTCCTGCCAAAATGTTAAGGGAGACAATCTGGGATGTGGGCTACCTCATGAACAGTGTCCTCAAGCTGTTTCAAAAGCTTCAACTCTCAGAATTCTCACAGAGAAGCTGAAAGCAGTCAATCTGTCCTTTGACCCAGATATCACACTGACACATCACAGATTCAGGAAGAACACTCTACCAGGAAGTAGAACTGATGCAAATGCGACTATGTGAAGGAAAATGAACTCTTTGACATTTAAATGTGAGTTATTTTATATAATTACTTAAATATCTATGTTATAATTCATAAAATATATCAGTTATAATGATTTTAAATGATGCAGTTTCTTGTAGTAAGTAAATGTCTTATTTTAGAAGGCATAGAAAATGAAACATTTATTCAAGTGTTTTTGAAAATCTACTTGACTGCAACATACTAATCTGTGTTAAAACTTATGTTCCAAACATATACATTACTATAACTCATTTAATTCATCTGATTGACAAGCATAAATAACTTTATAACTCTATTCTGGAAGAAACTGTCATGTGATATATTTTAAAGCAGTAGTATAGACATACAAAATACAGATGTTTTTTACAATAATGCAAGTGTTTCTGAGAATTTGCATAACTATGCAGTATGATTTATAACAATTTCTATAAATATAATATTTTATTCTATTGACAATAATGAGTATGAGTAAAATGCTCATATACAAGCAATTCAAGGTTTTTTGGAAGCTGTTGACTGCTTTTACATGACAGAAAATAGATGCATCTTAATATATGTAATGTCTGAACAATATTAGCCAAAGTTTTGATTTAAATGAATGTTAGAACTTATTTTACATACTTTGAATAAATTAATATGTAAATATGCCTTTTTTTTTTTTTTTTCTTCTCTCTTTCTTTCACTCTCTCCCTCTTTCACGTCTTTTATTTCTCTCTCTCCTCTTGGTTCCTAATATCAAGTATATTTGAATGCTATTTGAATACAAGTGTATTATATTGCATAGATGTATATAGTAGTATGAATAGTTTTTTAAAAAGTTTATTTTAGTTTTTATGATGCTGTTTTATCAAATGTGTAGTCTTGTCTTGCTAGATAATTGAATTGAAAGCTGTTAATTTAAGTTAAATATAACCAGTATTAAATTGATAAGGTGGTAGCTGAGGTACTGCTGCTTAGGGTAGGGGTTAACTTGAGTGGTAAATACTACTCTAAGTTGGAGTTTTAACTCCAGGCTGGATGCAAGGTTTAATCCTTACATTATTTTCACTTGTTCATTGTTATATGTATATAGTTTTGACATCCACAATATATTTTGTACACTCATTGTCACTACAAACAAAATTGAATCCTATACAAAATCCCATAAGAGATTCAATAAATACAGCTATATTTAAAGGTACACCTAAAGGAGGAGATGTAACATTACTCATGTTGTTATTTGTTATTTTGATCATAAGATTCTTAAGTTTTAAAAATGCCAAATGACATTTTTAAAAGGAATTTCTTTAAACATTAATGGATTGAATAATCCGTGTAAAAGGGCAAGCCTAATAAGATACATTAATTTACATAAGGCCAACTTAGTCTTCCTGCAAGAAACCCATCTCTTGAAAAAAGATATTGATAAACTAGCCACAAACAAATATACAGTATTGGTTAGTTCAGAGCACACTCAGAAAAAGAGGAGTGGCTATTTTATGGAATAAAAGTATGCCCATTCCTAAAACCATTAAGTCTTATCAGGATGACAAAGGAATGTTTTGTATGGTTACAATACAAATTAATGGGAAGACTTACACTTTAATTAATGTATATTGGATACCTGGAATTGGTATGAATACAGTGAAGCATCATCTTGATAAGATCACATCATTCTCTATAGGAGATATTATTTTAGCTGGTGACTTTAATTGTATACTACATGAAAGTGATACTACCACTATAGGAAAAAGAAGAATTACATCTAATGCAAAACATTTAAATGATTTTGCTAATTCTTATCATTTGAATGATAATAATCAGATAGATTCAAAATCATTACCATACACCTTTTTTTCTAACAGATACAAAACTTATTCAAAAATAGATAGGGTCTTCATTTCTAACCAGATGGTAACAGATTTAATTAATTCCAAAATTATTTCATGTCCTATATCTGATCATAATTCAATTGTTTTTGAATTCATGATAAAAAATACTCATAATGTTCAGATCAAAAGGATACCAGCATACTTAACTCAACTAATAGACTATAAAGAATATATACTTTCAGAAGTACAACATTTTCTAGACATAAATAATACTCCTGAAGTCTCCATTGTCTATGTTTGGGATGCCTTAAAATCATATCTATATGGACAAAGTATAAGATGGTATAATAATAAAAGGAAATCTTGGGATAAGGAATTGTTAGATATTCAAAGTAAATTAGACTCTTATAAACATAATAATAAAGAAAATATTATGGATAAGAAAGTCATTGAAGAAATAAACAAACTAAATGAGAACTACAAAGAAATTTTAACTCATAAAGTTAAAATAACTCTAGAGAAATACAAGTTTTTGTCTTACTCAATAAGCCCCACATACTTACATAGACTTAAAAATAAAACAAAAGGTTGAATAAACAAAACCATATCAAAGAAATCTTTTCTCTAAGGAAAAGAAGAATGTTTCTAGTCTACCAGAAATACTAGATGAATTTAGAAATCACTTTCACAATATTAACAATAATAACATTAACATGGAACCTAAAGATAAAATAAAGGAGTTTATAACCACAAACATGAATAAAAAGCTTAATAAACAACAGATTAAACTATTGGACAAAAGTATTTCATATACAGAGGTTATTACACAAATAAATAAGCTTAAATCAAACAAAGCACCGGGTAATGATGGTATTATACCAGAGATATATAAAATCCTTTCTAAAAGTACATATTCATTAATACGTAAGATTTTTATTTTGGCCCAAACTGAGTTAATAACCCCCCCATCTTGGCAATATGCATTTATTTCGCCAATTTTAAAACCTAATAAAGATCCAACTAGATGTACTTCATATCGGCCCATCTCATTACTTAATGTTGATTATAAAATGTTTATGAGTATTTTTGCTGATAGATTGAAGACAATCATTCCCGGCATTATAGATATAGATCAGACAGGCTTCATTGTAAATAGAAATACTTTTGATAATATAAGAAGAACTTTAACATTAATTGATTTTGCAAATAGGAAAAAGAAAGATTTAACACTTATTAGTCTTGATATAAGTTCAGCATTTGATTCAGTAAGTTGGGACTATCTGTTTACCTTACTGAAGTGCACAAATTTCTCAGATGCATTTGTAAAACTAATTGAGCATTTATACAAAGGAGCGTTGGCTTATATTAAGGTAGGAACATATGTGTCACAAAAAATTCCCATTCTTAAAGGTACAAAACAAGGATGTCCACTTTCTCCACTATTATTTACTTTAGTAATGGAGCCCTGGGCTAATTTGATCAGAAACAGTACTGACATAGAGGGTTTTGAAATAGATGAAAATACAACATCCAAAATTCAACTTTTTGCAGATGATGTTCTAATTACATCAGCAGGATCTAATTCTTCTATGCAGTCTCTATTTGATAAAATGATGAATTTTAAAAGTATTTCTGGTTTAATATTCAATGAAGAAAAAACTAAAATACTACCTATATATACGAAAAAATATTCTCATTAGTGATTTTACTAAATATGTACCCAATTCAGGTCAGATAACTTATTTAGGTATAATACTATCTAAAGATATTAAATCTATTATATATAATAATTATAATACCTGTTTTCTTAATATACAAAATCTTTTAATACCTGGAATAATATGTTTTTTACTATGGAGGAGAGACTTACAATTATTAAAATGATAATATTCCCCAAGATTTTATACTTAATACAATCAATAATACTTCCACCTACAAAAATAATTATCAAGAAACTGAATACACTAATGTTAAATTTCCTATGGGCACCTAATAGACCTAGGATTGCATTAAAGAAACATACTAATAGCTGGTCTCAAGGGGGTATTTCTTTTCCAGACTTTAATTTATATACTATCTCTTCTATTGTAAAAGTCATTACTTTATTAATAGATCAGTCATATGTCGCAAAATGGAAAGATTATTGGGAGCTAATTAGTATGCACTTCATGAAAATCTCCTTAACACATAAAAATATGATTGTAAATAACTCCATGTTATGGTTACTAAAGGAATTTTGTACTTCACCTATTACACCTAAACATATGGTTTGTTACCCATTAAATATTATTATTAGCTATCGTAACTTTATATTCATGCACCCTAAGTATAGAGAATGGAATTTTATTATATTCCTATAATGTATACTCAGGGTATGCTTTTGTCATCTACTTCTGAAGGAACTCATTTAGCTATAGATAATGATCTAAAGTACTGGTATCAGTTGATATCTGATAATAAAGTTAAAATCTAGATTTCTTAAAACAAGAATTTGATCTAAGAGAAACTTGCTGGCTAGAGGTTCAGACCTTTAGACAACATCTCATTGATAGAATAGATCTAATGTCTATAACAGTTAAAGAATCTATTCCAACACTGATTGATTACTTGATATTAAATTTACAACATAAAGTTTCTGATAAAGGTAAACTTTCATACATACATAAAATTATCAGACAAGAAACTTTTTACAGTGTAGATACATACTGGAATTATTTCACTTCTATTAATGGGGACCCACCAAATCAACAAGATAAACAATATATATTGGAATCTGCCTATAGAACTACGTCTTCCATTGTCTGGAGACTTTATACATGGAAATTTTACATAGATCTTTTATACACCTTTGATGATGAATAAAATAAATAATAAAGATAATCTATGTAAGAGATGTAATGTAGAAATTAATGCTGACTGGGCTCATATGTTTTATGACTGTATAAAATTGAAAGAATACTGGAAGTCAGTTAATGAATTTTGCAGGCTCTTTTTACAGATAATTTCATTATTTCCAAATCTCTTATATTATTCAACACACCTGTACCTCAAAGTGTTAAAAGGTTAAGCTTCCCTTGTTATGGTCTATTCTAGCAGTGGCTAGGAAAATAATAACCAGAAATTGGATTTCAGATACACCTCCTTCGTTCAATGAATTTAAAAATGTTATGAATATAGTGTGCCATATGGAAATAAACACAATTAGGTCAAGAACAACTAGAAAAACTTCTTATTATATTGTATGGGATAATTTACAAAATTTGTTAAAAAAATCCTAATTTCAATAGCATGGTATTTTAGTTTAATTAATTGATCTGATTGTAGTGGATGTCTTTGTAAATACTTTAGTTGCTTTGTTGAATGTTATAATCATATCTATTTTTAATTACTTGTATAAAATTGTTATGATATTTCTCTTGTATGTTAAAACAATAAACCTGTTTTGAAAAAAAAAAGAATTGGGCCCAGTGGCATGTATCCATACGGAGAAGAAGCCAAATCGGCTCTTCTGTTTTGAAAGACCTCCGACTGAATTGTCGTTCGAAAGAGGCCAGCCACTGTTTCTGATCTGGGATTGGAGGACGAGTCAACGATCCGGTGGATCAACTCACGGAGGGGTCAGGTAAGGAGGAATTACCTTATTTCTGTTTTAAGATCAGGGACTAAGTACAGAACTGTTTTTTGTCAGGAAGATTTGCATGTGCAGATCAGGGACAGAAAAAGGGGTTACTGTTTTTGTCATAGATCAGGGAAACAGAACAGGTAGGCAGTTATTCTAGATAAACTGTGAAAAAGGTATAGAACCGTGGTGCTACATGATAAAAATGGTTACGTAACAAATTACAGCTTAGCTAAGACAGCAATGGGAAATCAGTGCACAAAAAGTTCCCGGGACACGCCCCTAACTGAAGACGCGAAGTATATGCAATTACAGTGTGCCGATAATGTTAAATATTATACCAAATGGGTCGATAAGTATAAATTCAAAGGTAATTTAGATAAACTAGCACTTATGAAACTTGTAAAACAGTTAAAAATAGATGCAAAAGGTCAACTAAAAAAGCAAAGACAATTAGGAGTCCCTCAAGCGCATAGGTGGCTTGAGGAAGCAAATCGCAGGGAGCAGAGAATTAAAAATTCAAAGACAATGTTTTTAGACAAAGAAGACAATAACTTGGTAATAGCAACAGCCCCTCCTTCGCCCCTCCACTTCTGTTAGCAGAATATGAAGCGAGTGGACGAGCTGATCCACCTCTGCAATATCCAGCTGTCCCTGGAAAAGCACAACCGTTTGTCAGGGATCCTATCGAGACCAGGTCTCGAACACGCGATTTGAGGAGGAGATTGAATTAAATGAATTAAATAGAAGATCACAGGCTATGAGTGAAGAAGAGATATGTCCACTCATAGAAGTACCGAATCCTCAGGCAGGACAAGATCCGACTCTTTTGGTTTATAGATCGTGGACACCGGAAGATATCCGGAAAGCCACAGAAGGTATTCTCCACCCAAAAGTGAATTTTAGAAAATTTTTAGAAGACTTACAGGGTATGAGATTAAGTTACCATTTAAATGGAGAGGAAGTAGAAAAAGTATTTAGACAAATTGTGGGTCCAGATTGGCACATGATCAGTGGCGACTGGAATCCTCGCGACGCACATCTTAGACCACTCCCATATACTAATGCAGAATTGGATGGCAGAATGAAAGGTCTGACAGACCGAATCTCTGAAAAATGGAAGCCTAGGGCTGATTGGACTTGCATTAATCAATGCATTCAACAGGAAGGTGAAACAGTTGATAGATATTATGCTAGACTGTTAGAGTGTTTTAATAATCACTGTGGAATGCAGATACCAGAAAACCAGACACATGATTCCTCATATGAACAACAGTTAAAGAACACATTCTTGAAGGGTAGTATAACTCCCATTAGTAGCTTTATTACAAGGCATATGGTAGATCGAACAAGTAGACTGCAGCCATTACTTGAATATGCTAGACATGCAGAAAGACATTTTAATAGTAAAAAGAAAAAGAAAACTCAAGTATTTTCGGCAGAAGATGGGTCAGAAGTATTTGTAGTACAAACTGGGAAAAAGGGTAAAAGAAATACCCAGGGGAATAAACAATCTGACAAACGATCAGAAGATTTCGAATAAAGAAAGAAAAAGGGTGAATGTTTTAAGTGCGGGAAAAAAGGACATCTAGCAAGGGATTGTAGGTTAAACAAGAAGGCGACTACAGAAGATAAGGAGGATGAGGAATGACTATATGATAGTCAGGAATCATTGGAAGACAGTAAGCAAGAAAAAGTAAGTACAAATATGATAGCAGGAGTAGAGGATGTGACACAAGGAGTAGAGAATGTATATGAATTCACAGAAATAGAAGATGAAATTTTAGACCTAGCTCTTTTGAGCTTAGAGCTTTACTTAGCAGACACAAAGCTGGAAGTGACGCTTCTGGTAGAGGGGAGGGAAGTTACATTTTTGTGTGACTCAGGGGCTTCACGGACCCTGATACACCCTTTTAAGTTACCGGAAGATACAGAATCACCAGATTATATACTAGTGAAAGCAGCCAATGGACAGCTGTACTGGGAGCCACTCTCCCATGACATAACAATAACAGACCCCATTTCAGGGGTGACCCAGAAAAGTAAAATTGTAGTTTCTGCAAAATGCCCAGTAAATCTTTTGGGTAGAGACTTGATGCAGATATTTGGCATACCGTAGTTCCAACCATGCAGGGTATGGAAGCACAGCGACAAATGGAGACTTTTGTAGTGCGACCGGAGGGTGAAATGTATTATTGGTACAGTGAGGACTTGGTTACGACTGGTCCAGGGGCAGTAACCAAAGAACTGATGAACGTAGCCATCAGCAAGTTCCCCTCCCTCAACATTGACAAACAGCATTTGTTGCATTGTACTCTATATTACTGTAACAGACCAGGACCTGATAAAGATTATGAACAGGAATTGTTTCAAAACCATGCAAACAGGCTAGTATTGCGAAACTTGTACTGGGATACAGAGGGGAACAGTGTAGCAAGCTGTTCTTTGCCCCAGGAATTTTTAGTACTTTACAAATCTAATTGACTGCCACATGTTAGTTTAACTAAGAACAAAGCTTTGAAATGGGCAGACTTGGATGAAAAAGTCACAAGGTGGGAGAAGCAGACAGAATTAGAGCTCTCCGAACAAGGTGTACAGAAACAGAAATTAAATTGGATTACACAGACTCACCCAGCTGTACACTCACAGGCTAGTGAGAATAGCTGAGTATTACTCTTATTGGAAGAAGAGGAAAAATCCTTGCGAGACATACCATATATTCTCTGGTCAGCAGGGAAATCAGATGTAGGACTTATACGAACAGCAGGACCAGTTACCATAATGCCAAAGTCAGCATTTAGACCCCAGAAAAGACAGTATCTCTTGAGAAAGGATGCAGAGGTAGGAATCAAGCCTATCATAGCAGCCTTACTTAAGGAAGGAGTCTTAATAGAATCTCCTGATTCACCATGTAATACACCTCTATTTCCTGTCAGGAAAGTAAATGGGGAAGGGCGTATGGTCCAAGATTTACAAGCTGTAAATAATGCAGTTATACCCAGGGCACCAACGGTGCCAGATCCACACACCTTACTGAATGATTTAAAGCCAGAGCAAAAATATTTTTCAAAGGTAGACATTAGTAATGCAGTTTTCTCGATACCAATACACCCTGACAGCCAATATCGGTTTGCATTTACATTTCAGGGAAAGTGGTACACATATACAAGATTACCAAAGGGATATTGTGAAAGTCCAACAATATTTACACAGGAAATGGCAAGCAACCTGGCAGGATTTATTCCACTGAAAGGTAGTCAGATTCTACTTTATGTAGACGGCATTCTGCTGGCAGCCCCCACCCAGCAAGAATGCAAGGAGGAAACGATAGCTTTATTACAATTTTTAGCTACTCAAGGTCACAAAGTAAATAAAGACAAGTTACAGCTTTGGAGAAAACAAGTTAAGTACTTGGGATATGTAGTATCCAAAGAAGGTAGAATATTAGATGAAGACAGAAAAACAGCAATTTTACAAGCACCTAGACCAACTACCAAGAAGGAAATGATGTCCTTCCTGGGAACTACTAATTTTTGTTGGAGTTGGATACCAAACTATGCTTTGGAATCTGCTCCACTGGCCAATTTAATATTTAAAAAGCCGATGGCAGCACAGGATTTATTACAATGGACACCTGAAGCAGAAGCAGCTTTCTGTAAGCTGAAACAATTGATAGCATCATCCTTAGTTTTAGGACTGCCAAACTATAACAAGCAGTTTATTCAAACTGTAGATTGTAAGCAAGGTTATATGACATCAGTATTGACACAGCAACACAGGGACAAACACTGCCCCATAGCTTACTATTCATCAGTTAGAACCAGTGGCGCGATCTCTACCCCACTGTGTACAAGTGGTAGTTGCAGCTGCAATGGCAGTGCAGGCTTCAGCCTCAGTACTGTTATTCCACCCTCTCAAATTGAGAGTGCCTCATGCAGTCGCAATTATTTTGCTGCAAGAAAAAGTAGCATATATTTCTCCAGCTAGGCATCTTTCCTGTATGACCATACTGTTGAGCCAACCTCATATGACAATTGAATGATGCACAACTTTGAATCTGTCAACTTTGCTTCCAACCCCTGCAGATGGCAAACCACACTGCTGGCTGCAGGAGATTGAGCAAAAGACATTACCTAGACAAGACCTTACGGATGTTCCCTTGGATGATGCCGAGGTGACATACTACGTGGACGGCTCATGCAGGAGGGGTCCTACAGGACAGAACCTAGTGGAATATGCAGTCGTTTCTGATACTGAAACTTTGGAGGCGAAATCTTTACCACACAACTTATCTGCACAAGCAGCAGAATTGATTGCCTTGACAAGGGCATGTACCTTAGCAAAAGGTAAAAAAGTAAACATTTATACTGACAGTCAGTATGCGTTTTCTGCTGTACATGTTTTTGTGCAACAGTGGAAAAATAGAGGAATGATAACATCTACTGGTAAACCGATCAATCATGCGCAATTTATTTTAGACTTGTTAGATTCAATTCAGTTACCTAAAAAAGTAGCTATTTGCAAATGCGTAGCTCATATGAAACAGGACAGAATTTCAAAAGGTAATGCACGGGCTGATACAGCTGCGAAGCAGGCAGCTTCAGCCACAGAAACTTTTCTTTTGAGTGAGGAATTACAACCCTCAGAGACTTTAGATTTAGAAATGTTAAAAACAATGCAGACACTTACTACAAATATAGAAAAACAAAAGTGGATGAAATGAGGAGCAATCCTCGAAAAGGGACTGTACATCTTCAAGGAAAAGAAACCGATTTTGCCATCTAATTTATTTAGATATGCAGCGTTGTTGAGCCATGGGCAGAGCCATGTCTCAACAGGGGGGATGGTACAGTTAGTGAATCGAGTATTTACAACCTATGGATTTATCAATTATACAAAAAACTTTTTGTGCAGCATGCCATGTTTGTAACAAGCATCATGCACAAGGGGCGTTGAAGCCTAAACAAGGGAATTTTCCTACACCACCGTATTCGTTCCATACTATTTGTATGGATTTCATAGAGTTGAATAAATGTGAAAATAAGAAGTATTGCCTTGTTATTATAGACATGTTTTCCAAATGGGTAGAAGTGTTTCCAACTAAAAATACAGATGCAGCTACTGTTGCAAAGGTCCTTGTTAAAGAAATCATACCCAGATTTGGTATACCGGAAAAGATTTATAGTGATAACGGGACACATTTTGTGAACCAAACGATTCAGCAACTTAGTCGCTATTTTGGGATTTCGTTAAAGAACCACTGTGCTTATCACCCCCAGTCTGCAGGGTTAGTAGAGAGGCATAATGGGGTGTTGAAGAACAAACTTAGGAAGTTGATAGCAGAGACACAGAAAAACTGGGTGCACTGTTTGCCTTTAGCACTGTTGCGTATGAGAACTGTTCCAAATGTAAAGGGATTAACTCCTTTTGAAACTTTGTTTGGGAGGGCATATTATACACCTCAGTGGAAACCCCTCATGTCTACAGAGCAGGAGGCTGACAGTTCACTTGCAGGATATATGAGGCGATTTTTGAATAACAAACTTTTGCAGTTAAATTCTGTTTCAGATAAAGAGCAACCAAAATCGGAAGCACCAGTAACCCCAGGCACCTGGGTCTGGGTGAAGATTGTGAAGCGAAAGAATTGGAGCTCTCCGAAGTGGGAAGGTCCATACCAGGTACTACTGTCGACACCCACTGCAGTCAAGATCGCAGAGCGAGCTTCCTGGATTCATTTGATGCACTGTAAACTGGTTAAAAACTTTGAACGGGACAAAAACTTTGTTACTGTTGCACAACAAGAACAAAATGGCCAGATACAGAGTGAGTAGAGACGTTGAGCAATCTCAGAAAACTTGTATGATTGTTTTCATTGCAATATTAATCACACTGTTCCTTTTGTTGTGGCCGTTCCTTTTTCCTGCCACAAAGGTTAAACTGATTAGATGTAATGAACCAAACATAGACTGGCATCCGAACTTTAACACTTATCAGGCAATTACACGTGTATACGCAGAGACTTTTAATGTTTCGAACTGCTGGGTCTGTACGGCCATACCAACAGCATACGGGGGTTTATTAATGACTGCTATCTAGGAAAATCTGGTTTTTGACACAGTTGCTTTTAAAGCACAAGATAAGGTGGCACTGTATTTGCCTGTGACACAAAAAGGAATTGTATGTTTCTATAAAAATGATACCATCCAAGTTGGATGGAGTAAGTATAATGTTACAGTACAGTATAAATGTTATAGAAAACCAAATGATTTGAGTGGATCTTGTAGTACAGATTATGACTCATTTTTGAAATCTATGCATAAGACTCTTGATCAGGTACAACGCAATCCTGTACTTTTCAAACAGTTATCAGTAATAGATAGGAAAATGTTTCATGCAGGGCAGTCATTTCGTAACAAAGTAATAACTAAGGTAGAAGACTGTTATTTTGTGTGTGGTAAAAAAGCATATAAATGGTTACCTGAGAATTGGTCTGGCAGTTGTTTTTTGGGGTACCTGGTTCCAGCCATCCGACACACTGCAGTTTTGCCTCAGGGAAGTATTCAAAATACCCGAGACGTAACCAAAAAGACTGTTAAGAAACCTGAGAATCCAGTGGGATGAATTGAAGCAGGGTGGAAAGACCATTGTGATGTGGGAACCAAACTTGTGCACATGGACTTGAGTGATGCTGTTATATCCTGGGCAGGTATATCACCCATGTATGGTGGAGTTAAATCAATATGGAAACTGCGAAAACTGTCCAAACTTCTCGAAGTAATGAGTAACGCAACTTTTTCTGCTCTTGAACTGGTAACTGATGAACTGAATGCCATGAGAACTGTAGTGCTCCAAAACCGAATGGCTCTTGACTTCACCCTAGCGGTGAGAGGCGGAACTTGCGCTTTGATCAAAGAAGAATGCTGTGCGTTTATTCCTGACCATCAGCATGAGATTAATGATCATCTTGAGGTGATTCAGCAAGTGTCGGCCATGACCAAGCCAGGCAAAACCCTCTGACAGATTTTTTCCAGAATGCCTTTGGGGGGGGCTCCATTTTTATGAACATATTGATTGCTATTGGGGTAGGATTACTTCTAATAGGAGTTTGTATTTGTTGTGGAATCCCCTGCATGAATAGATTAATTAAAGAATTCATAGATATATCCGCATCTGAGACTATGTATCAAAGTACTGAATTTGAAGAGCTGCTAGAATGCAAAACACTTTCATAAAAGTTTAAACTGAATGACTTTCTTAACTGCAAATCCTGAATGGAAGAGGTTAGGAAAAGAAGCAAGTTGTTTATTCTTTTTTGAAAATAGAATAAAAGGTATTAACAGGAGGGAAATGTTAGAAAAATATGTATTAATGTGTGTATGCTTAATGCCAAATTAATAATCAAGTATTTTAATACGCTTTTCATTCTATTTCTCATGCACTGTGTTTTATATAAATTGAGTTTCATATGAGACTGAAAAAGATGCCTTTTGAAAACTGCAGTATGCTTTCTGAAACTTGCAAGTTACCCTCTGACCTAGTAACTGCTAGCACAGCAATATTCTTGTTTATGTCTTGTGGAAATGTACTTGAGAAGCAGGTGTTTAATCTGCTAGGTCAGAAGTAAATGAATGAACAATGCCTTATGTTATAAATGTAATGATTCTAGACAAACAGCTTTGTCGAGAGGATGGGAACCTCTGCAGCTGTAGTAATTTAGAGATAAAGTAGACAAAGGATTATTAGAGAAATGAACTGCTAGCATTGTGCTAGATTTAGCCATAGTATCTTGAATGTAACATAACAAGTATCTAACTGAAAGTAACCAAGGCCATGTTGTTTTCCTCAGGAAGTTTCATATAAAAATAGTTTAAATCAGCAGAAATTCATGGGAAAGATGGTCAGCAGATGATGATGAAAAGGTGGTAATCTGTTACGTCAGCATGGTAGGACAAGATTAATTTGAGAATCTATAAAAATGAATGTATTTCCTGTTTCTGGTTAGACAAACTCTGTATTAGCACGTTTTTGTCTCCTTGCTGCAAGATTAAAGTGCCTTAATCTGAACCTACCGTGTTTTGATCATTTTTAAAGTATATTTTTCCTTTGACATGCACCCACTTCAAAACTTTACTAAAAGCGCACCTAAAAACATGCTGGCTATGCCCTTGCAACGCCCATCTAAATATCACCCACCCCATTCAACCACTACCTTTCTTTCCACTCCACTAACTACCTTGATTATAGCAAGCTCAGATGCTCATAAGCCTAGTACTTATTATGCAGCAGGAACTTCTTACTGTAACATTTGTTAATGTATGTTATGTACTTCACAGATAAAGATTCTAGTTGTCTACTGATGTACTATGTTCTTCATCTGTAAATATGTTGTAAGTAATTGCTATGTTAAATTGTTAATCGCTATGTAATCCAAAGTAACTACTGTCTGTTTATTTTAACTGTGGAGCTTTTCTCCCCGGGCCTCCGCTGAAAATGGACCTATGTCCAGTCGGACACTCCCAGTCAACAAATGTAAATAAATAAAAATAAATAAATATTATGGTTAAGTAAAAAAAATGCAGTTGACAGGTGTTTCTGCTGTTGTGCGACTCCATGTACATGTTTTGTGAAGGTGTCAGTGTAGGTAGGCCAGGGTTAGTTTATTTGCAGTGTTGCACTTATTCCTGTATGTATGCTGTACTGGCTGTGTGCAAGACATTTTCCTGTTTGGGGGAGAGACAGATGCTTCAGCATTATGAATCACAGGTATAAAAAAATGCAGAACCCTAGCTAGGACATCTGATGCCCTGTACCCTTGGCCATCCCTCAGAAATACTTCTTGAAGATGAGTTTAGTTGAAGACTAAAAAAAGTTCTTCTTCAAAACTATAGCAAGCTTGTAACAAGCATGTTGAACTCATCAGCACTTCAGTCGTGACTGCAAATGCAGTATCTGTGTTAATAAATAAATAAATATTGGTAATGCACTACCATAGCATTACAACCTGCTAATTATACCTCCTAATGCCTTTGGCTGGGAGAACCACCACCTTCATTGTGTTCTAGTTATGACTCTGCATAAATGTTAGTGGAGTTAATTGTTAAAGTTAAGTTGTATATATGTAGTGTGACTGCTTGTTGCTAGCTGCATTACACATTGTTATGCAATACCCTCAAAAACTACATAAAATCCCCAATGTCCTTCAAGGATGCATCTGCAGTCATAACATATGGGTTGTCCTGCCTCAGGCAGCCCTTCGGTCGGCCGGATTCCAAAGTCTGGGTCTGGCCTCGGCTGATGTCGCACTTTCCCCGACGTCAGAGCTTCTGGGGTATAAAGGCATCAGCTGACGCCATTTTCCTCAGTCTTTCTTGCCGCGCGGTGCCCGAAGCAGAAGCTGTTCGCAAGTGCCGGTCGGTCAGATCCAGAGATTTCAGCTACCGAAGACTTCGAAAAAAGCTAAGTACCCCGTTGGGGACTCTTTCTTGCCTCAGCCGATGTCAGACAAAGTAAATAATTGTTTAACTTGTGGGAAACAAATACCTCATAAGGATTTCCATTCTTACTGCCTTCCTTGCTTAGGCCCAGACCATGACGTATCAGCTTGTTTAGCCTGTGCCTCCTTCAACCGACAGACTCTTAGACGTCGGTCGGAGTTTGCAGAAGAGTTTTTCGGATCCGCTTTTGCATATAAAATGCCATTGGAGACTCCGACTATGCATATGGCCAAAAAACGCAGGGAAAAGGACCGACACTTGCGGCCCACGGTTTCGGCTGAAACCACGGTTAGGCCTACTGCGAGTGTCTCGGTTTCGGCTGAAACCAAGTCCTCGGTTCTTACTACTACCGAAATCATACCTCCGACAACCGAGGCCAGAGAGGCCCCGGCTGAGTCGGCTTCAGAAATCCCTACCGAAGCTAGTGCTCAAGAATTGTCCGACACCATTCCATTGGACATTTCTACACCTGCACATGGGGCAGCTAGGCCCCCTGCTTCTATGTCTATTAAGGCCTTCTCCAGGGCTAAAGCTGCCAAACTTTCAAAAGCTTTACCTGCCAAATCTACTTCACAGAGGCCTTCCTCAAGTTCTCAGATTCTCAGTCTTGCTGAGGACCTTATATCCTTAATTAGGGGTTCCCAACCTCACCCTGACAGGGCCTCCCAACCTCCACCTGACAAAAGGCCTAGGACTGAACCCTCTGAACCTCTCTCCTCTGATTACTCCTCGGATGGTTCTGATTTGTCAGACCATCAGGAAGGGGCCTATTCGCCTTATGAGGATTCAGATGCAGAAGACTCTATTCCTTCGGCCTCCCCTCCTGAAGAATTTTCCTTTGGGGAGACTTTGCACTCAATGAGGGAACACTTTCAATGGCAGGGTCAGGATTTTTCTGATTCTAGAAAAAGATTAAGGACATTTTTACATTTGCCCCAGCATAGGCCCTTAGCCATACCACCAGTGCTAACTGTAATTGATGATGTGTATAATGATGTCAGTTCTGCACCTGATTCTCTTCCCCCGGCCCCTGCCAAACCTGACAGATATTACAGGGTCCCGGATTCTCACTTCCACCTGTATAAAGCCCATGCTGCAGATCCAGAAACTATTTCTCAGGGCCCAAAAGGTGTTGCAGCGGCCACTGCCAAAAATCCCCTACCCTCGGAAAGAGAGTCTAGAGCATTAGAGAGATGGGGTAAAAAGGTTTATACATCTGCTACTCTTTCTGCCAGGGCATTAAACTGTCAATTCCATATAATACAGTACCAAAAATATTTGTTAGATCAGCTGAATAAAAAGCTTTCTTCTCCTGAACCTTTAGACCGTAAATCCCTTCAGGATTTGGTACACAACTCTCAGCAGGTCAGTAATCATTTCTTAAAATGGGGCTATGATGCACTGGAGGCTTCATTTAGATCAGCTATGACTGGGGCAGTAATTTGTAGGCATGCCTGGCTAAAAGAGCAATCCTTGCCAGACCATGTCAAGGCTAAACTCCTAGATGCTCCAATGGAGAAAAAGTTTATTTGGCTCCCCTGCACAGGAAATTCTAAAGAAAGTGGAAGAAAAAGCAAAATCTGTGCAAACAGTAAAAGAATTTCTGCAGGTCCAACCTCCGAGGTTCAGCAGAAACTGGCCTTCAAAGAATTGGTCCTTTCCAGACACCTCCAGAGCACAGAGGGGCAGGAATAGACGCCCAAGCAGCAGAGGTCAATCAAAGGGTGCCTACAGGGGTCGTCAGTGGCAGCCTGCCAACCAGAGGAGTAGTGCCACAGCTGCAACTACAACCACTACCACAGGACAGACACAATGACTTGACTCTAATTCCGCCTACCAGGGAACAACTGGAAGCTCCCTTGGGTGGAAAGTTGGCTTTATTCTCAAAAAACAGGCATTGCATTACAAAGGACACATGGACATTGCAAACAATAGACAAAGGATACAGGTTTCACTTCCACACTTTACCAAAAAGGAGCGGAATGCCAAACCTTCCACCAAACCAGAAGCCAGAGGCTTTAAGACAAATCAACAATTTACTTCAGATGAAAGCGATAGAAAGGGTACCATCTATGGAACAAGGCCAAGGATTTTACTCCAGACTATTCCTTGTACCAAGAAAAGAAAACCAATGAAGGCCTATTCTCGACTTGTCCGCACTGAACACATATCTCATTGTGCCAAAATTCAAAATGCTGACCCTACAGCAACTTCTTCCCATGTTGGGCAAGGAGTCTTGGCTGGTGACTCTAGATCTCAAGGAGGCATACCTGCACGTCCCTATCCGACCAGATTGCAGAAGACACCTCAGATTTCTTGCAGGATCAGAGCATTATCAATTCTCAGCATTACCCTTTGGCTTATCTACTGCACCCAGAGTATTCACGAAATGCCTGGCATCAGTAATTGCACATTGCAGGCTTCAGGGAATTCAAATCTACCCATACCTGGACGACTGCCTAATACAAGCGGACAACAAGACAAAATTGATAAAGGATTTGGCCTATGTCATACACCTGTTACAGGCCTTGGGATACACAGTCAACATCCAAAAGTCAAGACTAGTGCCATCCCAAAGGATAACCTTTTGGGTGCGGATCTGGACACAATAACTCAGATGGCTTTTCTCACAGAAGAAAAACAAAAACAACTTCCAGATTACTTCATGACTTTGCCAAGACAAGCTCAGCTTACTGCAAGGAAAGTCCTGCAGGCCCTGGGTTACATGGCATCCTGCATAATCTTGATCCCGCATGCCAGGCTGCATATGAGGAAATTACAATGGTACCTAAGGAATGTATGGTCTCAACACAGGCACAGTCTAGAAACCATGATACCAATCATTCCATGCCTTCAAAAGGAATTCCTGTGGTGGGCTCAGGCCTGCCAGTACAACAGAGGGTTGCCTTTCAACAAACCAAAACCAAGGCAGACCATCACCACGGATGCCTTAGACCTAGGATGGGGAGCGCACATGGAGGACAAATGTATCCAAGGCCTATGGTCTCAAGGCCAGCTAAACTTGCACATAAACCAAAAGGAGATGCTGGCAGTGAAGCATGCAATCGAGGCATTCAAATCATTCCTCCAGCAAGGACATCTGCTGATAAGGACAGACAACACCACGGTCATGTGGTACATAAACAAACAGGGAGGCACGCATTCCTACCCTCTATGCCGGATGGCAATGGATCTGTGGAACCTAGGCCTGAATCTCAATATCCAGCTGCAGGCCAAATTCGTACCAGGAAAAGAGAATTCACTAGCAGACAGCTTAAGCAGAACTACCACGGATGCTCACGAATGGATGCTGCATCCAGACATCTTCAAACTCATAACAAAGAAATGGGGAATGCCAGAGATAGACCTGTTCGCCTCCCCACTCAACCACCAACTGAAGAAATTCTGCTCAAGGACATATCACCCACAAGCCTGGAGGGTGGACTCTGTCTCTTTCAGCTGGAAGGCCCTAACAGTGTATGCATTTCCACCTCTCCCATTGATGTACAAGGTTCTACTGAAGATCAGGGAGGAACAGCCAAAGGTGATACTAATAGCTCTGGACTGGCCAAGACAGCACTGGTATCCGCTACTGAGAAGCATGTCTCAGGTGAACTCATGGCCTCTACCCCTATGGCCTCTTCTTCTAACGCAGAACAATTTCAAGACCCTGCATCCAAACTTGAAAACACTGCAGCTAACTGCCTGGAAAATTGCTTAACACCAAACCAAACTGTCTTATCTCAGAGGGTCAAGGACATTATCCTGGAGGCTCGCAGACCCTCCACAAGGAAGACATACTCAGCTAAATGGAAGAGATTCCTCATTTGGAGCATATCAAAGGGTACAGATGTCACAGTGGCAAACCTAGCACACATCCTAGAATACTTAGCAGAATTGTTCCACAATGGCCTGTCCTACTCTTCCATTAAGATTCATGCTTCAGCAATTTCAGCAGAATACAATATGGATCCTCCTATCTACTCTCACCCTCTTCTCAGACAATTTTTGAGGGGGATCAAAAATGTTAAACCTCCAAGGAGACCCCCTCTGCCTGCATGGGATCTCAATTTTGTGCTGGAAAAATTGACACTACCTCCTTTTGAACCAGCAGCATCAGCAGACTTACAGTTTTTATCTTGGAAAACTGCTTTCCTTCTGGCAATCACTTCAGCAAGAAGGGTATCCGAGTTACAGGCATTAATGGCAGTGCAGCCTTTCCTTATTTTTCACCAGGATAGAGTGTCTCTGAGAACCAATCCTACTTTCATGCCAAAGGTGGTATCCAGGGTATCCTTGAACCAAGCTATTCATTTGCCTACGTTCTTCCCTAACCCACAGTACAAAGGAGAAAAACTTTTGCACACCTTGGATGCACACAGACAACTACGCTACTATCTGGACAGAACTAAAACCAGCAGAAAAACTGACCAACTTTTTGTAGCATATGCAACTGGGGTGCAAGGAAAAGCAATTTCCAAACAGACAATTTCAAAATGGATAGGAAATTGCATTCGCTTTTGCTACTCTTTTCATGGAAAGACAGCTCCTGAAAATATCAGGCCTCATTCCACAAGAGCCACAGCCACCACTACAGCTTTCCTACGAGGGGAGGCTACCAAGGACATTTTAGAAGCTGCTACTTGGAGCTCCGTGCATACATTTGCCAAGCATTACAATCTACCTTTATACTCCAGATCCCGAGCAGGCTTTGCAACTGCAGTTTTACAGGGGATCTTAACTACACCATCCTTATCTTAGTACCTCCTCCCCCAGTTTGGCTATGGTATTCTACCCATATGTTATGACTGCAGATGCATCCTTGAAGGACATAGTACAGTTTTGTACCTACCATAAATGTAGATGTCCGATAGGTATGCATCTGCAGTCAGGATTACCCACCCTCCTTCCCCTCTGTGGTATTCCTAGGGTGCTTACCCCTCTTTCAGCTAGCTGGGGGAATCTATTATGGTGTATTTGTTTGTTTGTATATATATATTTTTTGCTACTGTTTGGAACATTCAACATTTATCCAAATTTTAGCCTTCCTAGAGGGCACCTGACATCCGGGGCAAGAAACACTGAGGAAAATGGCGTCGGCTGATGCCTTTATACCCCAGAAGCTCTGATGTCGGGGAAAGTGCGACATCAGCCGAGGCCAGACCCAGACTTTGGAATCCGGCCGACCGAAGGGCTGCCTGAGGCAGGACAACCCATATGTTATGACTGCAGATGCATACCTATCGGACATCTATATTTATGGTAGGTACAAAACTGTACTTTCTGGGCCATGACACCCCTATAAGATGGGAACACAGAATGTTTGTGTAGCTGTGTATCACAACTTGCAGCTGAAACACTCAGACAGTGTACCCAATGTACCACTCATTGTCTATTGTCTGTATCTGTAGTAATAGTTACAGTAGGCACCTAACCATACAACCCCATTCAGTCAATTGCACTCCATACATAAGGTCAGCCACAGCCAGTCATTGCACAGGTGATACTTGACATAGGTGTTTAAATGAAGGTCCTTGCCTTCTGCTCTTAACTGCAGGCTGAACATGGACATATATAATGACCATCTTTTCATCTTTGGAAGGAACAATGTTACAAAACTATAAAACAGTGGTTGTAGTTATGCAGGTGTGTGTGTGTGTGTGTGTGTGTGTGCTACAAACATATATATTACATATGGGCACATACAAGCAGTATAGGGGCCAGTAAAGTGTATACATTTGTGTGCATGGAATGTACTATCTGCATCCTCACCTTTAGTTATTATTTTCTCATATATTATTATGCCTGGCACATGAAAGTCGCATAAATATAAGTTTTCCCATGCAGAGAATGAGGTCTTGTTGCAGGCCATCCTCCTCCCTGGTCAGTGGATGATTGGCCATGATAGAAATGACAAACCCTATCACAACAGTGGCTGGTAGAATGTGATTAATGATATAAATGCTGTCATTGGTCAGGGTGGGGACTATCAGGTCAGATGCTGGACCGCTGACATGATTCATGCTGCTATTGAGTGTTTTATGCACCAGGCACAGGAGCTTAGGATGATGGGAAGGCAATCTGTGTGAACCCCTTGATTGCTTGGTTGTTGCCAACTTCACTGAGCATGGGGAGGACACTGGTGGTCACACTGTGGTGGCCTTAGACACCATGTGTACTGCCCACCCCTCAAATTAGTTGTCAATGTCTATGATACAGTGAATGTACTGGGCTATTTCAGAGGTATAGACTAGCATTATCTCTCTCTTTGACATGGTATGGGTTTTACAGAGTGTGCAAGCATTACCTGTGGGACTGCATGTAACCTACTGGACATGTTCCATACCAATCTTGCATGACAATGGTCCTCCAATATTCACAGGATGCATATCAGGCACATGTTACATGGCTGATCCACTTCTGTTTCCAGTGTTGAGGGCTGTCATGGGCAGAGGAGGCTTGGCTCAAGCACATGCAATTCTACCAATTCCACCCCACCATCTGGTGTGTAGCTGAGTAAGGTCAGGCATGGACATTTATTTTATCTCTTTGTTGACTGGGTAGACCCACTGCACACAGTTGTCCCATTTTAGGGATGAGCTTGGAACGTAGTCTGGTTAAGTGACTTTTTCAGCATCATACAGTAAGCAAATAAAGATATAAGGAATCAAAAACTATTCCCTGGGCACATCAGGCAGCTGATTGACAGCTTAGATCTTTAATACTCTGCTCCGACTGCAGATGAGGAGCGTATGCCACTGAAATGCCTAGTATGGGTCTTTTATACAGCATGCTTTCCTCTAGGTAGGGGATTGATAGTAGCTGTGACCCTACCAGGACAGGAAGCTCCCATGGATGGGGTGTGCACGGGTTGCTGACACATCTCCTGTGGATGCCCTGGACCTGTCTATATGAGCTTACCACTGTGTTGCACCATCTGCTGAGGTTGTATCCTGGCAGATATGTATACACACACACATGCACCCCTCTAATACTTATTTCCATACACAGGCACAGAAATGGCAACAGCAACCCCTTCCAGCTCAGTTTA
Source organism: Protopterus annectens (assembly GCF_019279795.1). Taxonomy (NCBI): domain Eukaryota; kingdom Metazoa; phylum Chordata; order Ceratodontiformes; family Protopteridae; genus Protopterus; species Protopterus annectens. The sequence continues at coordinate 351,214,417 of NC_056742.1, forward strand.
CTTTAGCACCCCCCTCACATACAGCACAAAGTTGTTATCAGTTATATCATCTCACATGCACTTCTCTTTGAAAGGCACTGCATATTGCCCCTCCACCTCTGCTAATAGGATAATTGTGCCCTGTTCTGCTTAATTTGTTACTTGGGTAGCCTATGTTTGAGGCACAGTGTGGCCTGTCTGTGAATGGGTGAATACAGCCTAGTTGAAAGTATACATGCACCACTGCTATTGTTCTATATATTCTTTAATTTTGCCCATAGTTATGAGCCAGCTGCTGCCTCTTAAGCAGTGCTATGGCATCGTGTGCCAGCTTTTGTCTGGAATAGTTCTCTCCTGCTGCTGGTTCTTTCACTGCCACCTCATCATGCTCATTCTTCACTGTCTGATGTCAAGGGACACAGTCCTGCATGCATGTACTTCCTGTTGCAAATGTCTCCTCAGTATTATGTCTTGTAGCATAGCACAGACCATGTCTTTCTACAAGTGCCAGGGTCATACTGCAGAGCTCATTCACAGACATCCAGGCAGTGAAAGCAGGCATTCAACAGACCAAAGCACACTCAACAATGATCAGGGTTTATGAAAGGCATGGCTATAGCCAATGTCTTCCACAGTCTATCAATGATGTCTGATGGATGTAATCAACTCCATCTCCAAAGCATTTCCAGCAACACCAGTAAGCTTCCTCTGGGGAATATCATCCCTCACAAAACACTGGTATAGGACATGTCTGCCACATGTAGGAGCTGCGTGTACGGCCTGGGTGACCTGTGGACACGTTGTAGATTTTACTATATATATTACAGACCACTCGACAACTGATGGAATTGTTACTCTTATGGTTAATGTACTTTCTTCCCAGTTCACCATATGGGGCCTTTATTTTGATGTTGGTGCAGCTTATGGCCCTCAGTACTTTAGAAAAATATCTCATATATTCCCCAACAAGATGTTGTCCGTCACAGTGTTGTTGATATAGATGTCTGACGTATCCCCACTGTGTCCCCAATAGGTCGCTGACAGGTCTCTGTAGCTGATATATGTAAAACTACACATACCTTAGTGTCCAGTGGGATATATACCCCATGACTCCCACAGGGCAGAAGATAAGGGCAACACATCTCGACCAAATCCTGCATGCTGACAGTATTCACATGGTATCAGTCCACAATTTCAGTTTCATGAAGGGCTTTAAATGTTAAGTGCAGATGAATGATGTGGCACCTCAGAGAGTGACAGAATTCAGCATTGTGATTACCAGTGATAAGTACAGCCTGTTGCTTTTATAAGTTGGTTAATGATGCAACTACCCAAACATTATTCCACTATTCCTCTTCTCTTATCTCCAGGACTTTATGGCACTCAGTTTCTCTGGAGCTCGCTTATGCAATTGCAGAATATATATACATTTCTGAATCACTCCATGTTGTTTTCCCTCATTTGCATCCACTGTGTCCATTATTCTAATGCAACTGTTCATTATCATGTCATTATACTACTACTAATGTACAGTTTGGGCAGCTAGGTTGCTAAGCGTCCACTGCTTCTGCTCCCTGTGTCTATGAATTTAAATGTCTTTGTTAGTTCTTAACCTCCTGTTAAGAGCATGGAAGCGTCCAGTGGTCTTTCATAGTTCTTAACCTCCTGTTAAGAGCATGGAAGCATCCAGTAGGCTTTGTTAGTTCTTCACTTCCTGTTAGGAGCATGGAAGTATCCAGTGGCCTTTGTTAGCTAAACTTCTATTAGAAGCATGGTAACATCCAGTGGGTCTTTATCAGTTCTTAACCTCCTGTTAGGAACACGGTAACATTCATTGGGTCCTTGTTAGTTCTTAACCTCCTGTTAGAAACATCATAACATCCAGTGAGTCTTTGTTAGTTCTTCACTTCCTGTTATGACCATGGTAGCATCCAATGGCCTTTTGTTAGTTCTTAACTTCCTGTAGTACTGCCTGTTGCCACTCTACCTTTCCATTCTCATTCACTTTCCCATCAGAAGCCAAGTAGCACCTAATGTTCACACCTTTCTGAATACAGTACAAATAGTCATAGGTTCCAGCATTTTCCTCTTACTGGAAGTGATCACAGTCGTGAAACAAGTTCTAGCTTCCCAGGGACATAGCAGCACTTAACTTCATTAGCATTTTTTCCACTGACTGTCTCCTACATGGCTGCATGTAATATTCCATTCATTAATATGCACTTATGTACTAACATTTGCTGTGCAAAACAAAGCAAAAGACCTACTATTTCTAAGATTTGTATGTACAGATGTTCACAGTGACAAACCTATATACAATGGCCAGAGTGTTGGCTACTTTGCAAGGCATTTTATATGAATATATGTTCACAGATGTTTTTGGTTGGGCTTTGCTCCCTCACAACTTTCTTTTTTTTTTATCTAACTGTGTGATTTTACTACAGTTACAAGGGAATATTATGGACTACACAAAACCAGCTTCAAATTTGACTTTCATGCATCATGGATTTCAGAAAAAAGGTAATTTGATTGTCAACTCTGAAAGCAGTTAATTTACTATACTCTGAATGTGATTCATGCATCCAGCTTGTAAAGTGGACAATGGTACTGTGAATTATAAAGAAAAGCTCTTACTGCATTTACAAATTAGTGTACAATGAATGTCATGATTTTGTGCAATGGGATACTTACTTTTAAGAAAGTGACTACATTTGGCTTCTGGAATGAGAGTTAGTGTTATGGTGCTAGTGCTGAACACAATGATTCTGAGTTAAAACTTCTACGGAATTATGACAGTGCTCTCAGTCTGAGTCTGAAAAATGTCCGTGTAGCTCAGTGTGTTTGTATAAGTGAAATGCTGGGAAGTACAGCAGGTTTGACATAATACACATAGGCTTATTTTTGTGTGTTTGGCTGTGTATACCCTCTGTAGCATTCAGGCAGCAAGTTAATAGTAGAAGTGTATCTTTCTGGCTATGCATAGCTTTTTATTTTATCAGAGAATGACTGTATATTGTTGAGGCAATACAATATTTATCAACAAATGCCACTTAAAAAAAAAACAAAAAATAAAATTATTAAAATACCACCAAGACCACCGATTCAAGAAGTAAGCAGATTTAATGAAACACTTAGCGCCTCGGCTTGCACAGACTTCCAAGAGTAAAAACACTACAAAACACTCTTTACTTAAATATTGCATATTGCACAAAACAATTAATCATACAGTTTAAATCACATACTTCCAATTACATTCCTTGTTGAGTCCCTGAGGCTCCAAAGTACCATACTTTAAAATCAAGAGGGTTTCTTTTTTTTAAAGTGTATTTTTTAAGGACACACATTCACCTATAGCAACTTGCAGTTTTTCCAAAATACAACCCCTAAGGGAATCAGGATTGGAGTTGTGTGCTGTCAGGAAATGACTCCCAAGGGGGCACTCAAGTTATTTATTTTTTATATCCCTAATATGTTCCTGTAACTGGACCCTAAAATTCCTATAAGTTTCCCTTATATAAAACTTATTGCATCCACACCTCAACACATACACTAGCCCTTCTGTATTGCAACTATATTCATACCTAGCTGTAAATTTAATACCATTAATATATTAATATAGGGGAAAGAACTCACTACATAATGACAGCTGGAACAACCATCACATGGAACAGTGCCCTTATTTATGCTTAAATTCTGACTGAAAATAACATCTGGTAAACAAAATTATGTACCAGAATATCAGCCACATTCCTAGCTCTTTTATATGCAATATTCACAAAGTCAGGTAGTATAGAGTTCAAGATTTTATCCCTTAGGAGCATGGGCCACAAACTACATGCTTTAACTATTTCCTCAGTTATAACATTATAAGTCATCACTAAAAAAACTTTCTTCTGGTCCCCATTACTTCCAACTATGTTGGTAGATTTATTTCCACATATACCAATATTATATTCCCCACTATTGCTGGCATAGTGAGAGTATCCCTGAGAGTTAAGAGAATACCTCATGTCCACAATTTTTTGTTTAGCTTCCCTGACCAACTGGGCATCATAGCCTCTTTTAATAAACGTATCTTCTGTTTCTGCTCTCTCTCTCTGTCATAGCTCTTATCAAGGCTACATAGCCTATGAATTTGTAAGAATTCATTATAAGGCAGTACCTTGACCAAATGTTTGGGTTGACAACTGCTCCCATATAAAAATACATTTCTATGTTCAAATTCCCTATGGAGACTAGTTGTAAATCCATCTAAAATAATAAACAAAAAATCACTTGTGAGCTAAGCTGTATACCATCAAAGCTTAAGCCCATAGTGTTAGATTGTGGGTCATCAACAATCCCCAGAGCTTCTGTCTGGCTTCCTTGACATAAAAAATAAGATCATCTATAAATCCAAAATATAAAATAACTTTTGATCTAAAAAAAATCATGTCTATAAACAAAATCATCTTCAAGTTTAGCCAGAACTAAATTACCATACATGGGGGGCAAATGCCACCCCCATAGCAGTGCCCTGTAATTGCTGAAAAATGTCTCCATTAAACATAAAAAAATTATTTTTTAAACAAAACATAACTAAATCTATCAAAAAATGAGACATGGGAGAGTCCCCCCAGAAAATGAAACAGGGCCCGAATCCCTATTACATGCTTGATGTTAGTATAAAGACTTTTAACATCCAGGCAGAGCCAAAACATGTTCATATATTCCAAACTTTCCATTTTATTTTGTTCAAGAAATCCTGACTATCCCTAATATAATAAGCTGTACTCATAACACTACTAAACACTCTTTACTTAAATACTGTATATTGCACGAAACAATGAATCAATTAAGCATACAATTTAAATCACAAGCAGTTGTGTTGTTACCTCACAGCAAGAGGTTCTCCCGTTCGATTCTCGGCTTGGCTTGGGAGTGCCTTCTGTGTGGAGTCTGCATGTCCTCCCCGCGGTTGGGTAGTGTTCGAAAGACATGCGCATGTAAATGGGTGTGCCTTCGTTGAAGGTTGGGCGTCGAGCTGGCACCTCGGAGTTTCATAAAAATCTACTGCCAATCATTAGCGGACCGGAGTTCCGCTGTGGCGACCCCTTACCGGGAAAAAGCCGAAAGACAAACAACAACAACAACTTCCAATTACATTCCTTGTTGAGTCCCTGAGGCTCCAAAGTACCATACTTTAAAATCAAGAGGGTTTCTTTTTTTAAAAGTGTATTTTTTAAGGACACACATTCACCTATAAAAACTTGCAATTTTTCCAAAATACAACCCCTAAGGGAATCAGGATTGGAGTTGTGTGCTGTCAGGAAATGACTCCCAAGGGGGCTCTCAAGTTTTTTATTTTTTATATACCTATTATGTTCCTGTAACTGGACCCTAAAACTCCTATAAGTTTCCCTTATATAAAACTTATTGCATCCACACCTCAACACATTCACTAGCCCCTCTGTATTGCAACTATATTCATACCTAGCTGTAAATTTAATACCATTAATATAGGGGAAAGAACTCACTACATAATGACAGATGGAACAACCATCACATGGAACAGTACCTTTATTTATGCTTAAATACTGACTGACAATAACATCTGGTAAACAAAATTGAATATACCAGAATATCAGCCACATTCCTAGCTCTTTTATATGCAATATTCACAAAGTCAGGTAGTACAGAGTTCAAGATTTTATTCCTTAGGAGCATGGGCCACAAACTACGTGCTTTTCTAACTACTTTCTCTGTTATAACATTATAAGTCGTCACTAAGAAAACTTTCTTATGGTCCCCATTATTTCCACCTATGTTGGTAGATTTATTTCCACATATACCAACATAATATTTCCCACTATTGCTGGCATAGTGAGAGTGTCCCTGAGAGTTAAGAGAGTACCTCATGTCCACAATTTTTTGTTTAGCTTCGCTGACCAACTGGACATCATAGCCTCTTTTAATAAACATATCTTCTGTTTCTGCTCTCTCTCTGTCAGAGCTCATATCAAGGCTACATAGCCTATGAATTTGTAAGAATGCATTATAAGGCAGTACCTTGACCAAATGTTTGGGGTGACAACTGCTCCCATATAAAAATACATTTCTATGTTCAAATTTCCAGTGGAGACTAGTTGTAAATCCATCTAAGCTAATAAACAAAAAATGCACTTGTGGGCCAAGCTGTATACCATCAAAGCTTAAGCCCATAGTGTTAGATTGTGAGTCATCAACAAACCCTAGGGCTTCTGTCTGGTTTCCTTGACATAAAAAAATAAGATCATCAATAAATCTAAAATATAAAATAACTTTTGATCTAAAAAAAACATGTCTATAAACAAAATCATCTTCAAGTTTAGCCATAACTTAATTACCATACATGGGTGCGAAAAAAAGAAACCCTCTTGATTTTAAGTATGGTACTTTGAAGCCTCAGGGACTCAGCAAGAAATGTAATTGGAAGTATGTGATTTAAATTGTATACTTAATTGATTAATTGTTTTGTGCAATATGCTGTATTTAAGTAAAGAGTGTTTTGTAGTGTTTTTACTCTTGAAAGGCCGTGCAAGCTGAGGCGCTAAGTGTTTCATTAAATCTGCTTACTTCTTGGATCATTGGTCTTGGTGGTATTTTAATACAATATTTATCACTGTTCTGACACATGCAACAACTGGAACACCCACAGAGATACCTTAATAGAAGGATACATGGCCTAAGCAATATGTTCTACATGGACTGACTCAAAGCCCTAATAAGATCATAGGAGGTTACTAGGCTATTGGCCCTGAGGCCCTTATAAGCCTAGCCAAGAGTTTAGCCCATGTTTAGACAAGTCAGCATCTGATGCCCCTGTCCAGCAGGGATATGGGTGGGATTCCAGGGGTATATTTTCTGTTTCCCATCCAGTTATCCAGGTTGCCCTTAAAAAGGGGTAAAGAGGTACTCTGCTTGACATTAAGAGGGAGTCTGTTTCACAGATGGGGGGGGGGTCTCAGGGACACAAATCTGTCCTGCTAACAAGTTCTGCTGATGTCACAGACCAGGTTGAGGCTGTGCATGCGGGTTACTCGAGTTGAGCAAGACTTACGGATATGTTGCAGTCTCATCAAGGAGAGGTCCGTGATTGCCTTGTATGCCAGACAGAGGTAACCTCTGAGGAGTCTATATGAAACTGAGTAGAGGGATAGGAATTTTAGCCTGTCTGTGTATGGTAGATGTTTGAGGCCCTGGATTCTCCTGGTGAGGAACCTCTGTGGTCTTTCCAGCTGCTGCATGTGCTTTGCGAGGTACATGCTGAATGGGGTGTTGTACTCAATAATGGGCTTTATAAGGGAATAATACAGGGATGTTATGACCTCCTTGTCCCTGGATGAGGTACCCTTGCTTATGAAGTGGGTTTAGCCTACTTTTCCTGTTTATCATGCAGTATTGATCTTAGTTTGAACAGCATTGAAAAAGATTATGTGAAAAATATTTTTAGCAGCTTTTAAACTCAATCTCAGTGTAAATATAGTTAATGGCAAGAATGTTTAAGTATCATTTATACTTCTATATTTATTTTACTCTGAAGCTACAAAAAAAACAGTAGATGTATTAAATAATCAAATCACTTTCTATGCAGTACCCAGCTCAGGTGAAAGCTGAAGACATAGCCTGAAAGCTTAATATATGCATGGCAAATCATGGAACTGAAATAATATTTACAAGATGGAAAGTATATAAAATACTGCCGCGTTCAAAGTAGATTGCATAGTGTTTCTGATGTGTGTTCACTTAATGGAGCAGTCCAGAATCATTAAATAAGTTAATACTGAGGATTTGGATGTTTGGGTCATACTTCAGACTGTAAATAAGACTGCATCACTGAATATGAGGGTATTTGTATCACTGTAGGTAGGACAGTGGTAGTCTTACTGTCTCATAGCACTTGGTTGTCAGAGGTGGTACTCTCTGTGTGAAATCTGTACATGCTTCCTGTGTGTGTGTGTGTGTGTGTGTGTGTGTGTATGTCTGTGTGTGTGTGTGTATGTCTGTGTGTGTGTGTGTGTGTGTGTGTGTGTGTGTGTATGTCTGTGTGTGTGTGTGTGTGTATGTCTGTGTGTGTGTGTGTGTGTGTGTGTGTGTGTGTGTGTGTGTGTGTGTGTGTGTGTGTGTGTGTGTGTGTGTGTGTGTGTGTGTGTGTGTGTGTGTGTGCACGTGTGTGCATGTGTTTGTGTGTTTCTGTATACATCTGGCAATGGGTTGGCATCATTTCTGATATTAGTTTCTCTGCCTTGTGCCCACTGAGTTCAGGGGCAGGCAGCAGCTCCTCCACAACCCTGAGCTAGATAAACCATGTTATCAGAGAATGAATAAGTATATATTGCTGTAGTTCATGTGCACCTTTTAGCTCTATACTTTGACATATACAGTTCTCATATGGAGCTCGTCGCTGGTTTTCCATGGAACTCTTAATGCTGCTTCCCTGATACTTAAACTTGCACTTAAATATCTCATTGGGTGATACTTTGACTAACATATAAATACCTGAGTTGGTAAAAAAAGTTATGTCAGTTGAATTAATTAGCTATAGGCTTGACTGTTGTGGAATACTCTTTCTTGCATGGGTCTTTGCTAGCTGCAAGTTTTGCATGTGCTGCTTACGTCTGTTGCTTCCTGTTGCATTTTATAACCCTATCTTTGAGCAAGAATATGCAAAATGTTCATAACAAAATCAACAATGAATTTGTGTCCTTGTTTATTTTCCTCCTGTCTCCTTTTGTGTTCAGAATACTGCCCACATATTTCATTTGGTAAGCAAGTTATATTTGGATATCTATTCATTATCTATTATACAGGTATTCTTTCCATTAATTGCAAATACTCTTCTAATGATATTTAATGATATATTTAAGTTTCTACACATTATTAAGAATATGCTTAGTACACAGCAAAATGGTGGACTACTTTGTTATTTCAGATTCCTTATCAGGCCCATAATTGAATACAATGCCCCATTTGGGATGTAACTTACCCGACACCTGCAGCAACTGGAAAGACCCCAAAAGTACCTCACCAAGAGGATCAAGGGGCTCAAACAGATGCCCTATGCAGTTCGGCTAAAGAAACTCCAGCTCTACTCAGTTGCGTACCGCCTACTCAGAGGCGATCTGTGTCTGACGTATAAAGCCATGTCCAACCTAGAATTAATGGACATGCTTCACCTCAGGAAACCCAAATCCCTTAGAGCTACATGCCCCAGGGACTTGAACCTCAGCACAGAAATAAATAGGACATGCTGGAGGGACAGATTCATATCCCAGAGGCTCCCCTCACTCTGGAACAAAATCCCAATCCATGTTAGGCAGAGCCCCTCACTGACCCTCTTCAAGAGAAATCTTGACGAGTGGATGGGAGATCGTAAGTTTACCCCTGGGATCTCTTCTGTGTCCCTGCTTGAAAGAGGTACAGTAAACTAACCTTAAAAAGGGCTACCTTCTATGACCTACTATACAGAGGCACAGTCAACTAATCTAAAAGGGTGGCGAAAGCCAAACACACTCTGGCTAGGCTTATAAATGCCCTAGGGCAGACAGCCTAGTATCAACCTATCAACCTATGAACCTATGAAATGTCCATGTAGGTAAAGTGCCACTTATTTAGTATATATGGTTATGTAGTTAATTCAAATGTGATTGTTTGTCATATGAAATTATAAACATGGAGAGTGCTCTATTTGTCATGGAAATAAAAAAATATGAACATTTTATAGAGGTTAATTTTTTTGATCCACAGGGCATTATTTTCATAAAATAATGACTAAAGGCCCAGTAGTCAGTAAAGTTTCATGCTACACTCCAACAATATGTCAAGAAAAAAAACAAAAGTAGCAGGAACACCGTGGACATAAAAACATGGAATTTTAATATAAAAAGAAGATAAGTGCTTTTGTGTTTCCCAACAAATGCTTCAACAGTTCTAGAAACATTAATTCACAGTACAAATATATAGTATCTAAAACAATTAAGCACAAGAATTAACACCCAGTCAAAGACAAAAACATTGTTGGATGCCTAGCAACTAATTAGTATTGCAAATCCAGATCCAGCAGAGCTGGTTTCAGAGATACAGAACATTGTAGGCCTGGATAACAATCTGCCTGTAGTTGTAACATCCATGACAGCTCTACTTTTTCAGTATAATTCACAATGTCCCCCCCCCACATTCTCAAATATACATTGCAAGACTCTGAAAGAAAAAGAATGACCATTGAACACCATTATATGTTTTGCTAAAGCATTTTTCATATCTTTTTTTTCTTATTTCATATAGATGTCTTGTTACTCTTTCTCTGAGCATTTTATTAGTCTTGCCCACGTAAAGACTTGGACATTGGTTGCAGGTGGCTAAGTAAACCACATTTTGTGTCCTGCAATCAATATAGAAGTTGAGGGAGAACTTAAAATTAGGTCTAGGGTGTTCAAAGGTCTGTACTCTAGTAATATGCATGCAAATAAAACAGTTCCTGCAAGGGAATGCACCAGTTCTCATAGATGGTACATGTTTAGCTCTATGGGGTTTGGCACATAATTGCCTTTTCAGATTCATTGCATTCTTGAAACAAAAGGTGGGCGACCACCTACCAGAGCTCTGGTCTTACCATCAGAAATTTAAAAATCCCAATTTTTATGTATTATGTCACAGATAGGATATATGTCACTGGTATATTTAATACCAGATTTAAGTTGATGTTAACTATCTTTCCTGTGATCAGAGACCAACCTAGTATTACGATCAACCACATGTCTAGAGAAATAAGGTTTGTATCTGCCATCCTGTACCATTGTTCTCTGTGTTTCCATCAGACATTTGTCATACCCCCTTTGTAGAAAACATTCTGTCACATTATTCATAGCATTTAGAAAACTTGATTCCTGTGTGCATAACCTAGACATCCTAATGTATTGTCCCTTCACTATGTTAGGGTAGGTATATCTTAGATGCATACTTTCATTAACCAACAAATTATTCTTCCAGCAGGTTTTCTGATGTAATGAAGTATTCAAGACACCCACACTGTTAATTTATAGGTGCACGTCTAAAAAAAATTATATTAGATCTAGAACAAACCATACTAAAAAACAAAAATTCAGTACTGTCATTCAAATACATGACAAATTGTTCCAAATCCTTCTGTGAACCACCCCATAAAATAAAAACATCATCTACAAAACAACAATAAAAAATCAGTTCACTTAAAAAAGCATTGTTGGGAAAAACATATTCTTCCTCCCACTTACTGAGTTCCAAACTGGCATAAGAATTTGCACAGGGAGTACCCATGGCCACTCCCCAGTGCTGTAGATAATAATCTTCACCATAGAGGAATATATTGTAGTTCAATACTAACAGCAGACAAGTGGTATGTATGATGTTAGTCTGAAGACCACTTTTCTAAGATAAAACATACCTAATGGCTTCTAAGCCATTGTGATGATTGGGGAGAGATGGGCGAAGGCTGCCAGCCTAGTCAAATAGAATTTGATATATAATTCTGGCATTTGTAAATAAATGTAAAATACAGGCATGTTTTCTTGAGTGTAAAAGATTACTGTGAAATGTGGAACTGCAAAATATGTGACAACATTGCACTCTACTGGCCCAGTGAAGCATGTTGCGATCCTTTCATATTACAATTCAGCTACAGTGTGGCTAGATGAAGGTTTCATGACCATTGTTTTAAGGCTAAAGTTTATGACCAGAATTTAGATGTGGAAGGTGCTTTATTTCTCTAGTTTCTGTTAGCATATACATGTGAAATGTCTTCTATTGTTGTACGTTTCTGTGCAGGTGTTAGACTGCTAAACGATGCAGTTTGTGGCCTGAGAACTCAGACCAGGTGTTAAGATGATGCAATATGAATACTGGGGAAACCTAAGTGTCAAAAATGATGTAATTTTGGGAGAGCTTTAGAGACATGTTTGTTAGTAGTGTTTAAATACTATTTCTCACAGGAGACCTGAAAGCATTTTGACTTTGGATATCTAACTTATCAGCACTCTGCCTTGTGCTCACATGTAAGTTTTAGCACTGTGATTTCTTGTAGGATTAGTTAAAGCTAGTAAAGATTAATTAGGTATTTTTCTTTGAAATCAGACCTGTCCTAGTGTATTATTTTAAGTTTCTGTGTGATCTCTGAACTATTAGATATCTCTGTGGTGTAATAGTTTTGTCTTGTGTCTTAATTATTTATTATTTAATATTTTTTAAACCGTCTACCTGTGGCTGATTTGTGTAGAGATAAGCTCTAGAGTAAATTGCATATTTATAGAGGTTATTGCAATAGGCCACTCTAAAGTAAGCCTTGACTGTTAGTCATACTACTGTTGGATAATAGTATTGCACAGCAATAATTGGACACCCTTTTAAGGGCCTTTTAGTAGCTGATATTATTAGTTGGGTGGTGGCAGTAATTACTACAGTATAGTCTGGGTAAAGGGGCACAGCTGGAGAATCTGTGTCAGCCTTTCCCAGGAGTGTCTGTGAAGTAGTATAAATGTGTATCTCAAAGTGTGTGTGTTGTGTCCGCCACTTGGGCAGGGACACAAAGCACTGGTTGGACAGAGAGGGTACTGGAGATTTTAGCTTACCCAGCTAGGCTGAGACCTGGACCCTATAGCTGTGCCAGTGGGGAATCTTACTGGGGACCTGGTGAACAAGGGAGCAACCAGCCCCAGACTGACTGTGATCTCTGTGTGCACTTAAGGGAAATTGTACTTTACTATGTGTATTAGTTATCCTTTTCTCTTCTATGAGACAACCTCCCTGGTGTTAGTGGTGAGGATTGAGGCTCCTTGATTGCTGGGCCAGGGCACAGTCGTCACAGCCATATTCATTGGGAATGGAAGTAAATAAACTTTTTATATCTAAGGTGACCAATATATTACCTCCTAAATTTCCCTTATCCTGTGTAACCATGTATAAATCATTAAGAAAGTGTTTTGTATCTTTTAATATACATGGAAATAAAGGAAGTAACTTCTTTAGTCTTTTCTCAATAAGTATAGAACAATGTTATGTGACCCATCTATCACCTGCAACTATCGGTCGCAGTGGAGCTTTTACCAAATCTTTGTGTATTTTAGGTAGGCCTTTTATGGTGGGACTTAAAGGATTCTGTATATATAGAGCCGTGTATGTTTCATAATCAATCGACCTATTCGTCAATAGTTCATACAGAACATTATGTGCATAACTAACAATGCTACACACTCTAGCCCTATCAATTTTACAGTAAATGGCTTCATCACTTAACTTAGATCGCATAGATTGATCATAATCAGTTGTATTTAGTATTACTATTGCTCCCCCCTTATCGGCAGGAATAATACAGATGGAAGAATTGTTTTTCAAACTGTTTAAAGCTAATTGCTCTGCTCTACTCATACTGTGAAAATGTTTCTTATGAGCAGAGTACAGATAAGCCATAATTTTATCTTCACAGATCTTTACAAAAGTCTGCACATGTCGAGGCAGTAACAATATGAAAGTACTTGTTTTTTTGATCTCAGTCTCACTCAGTGTAGATGTTGTATTAGCATTAAACAGTAACTTCAAAGTCAGATTATGTGTAAACAGCCAAATATCCAAAATAACTTCACTTACATTTGATGGTGTTGCTGGTATAAAGGTTAATCCTTTATTAAGTAAAGAAATCTCCCCTGAATTCATTGTGTAGTCCAAGAGATTGTAGACTAACAAGTTGGTAGATGTCATTTCCATATCCTTTGTGTGTTCGGCAGCCGTTCAAGGGAGTGTTTCCGTTTCTGATGCCCCCTGCTGGCTGATCTTTCCATTTGCCTCGATTTTACCTTCGCTGGTAGTTGGTAAAAAAATTATCCGGTTGCCATGGTGAGCTTAGGTTTTGCTCCAAATAGATCACGAGGAACAGTCCGCTCAGATGATGTAGAGATATTTTTATATATTTGAGTTCAAAGAGCTATCATTATTGACTGATATCTCTTCAGCTTGATTGACATCATTGTTCACTGTCTTAGCTGCTCGTACATCAGCATTAGTGTCTCGTATGTTGATGTCATCAGTCTGTTGGTCAATAGCAGGAGGCATGTTGCCTGGAGGGGAGGGTGGCTTAATGGCTAAGGTGTTTGCCTTACAAACACAAGGTGCAGGGTTTGAGTCTCACAAGGGATGATTGGCTAAGCTTAAAATGGCTCGCAAGGGCAGTTAGCTTAGTACTAAACTTTGAACCTATGGACCATTATTATTGGCCGTCTCTATATTAACAATACGTTCTTTTTCTCTTGGCCATGTTCCTAATCTGAAAGTCTCTGTAATCGCGTATTAACTTGCATGCCTTAATACACTGTAATTTGCAATCAAAAGTCCTCAAATGATTGAACATATTGTCTACCATCTGTTGATGTTGATCGCTAACAGATAGTAATTCTTATCTGTGAAACTGAGCCTATTATTTGTTTTTTTCTTGACATATTGCTGGAGTGTAGCATGGAACTTTACTGACTAACTATTATTTGTTTTTTTCTTGACATATTGTTGGAGTGTAGCATGGAACTTTACTGACTAACTATTATTTTTTATTGTTATTCATTGCTTCTGATAACTTAGTCTCTATAGGTTTAAAATAATATAGCAATAATTGTATATAGCTGAACCCAAGTTCTAAGTTTAATTGCTGCCATTTTTTCAGCAGCAACGGATGTGACTCCCCATAACTTGGCATACAGAGGACTCGCATACCCCTGGGAATTAGTCTATGCCTAAGGCAAGCTTCAAAATGCAAGCATTGCCATTGATATTTGTTTAGTTTATATAAGTTATCTTCCAATTCTCTGAGCAATGTTAAAAAGTCAAAGAAGCCTTCCATGACAGGCTCCTGATTACTTTCTGTCTCATAGCTAGTAAAGTCCAATGAAGGATTTTTCTTAAAATGTATAAGGCCATGGATTATAATCAAGCTCAATGTTGTTGTTACCCTCAGCCATGCTGAACTCCAGGCCACACAAACCAACAAAAGCAGCAAAAAGAGTAAAGGCCCAGTAGTCAGTAAAGTTCCATGCTACACACCAACAATATGTCAAGAAAAAAACAAATAATAGTTAGTAAAGTTCCACGGTACACTCCAACAATATGTCAAGAAAAAGACAAATAATAGTTAGTAAAGTTCCATGCTACACTCCGGCAATATGTCAAGAAAAAACAAATAATAGTCAGTAAAGTTCCACGCTACACTCCAACAATATGTCAAGAAAAAAACAAATAATAGTTAGTAAAGTTCCATGCTACACTCCAACAATATGTCAAGAAAAAAACAAATAATAGTTAGTCAGTAAAGTTCCATGCTACACTCCAGCAATATGTCAAGAAAAAAACAAATAATAGTAAAGTTCCATGCTACACTCCAACAATATGTCAAGAAAAAAACAAATAATAGTTAGTCAGTAAAGTTTCATGCTACACACCAACAATATGTCAAGAAAAAAACAAATAATAGTTAGTCAGTAAAGTTCCATGCTACACTCCAACAATATGTCAAGAAAAACACAAATAATAGTTAGTCAGTAAAGTTCCACACTACACTCCAGCAATATGTCAAGAAAAAAACAAATAATAGTCAGTAAAGTTCCACGCTACACTCCAACAATATGTCAAGAAAAAAACAAATAATAGTTAGTAAAGTTCCATGCTACACTCCAACAATATGTCAAGAAAAAAACAAATAATAGTTAGTCAGTAAAGTTCCATGCTACACTCCAACAATATGTCAAGAAAAACACAAATAATAGTCAGTAAAGTACCACACTACACTCCAGCAATATGTCAAGAAAAAAACAAATAATAGTAGCAGGAACACCACGGTCATAAAAACATGGAATTTTAATATAAAAATAAGATAAACGCTTTCATGTTTCCCAACAAACGCTTCATCAGATCTAGAAACATTAATTCACAGTACAAATATATAGTATCTAAAACAATTAAACACAAGAATTAACACCCAATCAAAGGCAAAGGTATTATTAGATGCCTAGCAACTAATTAGTATTGCAAATCACTCTCCAGCAGAGCTGGTTTCAGAGATACACAACAGTTTAGGCCTAGATAACAATCTGCCTGCCTTAATACGCTGCATGCCTTAATATGCTGTAACTTGCAATCAAAAGACATCAAATTATTGAACATATTGTCTACCATCTATAGATGTCAATTGCTAACAGATAGTAATTCTTATCTGTGAAACTGAGCCTGTACTGCTTCTGCCCCAACTTCTATAGTGATTGCAGGACATGAAATGTGGTTTACTTAGCCACTTGCATCCAATGTCCAAGTTTTTACGTGGGCAAGACTAATAAGATGCCCAAAGAAAGAGTAACAAGACATCTATATGATATAAGAAAAAAAGATATGAAAAATACTTTAGCAAAACATATAATGGAGTTCAATGGTCATTCTTTTTCTTTCAGGGTCTTGCAATGTATAGTTGAGAATGTGGGGGGGGGGGCATTGTGAATTATACTGAAAAAGTAGAGCTGTCATGGATGTTAAAACTACAGGCAGATTGTTATCCAGGCCTACACTGTTCTGTATCTATCTTTGAAACCAGCTCTGCTGGAGCGTGATTTGCAACACTAATTAGTAGCTAGGCATCCAACAATGCCCTTGTCTTTGACTGGGTGTTAATTCTTGTGCTTAATTGTTTTAGATGCTATATATTTGTACTGTGAATTAATATTTCTAGATCTGATGAAGCATTTATTGGGAAACGCGAAAGCACTTATCTTCTTTTTATATTAAAATTCCATGTTTTTTATGACCGTGGTGTTCCTGCCACTTTTATTTGTAAAATATTGACTATTATTGTGTTTTATGTCACACTTTCATACCGGGCATGTGCCTCTGAAATGCAGTACCTGGCAAAGTGTTTCAGATTTTTGCTGAGCTCTGTAGGTTATGAATTTGCTCCTATTAGGCTCTGCTGTATCAGTTTTCTACCATTTCTCCTTTGTAGTATCTGTAAAAAGCTTGCTGCTAAGGCTCTGTATGTTTTCTCTGGTACCAGTTACTGTTGTCTAATATAGATGACTCAGGATAATCATGCCATTGTAGGTGGTTCTGTGGTATAGAAGGATAATGCCCTGACTGTAACCAGATGACCTGGGTACTGAAGGAGACAGCTAGTGAGGGTTGCAATGAGTTGCTGAACTGAGCTCTCTAGTCCCAGGAGAAGGATGTGGAGAAAGTGGAGTGAGGATGGGTATAAAAACATGCATCATAAGAGATAAAATGTATGGGTGATTCGTTAAGTAATGTGGTCATAATGCAGCTGGGAATAACATAGATCTGGAAGCATGAATACTCCTGTGGGGTGGTAGCACATGCCCTGATTTTGTGGCATGCATATCAAGCCACGAGCGGAGGGATGTTAGGGACCAAAATCTTTAAACCTGCCAGAGTGAAAGCTGGTTATCATTCCCACTAGTGACTTAATGGCCATAGGTTAGGAGAACAAACAAGTCCATTGGCTGACAAGAGGGAGGGGCCAATGGTCAGCAGATGTTGGCAGCAGAAAGGCACAGAAAAAATCCTGTCATTATACACCCGGTTAATGTTTTACAGACACAGTTAGGGGTCATCAATTCCTTCTCTGAGAACATACTAACTATGCATGTCATACAGAAACTGCACACACTGTTATATCAAAGGACAGAGGTTCAGGGATTGTATCTTCCCAATTCACTCTCATCTCTTTTTTTTTCGGCTACACAGAAGATGCTATGAATAAGGTGAGTGTAGACTGGGTTTTGAACCATCTAAGGAATCCTGCACAGTATTGTAGCGACACTTTTGGACAGCAGTTGATTACTAAGTAAATTAATTAAGTCATTGTCATGGAAAAAGACCTTTCCATCCCCAGTTAATCAGCAAAGAAGTCATTAAGCACATAATAATGTTTATCAAAGAGCATGCTATCACAATCCCAATGCAGTGGAAAACAGTGGAAGAGCTAAGAGAGGTGGAGTATGAAGAAGGCGTGGTTATGTTTTCCAGCATTAAATCAAACTTTAACAAAGGTGCCAGCATGGTATGATTTAGTCATTAAAACTGGGTTGAAGGTAAATGTAAGACATGTTTTTGGAGCATTGCGGTTCATCAGGTATGATGTTGAATGAAACATTGCTTAGCAAGCATTACTTGACAAAAACTAATGAATGTAATAAACGATTGTTACCAACTGCTTATAAAGATAGGGCCTGATAGGAATGAATGGCCTTGAATGTGAAAAGGCAAATGTAAGAAACAGCATGAGTCAGGATTTTTTTATCAGGCGCTACACAATAGTGCAGCAACCTGACATGATAAGGACCAATCAGTGGCACACCTTAAATTATAAGACTGTAAGTGACAGAGTGGCACTGAAAAGGATTTGTCAGATAGTGTAAATACTCAAATGAGTAATGTTTGTGAAGGTGTTTGTTTTCAGTACAGTAGTGTAAACTTAGGACTTCTTATGCAATTATAATAGCAGCACAAGAAAGACAAGTTCAAGATTTTTCAGTGTTTCAGGATTATGCAGTGCAGAAGTAAACTGTTTGCCAACCCCAAGCTCCATTTGGTAATGCTGGCCTTATCTGCTTAATTCTTATCTTAGACATGTATTTCAGACCCTCATGTCACTAGAGGCATGCATTTCAGTACCTGCCTGTCTTCCAGTATATACAAAGTGTGCAAACACTGTATTGAGAAATTTGTTTGAGACATATTAGCAGAAAATCCATTATTTCTCAATTGTACTTGATGGATGTGCAGACTTACCATTCATTTCCCTCAGTTATCTACCAGCTCGTATGAATTTCTGCATACTTTGTAAGAAGTTGGATTAACCAAAAATAAAAAAAATGATTTCTTTTTAACAACTGTAACATGTTCATATTTGACAAGCTCGCCTAACATTTGTTCAGGTTCTATGCCCATTAAGTGAATTCTGTATTTACCTGTTCAAGTTAATCCTGGACATGACTTTCTGTAACCATAGTTAATAACAGAGATCAGATGTCTCTGCACCTTTCAGATGTTTCAAGAATAGTATTTTGCACATTTGAAAATGGCAGCCATGTGGTTGTTCTTAGGTTTGGGTAATAGAAGGGAAAGGAACTTAGAGAAGTATGGAGAATGATAAGAAAAGTAATTCATCCTGTCTGGTGGGTACACTTTCAAGTTTGCTTAATCACATTTCTGTCTTCTTTTGAAAGTAGTGAAAGTGTTTGTTCTTTCTCTTGTTGCAAATCTGCACAGCACTTTTATAAAAAAGCTTACAATGTATTTTAAGTTAATATTACATCTTTTCCATGCCTGTTAATATGAAGAACTAAAAGCCATTAATAGTTGCGGTTACTTGCTTGGAACTTGGTGCTTACTTTTGCACTGTGCATCTTTGGGATGTACTGACTTTTGTTATTATACAGGGCATTTATACAGTTGATTTTCCTATTACAATCGCAACAATGTCTTTGATCATATCAGAGATGCAGACCTGTTTCTCACAGCTGCTACTGTAATAAGTGGTATGTAAAACTAAGTGTGCCTAACTGCATGTGCCATTATTCCAGTTAATATTAATACCTTTTGTGCAGCTTAATTTGGTAGTGTTGGGGAATTGTGTGCATAGATGTCTGTGTGGTTATGGTCATTGTGTACAATAATGTGTATAGGCACACTCTGATGGCTCCTCTGTGCAGGCTTCATAGTAACCTAAATAATAAATGGAGATGGCTTTCTTTGGACAAGACACAGATAATGGCTATTTAAATGGTGGTACATAAAGCCTGATAAGGTGTAGTGGGTCATCTTATAAAATAAAACTGTGGAATAAATGGTTGAGTTCAACATTCCAGGTACTGAAAAACTGCAAAACCTCAACAAAAAAAACATATTTTGCTGGGGCTGTGCCTTGCATCCCAACACCCATTACTGTCTTATCCTGGGAGATCACTCACCCTTGAAGTAAAATGCATACCATCTTCCCAATACTGTGCCATCCTGCTACTTAACTGCATAGATGGCTTTATGATTGCTGGGTTTTCAAACTTGACCTTATAATCTGCAATCTACTCTTGAATGACTGCACATTGAAAACTGGTCTGATATACGCAAGCTTTTCTAAACTGGGAAGGGGATATTTAGAGAAATTATAAAATACCCCTTGTGATTCCTGTATTTTCTATATTGTTGTTGCATTCAAGGCTGCAACTGTCTGGTACAACATTTATTTTTGGAGAAGTGCCATATTCAGGAATATTCATTCACTAGACTTAGACATGATGAGCTATGGCTTTGCTTTAAACTGAGACTTGGATCCATGTATAAGCAAATGAAAATATTAATTTCCAAGAATTAATTAACAGGTTTCTTATTTTATGATTCTTTTTACATGTATCCTTTATGGTTTCTTTGTCTATAAAGGTAACTAGGAATCAACAGGGTGGGTGGAACTTCACTGAGATGTCTGGTTGCAGTTTTGGTAAGAACTTCTTCAGGGTCTTTGTACAGCTTGGTCATCTGCTGTAGATTCTATCCACGGTATCAGGTGTACTGAACCCAGCTACACTACTCAGGAAGCAGCTTGGGATTAGCACTGCCCTTTACTTCTGGTGAGAGAAGGAGCAAAGCATGGCTAATTCCCAAATATGTGAGACCAGCACTATCTCCACTACCTGACAAATAGCATCTCCAGTAGTCAACTCCAGAAGTAAGCACCTGAAACCATAGATTTGCACTTTCCTATTGTCTCTGTAGCCATTGTGGTTGAAATGGGCTTCCTGAGACAATGTAGCAGTTTCATGTTTGCTAACAACCACCTGCTACTTAAACAAACTGATACACTGAGTGAAAGATATAGTTATACAATGTTACTGGAGGCAGAGCTACCACATAACCTACTACAAACAGCAGACAGATTGTTAGTGACACATGACACAGCACTATTCTTGTATCACACAATGCAGATCAAATACATAGACCTACATATGCTGAAGCCATTTGGCATAATAGTTAATGTCTTGCCTGCCATGCACAAAGGTACAAGGTTGGATCCTGACCTCAGGTCACTGCCTTATGGAGTTTGCATGTTCTTCCTGTAACACCCAGGGCTTCCTTCTACCTCCCAAATAACATGCTGAGTGTACTTGCCAAGAAGGGAGTTGTATACAGCACAACAGCTCTAGATGGTGCTTATAGGAGAAAGAGCTGTATAGAGCAACTAGTTGGGCATCAACTCTTTGTACAGTATCTTCAAGATAGGAGTATACAGATCATGAACTGCACACAGTGTCAAGGCTAGCTGCTCAATGGTGTAAAACTGGCGCTAGGTGATTTGGTCATGTTGATTAATGTCAACAAAAATGGACATGGATATTTGCCTGTGATAAGTGCATTGAGGACCTGGCCTACTCTGACCTATGCCACGGGCTCATGTTAATGGTGAGAGTGGTGTATCTGTCCCTATTTGCCAGTGTGTGCCCAGGAGCCCTTGGGTCAATAAGCTACTGGTCAGCCAGTGTCCAGTTGCCATGCCTGGATTACCAAGCAACCTGCAAAACATGAACTAAGAATTGCTACATTCAGTGTAGGTTCACTGACTATATGCTGCTTAGAAGTGGATGATATGATGGTAAGGAGAAGGCTGGGCATCCTAGTACTAAGAGACAAGATGGAAGAACAGTGCAGCAAAGTCACTCACTGCAGTCAGATTCCAGTGTAAGAATAGGACACTGTTCATAATATCAGTCTATGATCACAACAGGGTTGTAATAGTAAGGACGTGCATTTAGGCAGCAATTGCAGAAGCTACTAGATAAAGCAGGACAACAGGAACTGATGTTGATAATGGGTGACCTGAATGCACACATCATGACAGAACAGGATATTGAAAACTGCCTGGGTCCACATGTGGACCATTTGAGACAACAAGCCATTCTAGACTTCTGTCTAGCAAATGGCTTGATAGTGGCCAACACATGATTTAGTAAGAGAGACAGTCACAAGATCACATACAAAAGTGGCCATCATGGAACTCAAGTAGATTGTCTCCTAGTAAGGAAAGGGCAGTTGGAGTAAAATCAGCAGTTTCAAAGTAATCCGACAGTATAAATCACTGGTTGTCACAATCAGCTGCAAGCAGTGGTCAGAGAAGGCTTTAAGGTCACCAGAGACTAGATTGAAGACCTGAAAGCTGACTGGAGAGTAAGCACAAGAGGTGAAGAAAATACTCAGGGTTCTACACCTCAGGAGGAAGAAGAAATTTGTGGAGTTGAAAAATACTGGCAGCACTTGAAAACAACATATGTGAGGACTATGGAACAGATATGTGGCCAAACCAGGCTTGGATATAAGGTACATAAGGAAAGTTGGTAATGGAATGCAGAAGGCCAGGAAGTCAGGAAAAAGTGGGAGATTGAAAAGACAGACCAGGCTAGAAAGAAATAATGACTGGCTAACAGACAGGCTAGGAGAGGATTTGCAATAGTAAAGAGCAGGCAGCAGAGACACACTACCAGCTTCTGGCTATTGACTCAGTAGATGGCACAAACAAACTCTATCAGACTGTAAGGCAAACACAGAAAGATTAAGAAAATAGTCAGATATCTGTCACAATGGATGCCAGCAACAACCTGCTCACTAATCCACAGGACATAAAAAGAAGTGGATCAAAAGCTACCTGTCCAGTGGGTATCAGTCCTTAAAATGGCACTCCATGCTCTCTCTTTACCTCACAGTAACCACCAACATACCACAGGCCTCTGTCCTTGGTCCCCTTCTCTTTAACATTTTGACCAACACCCTCTATACTTCCACAAAACAAGTCACCCTAATACAATATGCAGATGATTCAACTTTCATTTGCACATCTGAAAATATGGTACACCTCCAAAAAATTACTTAGGAAGCTTTAACAGTCACTGAAACATGGCTTTGTAACTCAGAACTCATGCTTAACCCAAAAAAGACCAAACTACTACTTTTTTCCCCATATACCTTTCACATGAAAAAAAAAATCTGTAAAGTCCTCTCTCTTGATAATACGACCACTGAAGTCATTTCTCATAGCAAACTGTTAGGGATGATAGTGGATGATAATCTTACTTTTGACCTGCATGTACAAAATTGCCTAAGAAAAACTCATCAAACACTATGGATGCTTTACAGTGCCAAAAAGTTTCTCACCAATGCAAGTGAAACTACATTTGCCACTACTTATCTCCTCCCCACACTTTTTTATGGTGCTGCCATCCTTACTAGCCTCCAGGCTTCACAAAAATTAAAACTTGAACAATGCTATAACAAAGTTGCTAAATTTGCAGCACATACCCCTTTCAGAACCCATCACTGTACAGGATTGAAAAGTCGAAATTGGTTAGAACTGCCACATCAACTAACATATACACGTCTTACCACTTATAAAATTATCTAGCATCCATCTACCTTTTCTGCACACATTCTGCACAACTATGTTTCCAGTCAGTCATTGTGATCCAGTGACCAGAATCTCCTGTCTATCTACAAAACTAGCAAATCTGTTAGGCATTGTCTGTACTTGTAGAAGATTGCTAAAGCCTGGAGCTCCTTACCTGTATCCATCAGGTCATTACCCATCCTCCCATCTTTCAAAACCCTCTAAAAGACTTCCTAGCTAAAATCTGGTGTTGTTCTTGGTCAAAACCAGGATAAACTATATCTTTAAATATGAACAAGTGTCTTTTCATTTCTTATACCTCCTTACTCTGCCTTCTTCACTTGCTTCCTTACTGCTATCTAATTATGTTCCCTGACTTTCTCTCTAACTATAGTATAAGCCTGTTTTCCCTACCTTCATATTGCAATCCCTATTTGTATTAGACTAATTTACCTTTAATTCCTCTACAAACTGTGTAAAATACCTCTTAATCTTAAATGCTGGTCATACACCTTATATAAATTCTTAACCATTGTTTTATATTACATCTACTTTGTTATAATTATTTAAACTGCAGATGTTTTTGTTTTATTTTTGAAGATTGTACAATTATCGTTTTTAAAATTTTTTGTAATAATTTGGAGCTTTTCCCCTGGGCCTTCGCTGAAAATGGGCTTCTACCCAGTGGGATTTTCCTGGTAATCAAATGTCAATAAATAAATAAATTAAATAAATTAAGGTATACAGTAGCCTTGCGGAACACTATGTGTTGAACCTAATTTTCATTATCCATATAAACCACAAGCTTCTTGGATAGTAGAGAGAGCTAATCAAACTATTAAGCTTAGACTAGCTAAAGTGTGTAAAGAAAGTACGTGTTTAGTGGCCAAATCATTGTCTTTACTTTATTTAGTATTAAAAGTGTAGTTTGCTTTTAGAAAATTGTTTCCTAACAAAATCCTTGTGGGCAGACCCATGAAAAGTCCTGCCACACTCCCATCCCTAATAATTTAGAGTTGCATATTATTGAGACCATGCTTTTCATGCGTTCCTATTGTAGTCCCTGTGTTCTGTTTTATAAAAATACCATTGTGTCATGGTGTGTGCAGCCCAACAATCAAGAAAGTCAGACCACCATGACCTGCATCCAGGTGATGAAATATACATTAAAGCCCCTTCCCCAAAAAGTAATTTAGCCACAGATAAAAAGGATTATAATTGGATTTGCTCACAATTGTTACTGACATCCATTGTGAGGGATACCCCACTTGGATCCATATCTCACATGTGAAAAAGACCCTCCCTTGTGACAAGTAGAAGCAAAACACCACTAATGTCAGACCACATAAACCAACAGAACCTATTACCAGCAGAACCAGATCACAAACCAGAGGTATCGTTCGATTCAAAAGTGATAGCCCATGATGTTCTGCCATCCAAACCAAATCAAAAACTGCTTGGAAACTGCTTGCCTTATAAGCAGGTCCCACATCTGCCATCCAGATCACATAGGTTCATAGGTGTGTACTAGGCTAATGGCCCTGGAGCCTTTACAAGCCTAGCCCATAGGATTACCCTGACATCATGCCACCCGACCTTAGTTCCCACTGTCTCTGTCGAGTAGAGCCACTGGAGTGATCCCTGGGGTGAATTTTCTATTTCCCATCCACTCATCAAGATTTCTCTTGAAGAGGGCTAGTGAGGTGCTCTGCTTAACATGTATGGGAAGTCTATTCCATAGCATGGGCAGTCTCTGGGTTATGAACCTGTCCCTCCAGCATGTTCTATTGATTGTGGTAATGAGGTTGAGGTCTCTGGAGTGTGTGGTGCGGAGGGATTGGGACTTCTTTAGATGTAGCATTTCTAACAGAACTGGGTCAGACATGGCTTTGTAAGTCAAGCAGAGATTGCCTTTAAGTAGGCGATATGAGACAGAGAATAGTTGGAGTTTTTTTGAGTCTGTCCATATAGGACAAATGTTTAAGGTCTAGGATCCTCTTTGTGAGGTACTTTTGTGGCCTCTCCAGTTGTTGCAGGTGTTTAGTGAGATGCATGCTAAATGGGGCATTGTACTTAATGATTGGCCTAATGAGGGAAGAGTAGAGGGAGACAATGACCTCCTTCTTCCTGGATACAAAACCCTTAGTAATGAGATGTGCCACATAGAAGGGCTTTCTGACCACAGTGGCAATGTGGTGGTCAAAGGAGAGGTTGCTGTCCACCTGTGTTCCCAGATCTCTTATAAAGCCTTCTGTGTTCAGTGGCCTACTATCGATGTGGAAATTCATGGGAACCGTGTTTTTCCATAAGGGGATGACAACACATTTTTTGGTATTGAGCTTAAGGCCATGGTTCTAACACCAGTTGTTGGTCTCAGTGAGACCTTTCTGTAGGATGTCAACATCACTTGGGGAGTTAATAATAGCTCCCAACTTGCAATTATCTACAAACTTTGTCAGCCAGAGTCCCTTCATGTTGGCCTGGACTTCAGAGAAGTAGACATCAACAGGAGAGGACCCAGGACCGAACCCTGTGCAACTCCACTCGTGATTGGTCAGCAGTCTGACTTGGAGTCAGCTACTTTCACACTGCTGGTTCTACCTGCGAGCCAGTTTGCAACCCACCTAGTGATATAGGGGTTGATGCCTAGCTTAGTGAGTTTTTCTATGATTCCTGAGTGGGGAATGGTATCTAAAGCCTTGTCCAGATCAAAGTAGGCTGTATGAACCACCTTGCCTTCATCCACAGATCTGGTGACTGACTCAAAGAAGTCAATCAAGTTGACAGGCATGATCTACCCTTCACAAAACCAAACTGTGTGGTCTCCAGAGTTTGGAGATTCCCTATATCCTTGTTTATTAGGTCCATGATGATGGGTTCCATAGCTTTGCATATCAGACTCGTCAGGCTAATGGAGCGATAGCTCCCAGGGCCTGTAGTCACTCCTCCTTTGTGGAGAGGGATGACTGTAGCAATGCACCATTTGGTAGGGACAAAGCCTAAGATGAGGCTGTGATTGAACAGGGCACACAGGTGAGGTGCCAGTTCACTCTATAGTTCATGTAGAACACAGCCAGGGATAGTGTCAGGTACCATAGAAGCTATATTCTTGGCCTTGGACAGTGCTGTTTTAACCATTGCAGCAGTAATACTGGGTTGCCTGGTCATCTACTGGTACATCCAGAACTAAATGTAGTTAAGCTACCTCTGTTGCCTGAACTGAAAATGAAACACTGTAATTCTGTTACCTCATCCTGGTCTGATTCAGCTTCCACTGATTCTTCAGGTCTGACAACATTTTTTCTTGCTTCCAGTTTCAACATCACTGATTCATCCTGCCTTTTGGATACTGATTTAGACATTGCTTTATCGAGACAATGTTCCCATTTGAAATCCTCTGTGATTAAGGCCCTTGGTCAATGACTTTTTGGTGATCGATTTCATTTTCACAAAGAACAGAACGCCTGACATCCTTGTTTACAATTCCTCACTACAATTATTGTGCGTTTCATCATTATTTTTTCACCTGCTTTTGCCAGCTGGAACCATGAGTGCAGCATCCTTTGTGACCATTGAAACTGTAAGCACTGAATTGTTTCTTAACATACATCCATTGTTTGTTAAAAATATAGACAGGCATTTGGTTGAAACTGAATGACAGCACCTGAATGGCATCCTCAATTTAATACTTTCACTGCTGCCTTGCAAACTTATGCACAGACCCCTGATGTTAGCAACTGCTGGGACTGTGCACAGATACGTACCGCACACGATGGTGGTATTCCACTGATTCATATACCACTGACAGATTCTAAGCTTTATACTGTGTTTTGTCTTATTTTTCTTGCTAAAAATCAAGAGTAAATGCTTCTACCCCTTTACTGTAATGTCACTTCGATTAGCTATAACTGCTAAAGGATTTGTTTGCTAATGTAAAAACTGAACACTTTTTGTCAGAATTAGTACTTGCAATATTACTTGAAACATTTGTGATGGGGCTGGAGGATAGGACATGGCAGCATTGCATAAATATTATATCTGTGAAAATAAAGTTTATCCCTTCTTACCTACAGACTGGTCTGATTGTTATATTGTTTGCGTAATTCTAGCTATTAGGCATACAGCTGCTTTACCAAAAAGAAAAAAAAAAAAAAAAAAAAAAAAAAACATTTGCAATGCTTGTTGCAAGACAGACACTAAAGACATTCCTAACCCAGTTGGTAAAATAGAGGCCAACTAGCTATGTCATAATACTGTAGAAAAAATGGTTTTAAAGGGCTTGCTTGGGCAGGCATTACACTTGCTTATGGAGTAGTAAAATTTGAAGACTTAAATTATCTAAGCTCCTGAAAATAAAAAAGAAAGTCCACTTTGAGTCTATAAATTTTAAAAACCTCAAAATTGAATGCACTCTGTAGTGTGATGCTATGGAATTGCATGGCTCTTGACTTTACCCTTGCTTCTAATGAGAGAACAAGTGCACTCATGCAAATGTAATGTTGTTCTATTATTCCTGACAATACTATTCATATCCCAGAGGCTCCCCTCACTCTGGAACAAAATCCCAATCCATGTCAGACAGAGCCCCTCAATGACCCTCTTCAAGAAGAATCTTGACGTTTGGATGGGACCCTGGGATCTCTTCTGTGTCATTGCTAGACAGAGGCATGGTAAACTAACCTTAAATGGGCTATCTTCTGTCACCTACTATACAGTGGCACAGTCAACTAATCTAAGAAGGGTGGCGAAAGCCAAACACACTCTGGCTAGGCTTGTAAATGCCCTAGGGCAGATAGCCTAGTATCAACCTATGAACCTATGAACCTATGAACTAGTGCCATCCCTAGTCAATTAAAAATAATTCAAAAAGTTTCTAAATATTTACATGTCAAAGAAGCTGATAGTTCCCAATGGGCATGGTTAACCAACTTTTTATCTGGATGTGAAGGAGGGATTCTAAAGTTTGTCATGCTTACAGCCATTATAATAATTCTGCTAGGCCTACTTCTCTTTATGTTTAAAGCATGCATTTTAAAATTATTAGAGGCAAGAAAGAATATTAGTTTGAATTTGATTAAAGTTCTGCTACTGCCCACTATTAATGAAGATCATAGCATAGTAAAAGGCAAAAGTAAAGTGTTGCATGATTTTAATAAGACATATGATAATCTGTATAGGGGAAATGCAAAAAATACATATTTAATGCATTACTGATGATCACTTACTGGTAGGCATTCAAATTGCTGTGCCAGGCATGACCTATACCTACATCCATAAATGGATCCAAATTGGGAGATGAAAAGTCAGCAAGTAAAGGAGAGTAGTAGTGCTGAAATTGAATTCATCATTGAGGAGTACCTTCATGAGGTGGACCTTGTTTTTCACAAAATCTCACCAAGGCGACACTGATATATCTGGGAACACAGGTTGACAGCAGCCTCTCTTTTGACCACCACATTGCCACTGTGGTCAGAAAGTCCTTCTATGTGGCACATCTCATTACTAAGGGTTTTGCATCCAGGAAGAAAGAGGTCATTCTCTTCCTCTACTCTTCCCTCATTAGGCCAATCATAGAGTACAATGCCCCATTTGGCATGTACCTCACTAAACACCTGCAACAACTGGAGAGGCCGCAAAAGTACCTCACAAAGAGGATCCTAGGCCTTAAACATTTGTGCTATATGGACAGACTCAAAAACCTCCAACTATTCTCAGTCTCATATCGCCTACTTAGAGACGATCTCTGCTTGACTTACAAAGCCATGTCTGACCCAGCTCTGTTAGAAATGCTACATCTAAAGAAATCCCAATCCCTCTGGACCACATGCTCCAGAGACCTCAACCTCATTACCACAATCATCAGAACTTGGTGGAGGGACAGGTTCATGACCCAGAGACTGCCCATGCTATGGAACAGATTTCCCATACATGTCAAGCAGAGCACCTCACTGGCCCTCTTCAAGAGAAATCTTGATGAGTGGATGGGAGATAGAAAATTCACCTCAGGGATCACTCCAGTGGCTTTACTCGATAGAGGCACTGGGAACTAAGGTCAGGTAGCATGATGCCAGGGTAATCCTATGGGCTAGGCTTGTAAAGGCTCCAGGGCCATTAGCCTTGTACATACATATGAACCTATGAACCTTTATAGACTGTATTTATATAGCATATATCATGGACAGAAGTAGGTCAAAAACCTAAAAAAGATAGCTGAGTGCACAAGACCCAGGATAAAAAAAGTGCCCAATCCTGGTAGGTGCACTTGTGCCAGGACTGGAAAAACTGACAGTGTAGAATCCTCAAAATATGGAAACATTCCTACAATGGGGCCAGGCCAGGCTGAAGAGAAAGATGGTCCCCCTCTTGTAGAAGGAAGTAGCAGTCTACAAAAATCACAAAAACTGACAGGCCAAAGAAGAGCCATAAGGACGATAGAGTGGACTATTGCGGATAAGAAAGAAATTATGTATTGTTACTATTATGCAAAAAGCCAAAAATTTCCAGACACAGGATATACAAAAAGATTAACAGCTAAATTAGAGAAAAGAAAAATACTTCCACAGGAAAAACTGGCAGAAGCTTCAAATAAATATTTATGTTCATTAATACAACAGGTTTTTGAAAAACAGTATATAGATCAAGAACTTTGATCTGTTTGGAAAAAGAAGCATCTGAGGAAGTATGAATATAGAAGCAACAAAACCTAGATACTTTTGAAAAGTATAAAAAAGAAATATGGACATGGGTAATAAAGAGAGATTTGATACAGTGCAATATTTGTGAAAAGGAGAAAGCCAAATTAATCAATATACAGAAGGTTCTCCCAAAGATATTTGAAGAGAAATAAAGGCAAAGGCATCCAGACATGGAAAATTTCACAATAAAAATAATATCAAAAATATATAATGGAGAAAAGAAGATTAGTAAAGTAGAAGTTAAAATTATGGAATGCCTGTGAAGTGAAGGATTTAATGAAGAAGGTCTAATACAGATTACATCACAGCATGATGGAGCAAGTCCCCAAAGTAAGGAGAAGTAGGAAGGTTAGAAGACATCTGAAGAAGAAATATGGACATGGGAAAGAAAAAGAGATTTAATATGGTATAATGTTTATGCAAAGGAGAAAGCAAAACTAATCAATACAAAAAGAGCAGCAGCTAAGATATTTGAAGAGGAATACAGGCAAAGGAATCGCGATATGGAAAACTTTACAATACAAAAAATAAGAAGACAAAGAGGAAAAGTAGAAAAGGAGATTAGTAATGGAGAAGTTAAAGAAGTAGAAATTGTGGTTATAGAGCATCTGTAAAGTAAAGGATTCAGTGTAGAAAACCTAATGCCAAAAGCATCACAACAGGATGGGGCAATGGAAATCCAAATTAAAGGGAAACCAGTGGAACAGGAAGCGACTGGTCAGGTACCATATCAAGATATTTTAGATCCTTCCACAGGAAACCAGTATAAACATTAATTTGAAGCTAGACAGCAAGGGAAGGAACAAGAAACTGTGGAAACTCTGATGCAGTCAATGTTGAGGAATGATAGGCCAATGAGTTCCCATATGACAGAGCAACGGATGGCACAGGATGAAATTGAAGAGAAGGTGCCACAGGAAGATGCTATAGAACTTTCTATAGAATGCCTGCAGGAACTTCGTAATAAGGGATGTGTCCTCAGTTTGGAAGAAAATGAGCTAAGAGAAGAGTTGCTTGTTTTAATAGACATATATAGATATATTAAGATCAACAAAAGAAATAGATTGCAGAAAGTCAATAAAACCCCAAAAGTCAGAAGTCTGATAAAACAAATGAACACTGTGATTAGAGATCCATGCAATATAACAGAAGTAAATAGGATATATTACTGTGCAGCTAAATTAATAACTGATGAAGTTCTACTACAAAACATAGGGTAGTGAGAGAAAGGAAGGGGAGAAATCGAATACCATCATGGAATTATTGAATAGAGAAAAATATAAAGCAATTAAGACAAGAAGTGTCACTGTTAGAAGACTATAGAAGAGGGAATAGATTAACAAAACTATTAAGAAAGACAGATGTGATAAAAGATGTGATAAAAGCAATGCACAGTACTAGAACAGACCAGGCTCTATCATGCACTATCGCAAATAACAAAGTAAAAATTTCAGCACAGAAGATACACAGATAAATATAACTGAAAAGTACAAACTAAGCAATTTATTGATGACCCAAAAAGTTTTATAATTAATTGGGAAACAAGGAAAAATGAATTGAAAGGCCACCAAAAAAAGAAGAAATAGATACATTTTGGAGAAGTATCTGTGAAGATCCTGTGGAACATAACAAAGATGGTAAATGGATAAAAGAAGTAAAAGAAAGAATAAGAAGTTTAAAAGTGCAGGATATGAAATAGGAAGAGGTAACAGCCAGAGAGATTGAAACAAAGTTAAGAAAAACCTCTAATTGAAAAGCCCCAGACCCAGATGCAGTACCTGACTTTTGGTTAAAAGTAGTAACATCCTTGCACGAAGATTTACCCATGAGTAAGAACTACTTATATGTGCACTCCAAACAGGCACCAACCTGGCTAACAACAGGTAAGACAATGCTCCTACGTAAGAGTGAACCTGCAAGCTACCCCAGAAATTATAGACCAATAACTTGCCTTCCAATGACAGATGAACTATACACAGGAACTGATGCTGAAAGAGTTTATAGTCATTTAGAAGAAAACTCAATTATGGCAGTAGAACAAAAGGGCAATAAAAGAAAGTCATATGGAACAAAGGATCATTTGTTGTTAAATAAAATCATAGCGGAGAACTGTAAAAAGGGGAAGAATCTAAGTATGGCATGGATTGACTACAAAAAAGCATTTGATAGTATCCCACATTCATGGACAAAAGAGTGCTTAAAAATGTATAAGATACACCCTACACTGATTGACTACATTACAGTTACCATGAAACAGTGGCAGACCACTTTGCAATTAAGCAGTGAAAGAACAAATTATTATCTCAGGGATAAAAATTCAAAGGGGATATTCCAGGGTGAATCTGTCCCCTTTGCTATTTTGCCTTGTGCTTAACCCATTAAGCTGTCTACTTAACAGCTTAGGCCATGGTTATAATTTGGCTCCATGAAAACAACAAAGTCTAATGACTTCTCATCTTCCCTTTGTCGATAATTTAAAACTGTATAGCTCATCAGATGAGGAACTGAAAGCACAGCTTAAGTTTGTCAAAACTTTTTCAGATGATATTAGAATGTCATTTGGCCTTGATAAATGTGCAAAAGCAACCATTAAAGCAGGGAGACTGCAGCACCAGGAAAACATCAGTTTGGGACAATAATGTGATATATGTGCAAGAGGGAGTGTATACATATTTGGGATCTGATGAAGGATCAGCAATAAAACATAAAACAAATGTGAATAAAACAGTAAGGAATAGTTTAGAAGACTTAAATTAATCCTAAAAACAGCGTTGACATTTTGGAACAAAATCCAGGCTATGAACCAATTTGCTCTTCCTAACCTAACTTACAGTTTTGGAGTGATTGATTAGCCCCAAAATCTGTTGGATACATTAGATATTAAAACAAGAAGGATGCTTCATGCTCACCAAATGATATATAAAAATCAGTGCTTACCAAGATTATATATTCCCCATCCCGGAGGAGGGATGGGCCTCCCTGAAATTGATTACATGTATAGATCTGCAATCGTGGGACTCCACACATATTTGCTGACCTTATAAGACCCAAACATAGTGAAAGTTTTAAAACATAAGGAGAATAAATCTAAGATGACTTCTCTGCTTAATGTAGCAGAAGCATATTGGCGTCAAGCAGGAATGGAAATCAAACCAGAAGTAGATAAAAATCAGGCAGCAACTGAATGTGCCAAAAAGACAAAATAAATAATATAAGGTGAGGGACCAGAGCAAAAGGCAAGAAATGTGGAAAATGCATAAATATAATTGCAAGTATAGAAAATTCTGGAAGAATATCATGTTGATCAGGAACAAATGCAGGAATGGTTAAGGAATTCAAACCAAGAGATGACAGGTTAATATTGGCGGCCCAGGATAATGGGCTACGTACACATTGATTTGCAAAGTCCATTGAACATGTGGAAGAAACAGACACATGTAGGTTTTGTAAAACCGAATTGGAAACAGTCACAAACCTCTTTGCTGGTTGTGACATACTAATGGCAGAAGGACTGTATACTGAAAGGCATAATAATGTGGCAAGACTGTTGCACTGGGGATTGTGCAAACACTATGGTACTGAAGTGGCTGAAAAACACTGGAAACATGAGCCACAAAGCATCATAGAAAATGATGATGTTTACATCACATGGGATCACCTATTACCAACAGTTCAAAAAACAAATGCTAGAAAACCAGATATAGTGGTCCAAGAGAAGAAGACAAAAAAGCATTGCTCACTGAAATCGCCACACCCAGTGACTACAGTGTCCTGCGTACAGAAAGACACAAAGTTATAAAATATCAAGATTTGCAAGCAGAAATGAAAACAATGTGGAAGAAAGATACCAGACAGTTCCAATAATAGTAGGAGCAACAAGTCTTATTAGAAAGAATCTACATTTACATTTAGATACGTTACCAATACATGTAATTCCATACGAATTGCAGAAGGAGTCATTACTGGGCACATTGCGGGTGCTGCGAAGAGCACTTCTGGCTGACATCAAAGAGTGAAACAATACTAACTTCATGAACTTTAATCGTACTTTGACTTAGGAATGGGGTCCATTCCTGTCATCGTATTAGAAAGCCAAAAGATTTGGAGAAATTAAAAAAGGGGAAATGTGAAAAATACATATTATTTAATGTATTACTGATGATTACTTACTAGTAGGCATTCAAATTGCTTTGCCAGGCATTTCCTATACCTATATCCATAAAGCTTTTCCGTATCGACTGAAACTTTGCCCTCCCCATAATGCATTTTTTAGGTAATGCTGGTCATCAACAGCTTCCAACTTGATAACATAAAGGCATTGTTTACTCAATGCTAAGAATCTCCACAAAAAGCTCCACTCCCTACAAGCTGTACTTACCCTGGAATTCAGTGATATATGCATAGTCACAGGGACCTGGATCAACGCCATTGAGGGCAATCTATCCATACAGAATTTCAACATCTACCATGCTTTCAGGACCACCACAATAGATGACGGCATTAAAGGCAGTGGTGTCTTTATATTTGTAAAACAAAATCTCACCTCCAGGCTCTTTAGACAGTATAGCTACGTGGAACTCCTCCTTGTCCAGCTTACTATTAACAAACCCCCTTACCAAATCATAGCCAACTAAACAACCACCTCTATGTCCTCCTTGACCAATACCTCCTGCCTGACTAGTATGGAGTCTCTATGCATTAGGACAAATACCATTCTCTTAGGGGACTTCAACTATCTCCCCATCAACTGGGAGACTTGTACCTCCCCTAACGTGTATGCCCAGAGATGTCTGGACTTCATACATACAAATTCTAGACCATATTACTCTGCATCCCAACTAGGGGAAACAAAACCCTGGACTTGATTTTCACCAGTATGGGACAGCTCTGTTTCCCACTTGTTGTAACCTCCTCCCTAGTCAAGTCGGACCATAAAACATTCACATTCACTATAAGACTGAAGCCACAAACACCTTCATATGCCTCTGTATTCAGACATTTTGCAAAAGCTAATCAGCTAAAACTAAAGATCAGGCTAAATTCAACATCCCCCTCCAGCTTGATGGAACACACTGCATATGCAGAATCCTCTACTGCCAAATTCTGTGTAAGTGTGATTAGCTACATAGAGGCATCTGTTCTTGTCTGAAGTAAACAGAATTTTAAATTTTAAAAATAAATCTCTATGGGGGAACTAAAATATAATTAAGCTCTAGAGTAAAAGAAAAAAACTCATTGCATAGAATAATAAATGTAACTTTTGAGATGTCAAAAACACTCTTATTAACTTAACAAGGAACTTGGGTCCCTGATCAAACCAAAATAGCCACCCAGGCAAAAGACAGCTATAAGTTCTTCTTTAACTATGTTAGAAATCTCAGAATCAATATCTAATATTGCCCATAGCAAATAGTAAATTATATGATATACTCAGATCCTGATGACATAGCCAATCTATTAGTGGATAAAACTGAGCTCTAACTTCACCCTGCTTTCTTTTCCCTGCATTCTCAGATCACATACCTGCATCTAAACCCACCATCAAATCTCCCAAGAACAAGTCCTCGAAGCACTTTCCTAGGCCAAGAACACTGCATCTGTGGGGCCGGATAACATACCAGGAGATCTACTCTCCAGCCCGATTAATTAATTAATTAATTTATTTTACATTTGTTTACTGGGAAAGTTTGACTGGACAAAATGTCCTTTTTCAGCAGAGGCCCTGGGAGAAAAGCTCCACATTTATAAATAACCGTAAGATTGATATACAATGTACAGATACAAATATTGATTCAATCTCAGATACAAGTACAAAATGAAAACACATGTTATATGTGTTAAGGACCTGTTTCAGGTGCCTTGCTGAAGCTTACCATATCCTATACCCCCCCCCCCCCCCCCAGCTCAGATGCAAGGGTAGTCAGCTGAGTGATGGCATAAGCAGAAATCATTCCACTGCTAGGAACCTATGTAAGAGATTCTCTCTCTTCCATGAAAAAATGTTGTGCCCCACCCAATTGCCAGGACAATTACACATTACCACTGTTTTTCACAGTACTTAGATTCACTCATAGTCCCAGACTGATTTGTGAAACCTGATGACCATATGCATTCTAACAATGTTTATTCACCTTTAACCTTACCACACTGTTCTAGCTATCTTTGCTCACTGTCTTTGTTGCCCACTCTTTCTCTATTTAGAGTCTACACTGTTACATAACATTAGCATGACTATACTTGCATTGAGTAGTACTTTCTGTACAGTAGTATGCATTGTTTGGATGATGTTACTTTGCACAGAATCATGCATAAATTAAATTGAAATAGTTTATTTTTATCACTTTTCACGGACATGTACCATTTGGAAAATTCCTAGCAAAATGTCTGAACTGATACCATTTAAGTGTATATAGTTTATGACCATTTCCAAAAGAGTTAGTTTCCTTCTGCTTCACTATATCGGTCAGTTCTTCTTCTGTGTACAGTGCACCAACTCTTTGGGCAAAGCAGTTATAGCTGTTGGATATCATGTTCCTACTCTGTTGTGATTGCCCCTAGGCACCTGTTATTTACTTCTTTGTGGGGATCATATCATTAAAAACTATGTCTATGTTCTTCACCTCTTTCTGTTTGTTTCTTTCATCTCAGTATGCAAAATGTGTTTGTCAGCTTTGTTTTAGCTTAAGGTCTGTTTCCTGTAAACTGGTTTTTACTGTAACAATAGAATTCTCACAAAGCATGATCTGAACATTATACTTAGCCTCAAAATTTCTATCACTAGCTATTAGTTGAAGACCAGCATTATAGTGCTCATTCATTTTGCAACACAATTTCTTTTATTGCAGGATATTAGTAAAGCTTTCAGCCTAAATTTTTTCTTCCATTTCGTGTGTGTGCTAAATGCATCCAGTTAATTCATTTTATACTTCTGTCTCTCTCCACATTCACTTGTTTTAAAGTTTTTTGTTTCATCACATCCATTTTGTAGCACTGTCAACTCCTCTTTTGTGAGTTCATGAAAAAAATGTAATATGTTTGTATTTATCACACTTTTATACTTTGGTTGTATACGCCGGACCAAAGCTTGGAGCTGTGCTTTAATATTCATTTTCAATTTGCAAAGTCTAGCACTTTATTTTAAGGTAAGAACAGCCTTTGGTGTTTTGTTTCTGCCACTCTGAAAATGTGCTACCTCATCTAGACTCTGCACTTTACTTCTCTTATGTTTCTCAGGCAAAAGCAGGAGATCGTTTTCCTCTTCATATCTTTCCAACGGCACTTAGACTCCTTTTAACTTTTTTTTTGCAGCTCATCAGTTTCTCATCTTCATTGTCTTTATCGAATGCAAGCCATGTTGATATTGAGATTCAGTTGCATCAGCTCATTGTTTTAATGCATCTACCTGCTTGCTATTACTTATTGTATTAGTTTGCTTGGGGGAACATTCCACCCTACTATTTCGTTTCACTTCTCCATTTTTTGCAGATACTTCAGTGAGCTTTTTTGGATAAAGCATCAATTTCTTGTTTTAATTGCAATTAACTTTTGCTGAATTTCTTAGAATATACACAACTCATCTTTATGATGATCTATCTATACCTTCTTTAAGAAACTATTTCTGACAGTTTTATTATTTGTTCTCCATCCAGAACATATGTGCCATCTGGATTGTGGCACTTGCATTTTCCAATTTATATCTATAGCGGCTTCTGCAACTTTTTTTCACTTAATTGACCTCCTGCTTTAAAGAGGTCAGACTTTTTTGAAATGCTGTCTATTTGAACATTGTAGCATCAGTGTTAGTTTTAATTCCAGAACTGAAACTTTATTTTGATCATTTTAGCATCTCCTTCAGGACTGGAATTACAAATCTCAGACAAAGCCCTGACCATTTATTGCAGTACCATATCTGTCACTTTTTGTTAGTGGTTGTGGCTATTTGCTGTGCAGCCTTATTCTCTGAAAAATCTCTTATTACATTTTCTGAATGATTTTGATATTAAAAAAAAAAAAGAACAAAAAAAATTTTAGTTTTAAAATCAAATTCTGCTCTTAAGCATTACTTATTTCAACTCTCACAGAACTCATCATTCTCAAACTGATGATTAACTTTACTCTGTAGAACACTTTTTAATCTTTAAAGCTAGAATCATTACTTCCGAAGAGAGCTTTAACTTCACGTTGCACACTCATAATGCACATCTGCAAAGTGCTCATTTGCTCCTGCATATCAGGAATGCTTTGATGCAAAACATTAATTCTGTTGTACCACAGCATTGTTTACTTGGTCAGAAGCTCAAGTTGTATCTCAGCAGAACCAAGTAAACCAACGGCAACTGTGAAAAAACACCAACAATGTAGGAAAACTTTATATTGGATTTAACGCTTTCATCTGCCAATAGGCTGAATCTAATGGTAATATAGATAATTATAACACCAATGTTCACAATCGTGTGTTAATAATTGGGGGCTCATTAAGAAGTTTAAGACACATTATTCTGAGAACAGATCACTGTCTTATCTATAAGTGGTAGCAATTTATCAAATATAAAAGATAATATCAAATCCTTATTTAAAACCGGAACAAGATATGACCTTGTCACTGTTGTGTGTGAATGTAACGATGTAGGAATAATAATGATGATGCATTCCAAGTAGCTGTAAACAGCATTATTGATTTGAGTAAACATTTTAAATTTAAGTTGGTTATCAGTGATATTTTTTTTAAACAAGAAACATCTTTATTAAATTATCATATATGGCATAGCTGATCTTACATTTATATGAATGAAAATAAACCATGCTGACACAATCTGATTTGCAAACATTAAACATTACAAACCATGCTGTCACAACTGTACCTGCAAACATTATACATCACTTATAATATACTCAGTCATTGTCAGTCAACCGTTACACAGCTCATTCAGTTCCTGCCTTCTTTTAAACCTCATTCCTCCTCCACTTGTATTGCTCCCACAATTCCCATGTTTCCTATGTAGTTTGCTCCTATCCTTTTCTAAGGATCCCAAATCCAGTTGTTTTATCTCTGTTACCATCTTCGCTACTTCTAGTAAAGTTGGTTTAGGCTTTGATTTCCAGTTTCTAGTAATTACGTTTTTGGCAGCCACCATAATTAGACTCAGCAAGGTGCTATTATGTCTAGGCAATTCAAACTCTGTACTATAGCTCAGGTTAGCAGTGATCTTCCTTCAGTGCCATATGTTCATGATGAGGTCAGGTGACAAGCAGGGTCTTTTGCAAAATAGATAAGGTGAACATTTTTTACATAATTCTGGTCAAGTAATCCATCTTTGGGAATTGTTTGAAAAAAAATAAGTTCTTTAGTAAGATCAAGCTGTACTTAAGTTATTTAGGAAATAGGCTAATTGTCATTGACTGTAACTGATAACAATAAGGGAAGCTTGCTATGTCTTCTGTTAAATGCTCACAGTTTAAATAATAAGTTAGAAGATTTAGCGGCCTGTATAGCCAATAGGACTGATTATAGAAACTTGGTTCAGTTGTAATAACAAATCAATAGTAATACCAGGTTTCTCTGGTTATCCCAATTTTAGAACTGATAGGAGAAGAGGTGGGGTGTCTGTCTAAGTAACCTGTAAGTATGATTTTGTCAAAAAAATAATGACATGGTCTCTGAATTTCTCAGTGACTATTGGTGTCAATGGAACTAAAATGGATATGGTGGCATTTTACCAGTCTCCTAGTATTTCAAAGGAGCTAGATGAGCAATGTTTAAATCTTATTCGGAAGAGTTTTCTGTATAATGTGGATTAAATCACTAGGCACCTAAATATTCCTAATGAAAACTGGGTAGCTCCTGCTACATCATCAAAAGCATTATACTATTTAATAACTGACAAATGGTTATACTCAGATATTGAATGAGGCAACTAGAGGAAGTAACTTATTGGATGTTTGGATGGGTAAGAGATTAAATGTAGATGGTTATAAAACAGGTCCAATCACTTAAGTGTAAGGTTTAATGTTGTTTTCACACATCCTAAGTTGGTTAAGCATTATGAAACAGTGACAAATAGGAAAAACTTGTTAAGACCAAGCAAACAACAGACTGATGAAAGAGGCACTGTGGCAGCACCCATGGAACCAGGCAAACTGCAAAATACAAAATGTAATCCTAGAGAATCTAAAAGTAAAAAACAAAAAGACTAGGGTAATGTCCAAAAAGTCCTTTATTAGTGCTTTTGTTCAGCAATGTAAACTTCTTCTGATACAACAACTTACTAAAATAATATTTTTAAATACACCCAATAGTTCAATTAACAATTCACACTAACAGTTCCCTCCACAAATCTTAAAGCAACCACCACCCCTTAAAACAGTTGATAACATAAATTCACTAATATTGTTAAAATTAGTTAATAAAAAATATATATACAAAAAAATAATATATATATATATATATATATATATATATATATATATATATATATACAAAAAATAAAATAAAATCCATGAATTCAAGGTCTTTTGGATAGTAAGTCAAAAATGAGTATAAAATTGGACATAAATTTGACTGCAATAGTAAAAGTATAGTTTATATAGCAAGTTGTCAGCATTGCAGTGGATTCTATGTGGGTAAAACTGACCGCAGATTAAGAGAGAGAGAGAGAGAATTTATGAGCATGAATATGCTATAAGGAAGTGAAAAGTAATTAACGCCCTTGCTAAACATATCAGCAAGGAAGTTGGCTGTAATTTTAAATATATGGCAATAGATACAGTTAGTGTAGGACATAGGGGTGGACCCACAGAATTATTGTTGGAAAAGAGGGAATTACTATGGCAGCTAAAACTTAATGCCTTTAAATGGGCTTAATGAAATGTGTTCCATTTCTTGTTAGTTGAAAATGAAAGCCTTGGAAAGACAGGAAGTTTTGACTTACTATCTAAAAGACCTTGAATTCATGGATTAATTTCTCCAAGTGTTTGGGTTTCTAATGCCATGATGGGAATGGACCCTATTCCTAAGTCTAAGTATAATTAAAGTTCATGAAATTAGTATTATTTCAGTCTTTGATGTTAGACAAAGGTGCCTTTCTCAGTACACACAGTGTGCCCAGAACTGACGATTCATACAGACTTACATGTATCAGTAGTATATCTAAATAAGACTGTAAATTCTTTTTTATGAGATCCATGAAATCCATTACTCTTACTACTATTGGAACTGTCTGGGTACCCTTCTTCCACGTTGCCCTCATTTCTGCTTGAAAATCCTGTTTATTTATGACTTTGTCTCTCTCTGTCTCTCTCTGTCTCTCTCTCTGTGTAAGACACTGTAGTCACTGAGTGTAGTGATTTTAATGATAAATGCTACCTTTGTCTTCTTTTCATGGACTACTACATCTGGTTTTCTTGCATTTATTTTTGACCTGTTGGTAATGTGTAATACCATGTGATATAAATGTCATCATTTTCTATAATGCTTTGTGGCTCATGTTTCCAATGGTTCTCATATACTTCAGGATTACAATGTTTGCACAATCCCCAGTGCAACAGTCTTCCCACGTTATTGTGCCTTTCAGTATACAGGCCCATTGTCATTAGTGTATCACACCCAACAGCAAGATGTGTGACTGCTTCCAGTTCTTTTTTACAGAACGTGCATTTTTCTGTTTCTCCCACATGTTCATTGGACTTTGTAAAACAAATTGCAGTAGTCCACTAGCCTGGGTTGCTAATATTAACCTTTCATCTTTTGGTTTAAATTCACCTCTCCTTAACTACTCCTGCATCAGATCCTGATCAACATGAGGTTGTTTTAGCAGTTTTATGTACGTGTAACTATATTTATCCCTTTTCCACATTTCTTGCCTTCTCATCTAATCCTTCTCCTTATATTCTTTCGGTTTTGGCACATTCAGTTGCTGCCTGATTTTGTCTACTTCTGATTTGATTTCCATTCCTGCCTGATTCAGTGATACTTCTGCTAAACTAAGCAAGGAAGTCATCTTAGATTTGCTGTCTTTGTGTTTTAAAATTTTCACAATATTTGGTTCTTTTAAAGTCAGGAGATATATACAGTTGTACAACTGCAGATCTA
The DNA here is from genome assembly GCF_019279795.1 of Protopterus annectens. Classification (NCBI taxonomy): domain Eukaryota; kingdom Metazoa; phylum Chordata; order Ceratodontiformes; family Protopteridae; genus Protopterus; species Protopterus annectens. Next base: position 351,256,637 of record NC_056742.1, read on the forward strand.
TGCATGTAATCAGTTTCAAGGAGGCCCATACTTCCTTCAGAACGAGGAGTATATAATCTTGGTATACACTGATTTTTATATATCATTAGATAAATGTGAAGCATTTTTTTTTCATTTCCAACTGATCCAGTACCTTTTAAGGAAATTCAATCACCCAAAACCCCAAATGGCTACTGGCTAGAACCTACAGAGTGAGAATTAAAAATTCTTACTTTAAGCATAGATTGATGGCTGGGGGTGACTCAGGGTTCAGTCTTGGGGACACTCTTACTCTGTCTAGTGATGTCCGAGTATTCAAAATCTAACTCAGTATAGTTAAGTAAGTTCACAAATGATATTAATATAGGGCAGGCAGTAACTAATATAGGTCATTGGTATCTATTGCAATCTTACTTGGATAACTTATATGAATGGATAACAACCAAAGGTATGAAATTTAACAATGGTAAATGTATCAATTTTAGGCATAATAATAATCAATATCCTTATGCCCTGGGTAATCAGATTTGTGTTTCTTCTGAGGTAATGAGAGATGTAGGTGTCATGGTAGACACAAATCTTAACATTGAAGTTAATGTGACAAACATTATTAGGAAACAGTATGGTCTTATGAGGAATGTCCTTCGGTGTTTCTCAAGCAGAGATAGTCTCGTGTTACTAAACATGTACTTAACAAGTATAAGACCTTTTATTGGGTATGGAGGGCCTTTATGTGCATTCAATTTTTTGCAACTGAAGAAGTCGGAATGGATTCAGAAAATCTTCACAAGACAGATAGATGGCTGCCAAAAAATATCCTGTAAGGAAAGACTGGAATATTTGCCTTAAGAGTCTTTGGCATCCTAGAATCTAACAGGTGACATTGTTAGGATATATAAATGCCTTAAGGAGAAATTGTTGTCTGCCATGTTAGATACTGACTATTGGTCATGGTATTGGTACAAGGAATAAAAATTTAGACGTAAGAATTCCTATTTACAGTTCGAAATTAGAGACCTTTCTTTCATATTAGGGCAGGAATGATGTGGAATTCATTGCCTAGCCATGTAAGACTGGCAAATAATTTATCACCATTTAAATGGGCATTAGCTAATCGGTTTTCTGAAATACTATATTCTCCAGTGATGGCTAAATAGGCAGACTTTAAACTGGCCAACGTAGTCTGTAAGTTTGTTAGTTTATTCATTAAACATTCAACACTGTCCATCCCTGGTTCGATGTATTCAAACCTTTTTATACATTTTGACTGTGGTTAACAATAGCAATAATTCTCCACCAGATGATGAAAGAATTATCTCAGACAATAAATGGATTGAAACTACATTTCTCTGTCATATGGTATTCTTCAGAAATACATTAGAAAGCATTTCATTTAATGCATGTTCTTTTGTACTGCATGGAGCTTTACAAGTTCAGTCCAAAATCAGGGAAAAGAGAGGTTTGCTAAGCACCTTTCTAATGTCTGAAAGCTTTTTAATTAGCTTTTGCAGCTTTGCTGCCCCCAATACCCCCTTACTAATGCATGCTAACATTACCCTAACCCTAATCTTGCCCCTATCCCTAAGCCATCACCTCACAATTACTTTTTGTGTGCCACTCCACAATTCAGACACAAATACTCCACGTCATCACATATGCACACCACAATCAAATATATCCTGTTAAGTAGCCCTAAGTCAACTTCAGCTGGTGACACTCATGCACACAAACTTACCTTCTGCTCACAGACACAAGAAAAATTATTTCCCCCTATTCTAAACAATACCCTATCCCTAACCTGCAAACACTTGCACATATACTTCCAACCCCGAAGCAAACCCATATTCAAACAAATTAACACACTTCTCAAAACTAACAATTTTTATTAATCATCCTTACTTACCTTTGACACTTCCATTTTGTCAAAATGACTGTTTGCACAACTAAACCAAAGAGTATAAAGGTCACAGAGACAAACCATTCAGTAAAAATTCCAAGAAAGACCCATCTAAGCTAAAGTCTTAACTATGTAATACCTTAAACTTCCTGTAGTGGAGGCTCATAGCATATATGAAATTGACCCCTTTAGGAAACTCTAGTGTTTCATCTAAATGGCTTCTGAATGCTTATGATATCAAGTCTTTAATGGTAAATTCAGGCCAAAGCAGCAAACTCCACTAACTATAGACATGCCATGTTTTACCCTTTTTTGACCTCATCAGTATAGCATAAGTGCACTATCTGGCTATACTTTGGAATCCTAGAGCACATGGGTATGTCCCAACTGCAGATGCTGAAGAGGAGGAAGCAGAAGTGCCTTCTGGAAATAGACACACACCACACCACACACACACACACACACACACACACACACACACACACACACACACACACACACACACACACACACACACACACACACACACACACACACTAGCATATTGTACTTAGCAAAAGTGATTGGAATACAAAGGTTGGTAGTATAGCATAACTAGAATAAAAGGCAAGTTTGGCCTTGGAGCAGGACATGATGTAAAACATAGACTTGTAGAATTTTGCCAAGAAAATTCACAAGTCATAGCAAACACTTTTTGCAAAGCCATGAGCTTAGGCTATTGGAAAGGATGCCACCAGAGAGTCTGTGTCAAAATCAGGTTAACTAAATACTTTGCAGTTAGAGACGGAAGAGCTTTATACAGTCATCAAACACAAGCTTGGAGGTGACTGTGTCTCATGCTATCAACTTATTTCAAAGTTTAGAATTAAATTAAGGAAACCAAGAAAATCCTCCACCCAACCAGAGCCAAGCTCAACAATATTCCAACTGAATATGTAGTGGAGGTGAATCACAGAGTTAAGGGGTTATACCCCATTAATAGAATACTTGAGCATTGGATAGAAGATTGTGATACTGTCCAGCAGGTGGCAATAAAAATATTCAAAACAGAAGATTAACAAGGCAAAACAGCTGTGAATGATTTAAAACTCGCTTAAGAGAGGAGAACTAAAGGCAATGGCAAGAGGAGGCAACTACGACCGAGTGCAGAGTTTCAGAGAATAGCAAAAACATGCTTATTTGGCTCAGCAGTGTAAAATCTGAAAGAAGATAAGAGAACTGCAAATGCAAAAAAATCTGTTAAAAAGACTGCTAATACTAAACATCCAGACAGAAAAGGGCATAATAAAGACAACGAGGGAATGGAACAAACCAAATATATTAAACACAGATGGCAGGATTATACATAACTATAGAAGAAGGACCCTAACATCACTGATACATATGATGGTATGTTCTTTGATCTAGAGCCACGCATTCTGGAAAGGGTTCTTAAACTGGCCCTGGAAAGCCTTTCTAATTACCTGGCAACAGGAAGTGGTATAATTCCAGCTGGATTATTTAAAATCTTGCAAAATGATGCTGTTACATTGTTGCTTGAATTTGTTATGACCTGTGTATTGGCTGATGAAGGTTCTCTTTACATAGGAGAACATATATTCCTAATACTAATATAAATTTTCACATATAAATAATGAATGGCCTGTCTGTGTATATCACAAGTGAAAGATAAGCCAAAACCACTGTTTGTATGCTCTGAAAAAATATCAAAAACACCCCTGCATATACCTCTGCTATTAAAAAAAATCTATGGATCTTTAAAAAATAACTTTGTTTTTATAATAAAAATCCTGATATGTAACAGTTTCTTTTATCCTCTCCATAGAAAGGTTCATATAACTGGAGGAAAACCTTACCCCTATTGCAGTTCCCTGAATTTGCTTATACTAAATGTCATCAAAAGCAAAATGGTTAGTCACAAGACTAAATTTCAAGAGTTCCAAAATCTCTGGGTATCCTGGAATATTCTCCAGGTAAAGGCAATTCCTTGTAAACCCTTTTCACTGGAAATCTGCGTACAAACTTCAAACATCTACTGTAACAAAAATAAAAATCTAACCAATTTATCTGTTTAAATTCTTGTAGAAAAAGACTTAACTGTCTTTACCATATGAAGCTAATTTTAATGCTATACAATACTAATTTTAATACAAATGGTTGCAACGTTATATCTTGAATCAGACCTACCTTTTTAGAGGCCCACCCACTTGTGATACTATAGGTCTACCAGGAGAATTAGATGGATATTTATGTATTTTCTGTAATGCATTGAAAACCAGCAACCCAGGATTACCGAGTACTTCAGAGAATACAAATATACCAATTAGATTCACAGCTAGTCCAACAACTTGTTCTTGCAGCAATTCTAAAGGGTTATCATAAATGCTATAATGTTCTTCTGCATTACCTAATTACATTTCAACACATTTCCACATATTTCTGTCTTGACACCATCACAGCATTTTTACCCTAATCCACAGGCTTAACAGAAAATCTCAAGTCTCTTGGTGATGCTGGAATGTCTTTTTAAACCTAAGAGGGCATGAGTCGTGGTGCTAATTTGATGGGTAATGAAGATTTTTGCCTCTCTGATACTAGCCAAAATTGTGATTTTTATAGTTATTTTCCAACTATTGCAGGATCCTACAGTGTTCTCAGATGGGTAACCCTAAACTGACTCCAGCCATGTGATCTTTAATATTAAAAGAAGCACACAGGACATACATTCAGAAACTATCCAAAAGATGAAGCTTAATGTAACTAATCCACCACAACCATGCCAAACAAAACTCAACCACATCTCTTTTCCAAAACCAATTCAGCTGCCTTATAACTACCTTGACTACCTTTACTTTTACTTACAAGACATTCAAAGAAGGAGGTTAAAGATGAACTGAGCAAATTTTTCTGTAATTCCAAACCTGACATCTGCATAATTTACCCTCTCCTACCTAAACTAGATTGACGCTCTCTAGCAGCCCCGCAATCCCATATTTTAATGTCTAACTAGTACAGCCTTCCTTAATCAACCCATATTTTAATGTCTAACTAGTACAGCCTTCCTTAATCAACCCATATTTTAGTGTCTAATTAGTACAGCCTTCCTTAATCAACCCATATTTTAATGTCTAATTAGTACAGCCTTCCTTAATCTACTTAAACTTGTTATCATACTTCATGTTCCCGGGATTCAAACCCCTACAACTCGTGAAGACTACTGTCCAACCGTCAACCTGAATCCTATAACCAAGGGAGTTGAGAAAAAAATCCTGTACAAACAAATCTGAAATGTCTTTCCAGAATATTACATTTTTACTTAAGTGCAGTATGACTACAGACCCAGACATGGAACTTCTTCTATCTTCACACTAATTAAGACCATGTATGGTACATTCGAAGAAGTAAGCTTACATGCAAAATGTTTATAGACTTAAAGAGCTTTCAAATGTGTAGATTGTAACATTCTGCTAAATAAATGCAAGACATTCTATTTTTCACAATGAGGTTTGCTCCTGGTTTAGAGTGGTAAATTTAAGCCCACTCACCTTTGGTACAGAAGGCTGTGGGTTCTATTCCCACACCATGTAGACTGATTACTGGCACATAGTGCAGAATAATGGGGGTGCTGTACTCCTGAGTTAGGCATTCTTTGGATGAGCTGTTAAACTGAGGCCTCATCTGCATGAGTTAGTCGTAGCTCAGGTGGATGCAAAAGATCTTATGGCACTTATTGAAAAGAGTAGAGGAAATTCCCCACTATCCTGGCTGAATTTCCCCATGTAGTATAAATACCACCTTGGACTTCCCTAAAAGGTGGCTACTAGCCTAATGGGACTAACAAGGTCAACAAAGGATAAATAAAATGAAGGTTCTGTTTATTTTATTTATTTTATGTATTAACAAACCCGATTCCCTGCCTAATAGTATAGGAGTCCCACAAAAATCATCCCTAGGTCCACTATATTTCTTGTTTATTAATGATGTCCCTTGGGACCTACTCACTATAGACATTACTTTTTATGCTGATGACAGTTATTACTAGAGCAAAAGCATCACAAAATGAAATTGCCAAGTCTTTACAATATGACTTTAAATGACTTGGGGCTAGATGTCCATAATAAAAGGCCACAGTACTAAACAGCTACAGTAATATTTATTATTTCGGACTAATGAATGCTCTCATTATTACAACCAAATCAAAACCGGATCCTGAGCTGTAGGCACTACCATAACTTATTCAGTGTGGCTTAACACTTGACCAGTCTTTGTCTTCTACCTCATGTTGAAATCAAATCTTAAATGGTGCTCACACAGCTCATAGGAGCTTACAAAGTATGAATGTTTCATTATCCAGGTTGGAACACTCCCTTCCAGTAATTGTCTTGTATTCTTCAAACTTAACCATCTGAGAAAGGACAGAAAATATATTACAATTCATAAACCTTAGCTTGGTACAAGAATATAACTGTCTTGCCTTAAATAAATGCAACTAGAGCCCTATTGAAGGAAGAGGTTCTTTCTTAGACTATAAACTAGTGAATGAGCACTTATTGCTTTCTACTTTGGAAATACCTATACTATAGAAGTTCAGCCTACAATCTCAGGAATGTAGAAGCCAACTTCAGCTTTGTGCCACTTTCTACGCTCGAAAGGTCCTTTCTCAAATTAACAGTACTAAAGCAGAAGAGGTCATTTTTACCCCTGAAGACTTTAGAAAAACTATGAATAAGCATTCTCAAGAAATCTCAAAGTGCCACCATTTTGGCAGTCATGGCTATAACATAGTCTCAGTCAAGATCTCACAGACTGATTAGGTACCCTGAACTTACGTGCTCCACACTTCTGATTTTCTGATATAAGCTCCTTGAGTGTATGTATAATTTTGCACACTCCTCTAGCAATTATTGTTGCTTGTTGCTAACCCTCTGCATGTCTATTACTGTCCTCTTTAACTGAAATCTTTGTAACTCCTTCACTGTTTTCATTTCTTTATTTTATGAATATCAGTATAATTCTGCAAACTGCCTCTACTTTATTTATGGACATTTGTTTACCAGGAAAGTCTGACTGGGCACAGGTGTTTTTTTTACCAGACGTCCAGTATAAGCTCCAATGTAACAAATTTAATGCAATCAATAGTTACAATAACAAATTTTATAATGCAGCTTCAGTCAATACATAGCATAATAGCCAGTATAATAATGTTTTATTGATATTCACAAACATTAATATACAAGTATTGTATTTAGAATTTACATGCAGAAGTGTCGGGTATAAGATAGGTAGCAGTAATTTAAGAAGTACATTAGAATGAGATATTAGAGGGAACAAGTAAGTCTGAGTGTTAATATAGAAGTAGTAATGGAATAGTAATTTGGTTGTGCTAATTAGAAGTGGGTATAGCAATTTAAATACTGCAATAAAGTGAAGTATTAGAAGGGGATATGCAGGTTAAGTGATTTAGTGCTTTAAGGGGGGGGTATAAGAAAGGTGATGAAGGATGTTAGGAGAAGTTATATCCCAGATGAGGAGCAGGGACAAAGATAGGAAGCAGATAGGAAATCGTTTAGTAATGGTTTGAAAATATGAATGTGTGAGACAGACCTGACTGATATAGGAATTTTATTCCAATTTTAGCTACATTATTAGAATACAGACTGAACCCAGCAACATTTTGTGGTTTGTAAATGGTAAGCAGCTGTTTATCATTTGACTGAAGGGATGGTTTTGTAGATAGAATTGGAGCATGAGGCTAATTGCTGGGCTGGCAGATGGGGTATAGGTGATTTTTTGGGTTAAGATGAACTGGGTGTAAGATAGGTGGTGAGGAAGTTAGAGTCCATTAAGTGTTTATTTGTAATGCTAGGTAGCGATGGGTCTAGTAAGTTTTTTTACAAGCAAACTTAGCAATTTTGTTGTAGCATTTTTCAAGTTTAGTACTAAGTGAGGCTTGTAGGTTGGTTATGATAGGGGATCCACATAGGATAGAGGATGAGGTAAATGGTAACTAGAGTTACCCTGGCAGAGTTTGTAAGGAATTTCTTTACTCTGTTAAAGGGTACCTAGTTTTTGTTGGGTTTTCTTGATGCTGTTGTAGTTATGTGAATCAAATTTAAGATTGCCATCAATTGTCATGCCAAGTAGTTTTGTATGTGAGATAACTTCCATCATGGTATTGTGAAAAAAAAGATCATTTTAAGCAGTTTTTTCATGGAAATGGGATTTTGGAAAAAAGAGAAGTAAGGGGGGGGGGGTTTAGTTGCAGGTGATTATCTTGTTGCCAACTTTCAAGTAATTTTCTTTAGATGTATGAGGTTACTTGAAGTGCAGATTAGGGTAGAATCATCAATGGATTGTGTGAGTGGAAGCTTGTTGGGAGGATTTACGTAGACAGGAAATGAATATATTGAAGAGTAGAGGGCCAAGAATGGAGCCCTATGGAACACAATTATTAACAGGAAGGAAGGGAGAAAAGATGAACAGCTATTTAATCGACTGGTATCTATCGGTTAAGTAGCTGTTAAGCCATTGTAGTGTGGATTGTAACTGGGAAGAAAGCTGATAGAAGAGTTTTTGGTGAGAGACTAGATCAAAGAGAAAAATGAGTCTGACTTTATCTCTGGCTTTATTAATGGTATCTAGGAAGGTTAATAAGGCAGTGTTAGTGCTATGGGCAGATCTAAAACCAGCTGTGTGGAGGACAGGATGTTTTCCTTAAGGATGTGTTTAAGTAGTTGTTTGTGACTGCACTACTCCAGAAATTTTGACAAAGGGGATAAAATGGCAATAGGTCTGAACCTGGTTATATCACGTGAAGTTCCTCCTTTATGATGGGGGATGATGAAGAATTTTCTTTCCATAGAAAAGGAATGATTCCTTGATAGATGTATTAATTAGAACAGACACAGGATAGCCTATGGAACTGGCAGCTAGCTTGAAGCATTCTGCTGGGAGATTATCTGCTGAAGGATAACAGAGTTTCTGTTTAAGGAGTAGCAATATGATGTAGGAGGTATAGATGTATTTTAGGGTGAAACTGGATGTTTGCTGTCTGAGGAAAGGGCATATCAGGATTGCTGTGGAAAATCAATTCTATTAGCTACAGTCTGTCTTGGGTTGTTGTTGTGTCTTTCGGCTTTTCCCGGTTAGGGGTCACCACAGCGGAACTCTGGCCCGCTAATGATTGGCAGTAGATTTTTACGTACTGAGTTGCCAGCCCTGATGCACAACCTTCAATGAAGGTATGCCCATTCACGCATGTCTCCACACAGAAGATGGTCTAGCTGAGAATCGAACAGGACAACGTCTTACGGTGAGGCAACAATGCTACCGCAGCACCACCACCGCAGTATTAGCCCTAATATGCATCCTTTATTAATTTATGCATGTAAATATAACTTTATTTTTTATTTATCCTTTGTTGATTGGATTGGTCCTACTAGACTAGCAGTCTCTTTTCAGGGGAGACACAATAAATAAAATAAGCTGACTGCCTTTGTTGTATGCCTTGTAGCCCAGGCCGTATAATAAAAGGGTCTTTGGGCCAGTGTACTTACCTGACTAACAAATGCAAAATAAATAAATGCATAAATGGAATAGGAATGCAAAAAGATTAATTCTGAATAAAAAAGAAATCATGGTGTGTATGAAAAAGATGTTGATATTAAAATAATGTTTCCTTCTGGACTGAGTTCTAATGTGCTAAAGAAATAGTATAGCTGATTTGAACAGTGCAATGTACTACTGGATAAAGAAGGTGACAATGGATAGAATAGTTACATCTTAATATATATATATATATATATATATATATCATATGGATCTACTACCGTAGATTGAAATTACACTATTTTAAAATACGATAGTAGTGTCCCACTAACGCGAAAGTGCACTTTCGTAAAAGTCACTAGAACGAAGGTTTAGGGCTTGGGTAATAGAAAGTGGATAGCTAGTAGGGCTATCCACTATCCTTAACCTAAGCCCTAACTCTAAGGTCTGTGACTACCGCACCACAGTGCAGGAAATTGCATTTCCTCCACTGAGCAGTAGTTATGGACCTATTTCCTGTACTGTGGTGCGGTAGTCACGGACCTTAGGGTTAGGGCTTGGGTTAAGGATAGTGGATAGCCCTACTAGCTATCCACTATCCTTAACCCAAGCCCTAACCCTAAGGTCTGTCACTACTGCACCACAGTGCAGGAAATGTCCCATTCAACTTAGTGTCTTTTGCAAAAGTGCACTTTCGTTGAAGTGCACATTCGCGTTAGTGGGACACTACTATCGTATGTTGAAATAGTGTAATTTCGACCTAGAGTAGTAGATCCATATATATATATATATATATATATATATATATATATATATATATATATATACATAGATTCACTTCATAATCTCGAAATACTAAAACATCGAATTTCAGTATCTCGAGACCATGAAAGCGAATCCACAAAACACCAAAACTACAAAACCTCGAGCCCAAAACCGCGACATTCAAAAACCCAAACAAACTGCACACACCACGCCACACATACACCAAAACACCCACATCACAAAATAAAAAAACAAAACTACACACATACACAACTCATACACTAATAAGCAGGGGGGCAAGCCCCCCTGCACAACCCTACTTATATATACTAACTCCGAGATCGCACAAACAAGAAACAAAAGCAAACTCACACATGCACATTCTCCAGTCCCTCACACACACATCAAACATATCAGCACACTCACTTACACTCTAACTCCCACTCAAAACCCTTACAAAACACTCACTTACCTGACATAACACCTAGATCCACACACGGCACCGCGCACCATTAACAAGCAAACCCAGACATAATGTAGCATAAGGCCATAACCGCGAATTCGAGATATTCAAATTCGCGATTATGAACTTTTGCTATTTTCAACATTTGGCTTTATAGTCCCGAGATACTGAAATTCGACATTTCAGTATTTCGAGATTTTAAAGTGTTTATATATATATATTTATATATATATATATATAAAATGTATAAAGTGAAAGAGAGGTATATATCTATGCACTTAAGGAAGATCTATGAAAACTTTAAAACCAGTTGTGAATTACGTTTCACATAATACCATTTGGGCACTACCTACACAGGCAGAGCAGGAGACAGGAATTTGCAGAAAATAAACCCATTATCCTACTGTGAAAGTTATCAAAGGTCACATTTGTCTAATGTATTTGGACATGTATGTACATTTGTCAACAGGTTCTGATACAGTCAAAAGATTTTCCATCAACTGGATACACTAGAGAAAGCAAACCAATGGCTACAGCACAAGAGTATCATGTGACTCCTCTACTACTTTATTGCCTAGATTTGGCAGCAGAGATTACTGGAAGGCTGTGTCAACATCTGAAGGGATGACTGGGTGATTTTAAGTAGGTGTGTAGGGGAAAGGACTACCATATTACTGGTAATAACTAGGTAGGGTAGAGGACTACTATATTATCAGTAATGGCTGGGTTATCAGTAATTAAGTGAAACTTGTGTGACTTCAGAGATGCAATCTATAAGTAATGGCTTAGTTGTTTATACTACACCAGTATGTTAGTATATTAAACATTGAAAGATTTGTTTTGTTCATTTTTTTGGCATGATATTTCATGTATTCTGTACTTGAGCTGTATTGTTTCCAAATATGGTAAACAGCCCATTTAAAAATATAGTTAAAATGTATGACTGTGTTCTGTTGAAGTGTAGCAGTTGTGACAAGAATGAGAACTCTATTTCCTGCTCCATAAAATTAGGGAATCTATATTGGATAAATGTTAATTTTGATATATCAACCTACCCTTCAGTCAATGCCATAGTAGCACTCACAGAAGTAACTTGACAAGAAAATGCAATAGCATATTTCTTACAATACAGCAATACAGAGCTGTATTTTTGAGGCATATCTGTCACTTTCAAAATTCAAGCATTGTCAGAATTCCCTGTTACCTCTAGTACACAAATCTTGTTGATATAATTAATATAATACATACATGAAAAGAAACACTTATCCCTCCTGCTGACTCTCCAAAAATCGTAACTGAATCTGGGTCACCACCAAAGCTCTTGATGTTCTCTTTTACCCACCGCAGAGCAGCAACTTGATCGAGGAGACCCCAGTTTCCACGAGCATGTTCATCTCCAGTGCTGCAGGAAAGCAATCAACAGTGGTACAAGTTGAAAGATTTACAAACAATCCAATCCACCAGATGGTGTAATCAAACTCATACTTCTGTAAAAAGTTTAAAACTGAAAGAGAAATGATGTGGCTTGGTTCATAAAACTACTGAAGTACCCTAAATGAGTTATTTTGAAAATATAATGCAAAATGGATCTTAAACCAACCTTCTAAAATGTTGTTCAGAAACAATTTTTTTAACAGATATTTCACCAAGCGCAACGCAGGTTCTTTTACATCAGTTCCTTTTAGTCTAATTGTACAAGTATACTCTGATGTTGCAAGACTTAAGAAAAGAATGGGAACTTCTATTTTGGCTATCAAACATGCAAGGAGATTTATCCCCAAAACTCCCCATACAAGATATTTTGTCCTAATTTATATAATTAAATATGGACACACATGCTCACTCTCTCTCTTTCTGACTTGTATGTATGCGCGCGGACACACACACACACACACACACACACACACACACACACACACACACACACACACACACACACACACACACACACACACAAACTTTTCAGTAGTATATGTTTGTATTTCTGAGCATCTTATGAGATAAACTACATACAGTATTAATTATTGCCTTCTGATAAAGGCCTCCTGCTTGATTTGAATATACACCACCTTCATTACAAAATGCCTTAAAAAGCACCTTACTTCATATGTACACTATTACATATTTGTGTAGGTAGCTCTTTCTTACACTGTAACTCATGAATGTTTTGATAGACATTGTCAGCATCAGGTAATTGTCGTCTTCTGTTTTAGTTGGAGAAACTCATAGCTATGTTGTCATTGTTTCGTCATTTATTTGAGTACAACTCATTGTGACCTCAGGGACTTTAGCATGCCAGTCTTGTCCATTGGAAATTGCTTTTCTAAGTTCTTTCAAATCTGTATTTATTACTTTAGCTGTCTATCCATCTTAGCCTCTGCCTTCCCCTTCTTTTGTCTTTGATCTTTCCCATTATCTGTGTTTTCTCTTATCATAGGTTCATAGGTGTATACTAGGCTAATGGCCCTGGAGCCTTTATAAGCCTAGCTCATAGGATTACTCTGGCTTTGTGCCACCCGACCTTATTTCCCAGTGCCTCTGTCGTGTAGAGCCACTGGAGTGATCCCAGGGATGAACTTTCTATTTCCCATCTACTCATCAAGATTTCTCTTGAAGAGGGCCAGTGAGGTGCTCTGCTTGACATGTATGGGAAGTCTATTCCATAGCATGGGCAGTCTCTGGGTTATGAACCTGTCCCTCTAGCATGTTCTGTTGATTGTGATAATGAAGTTGAGGTCTCTTGGAGCGTGTGGTGCAGTGGGATTGGGATTTCTTTACATGTAGCATTTCTAACAGAGCTTGGTCAGACATGGCTTTCTAAGTCAAGCAGAGATTGCCTCTAAGTAGGCGATATGAGACAGAGAATAGTTGGAGTATTTTGAGTCTGTCCATACAGGACATGTGTTTAAGGCCTTGGATCCTCTTTGTGAGGTACTTTTGTGGCCTCTCCAGTTGTTGCAGGTGTCTAGTGAGGTACATGCCAAATGGGGCATTGTACTCGATGATTGGCCTAATGAGGGAAGAATAGAGGAAGACAATGACCTCTTTCTTCCTGGATGCAAAACCCTTAGTAATGAGATGTGCCACATAGAAGGACTTTCTGACCACAGTGGGCAATGTGGTGTTTGAAAGATAGGTTGCTGTCAGCCTGTTTTCCCAGATCTCGTATAACGCCATTTGTGTTCAGTGGACTACCATCGATGTGGTAATTCATGGGAACCAGGTTTTTCCCAAAGGGGATGACGACACATTTTTTGGCATTGAGCTTAAGGCCATGGTTCTGGCACCAGTTGTTGGTCTCAGTGAGGCCTTTCTGCAGGATGTCAATATCACTTGGGGAGTTAATAATAGCTCCCAACTTGCAATTGTCTGCGAACTTTGTCAGCCAGAGTCCCTTCGTGATGGCCTGGACTTCAGAGAAGTAGATACCAAACAGGAATGTGTTGTGAATCTTTGGTCTTTGCATTATGTGGCCAAAGTTTTTGAGTTTTAGTTTTACAATCAGGCCTTACAATGAGCAGCCTGGGTTTTTTTCCTTAAGTACTCACTGATTTGATCTGTTTGCACTCTACAAAATTCTCATAGGTTTTCTTCAAGACCATAGTTTAAAAGCTTCATTTTTTCCAAACTACAGCATTTCTTATAACCCAGTTCTCACTGTCATATGCCATTAGTTGGAAGACCATAGCTTTGACTGTATGGACCTTTTCTTTAAAATCTTATTCAGATTTTCCATAGGTTTCTTTCCCAAAAGCAAGTATATTTTAATTTTGTGGCAGCAGTCATCATCTGCAGAGATCTTTGAGCATCTTGGTTTTGCTTTTAGTGTTATGTATTCAATCTGTTGCTACATATACACTTTTTAGGCTAACTAATTAATAGGTGTTGATTATTCATTATGGAATTTTCCTACACAAGGGGCTTTGTTTTAGCAAATTACTTGCTGACATTTCAGGACTGCTTAAACGCAGATGATGGGGTTGGGGTGGGGGTTGATATTTGATTCTTGCTAAGGTATTCAGCAATGGCATGAACCTCATCTCACTAAGAATGAACCTGTGCTGACACATGACACTATCCATCTATCCATCCGTTATTTCATCTTCCTCTACTCTCCCATTGATTATATATGACAATATACATTTTGAATTTGATCTGGCCATTGTTCCTGATGCCAAGATCAAACTAAATCTTTTTAATGTCTTACAAATACAATCCAAGTCAGACTCTATTCTATCAACTCACCTTAAATGGTAATTCATGTTCTCTTCCTGTCTCATTTCAGTCAGTATAATGCTCTGCACCTTGGACATTCAGTTGGTGATACAGCCTCTTTGCTGTGGATTCAGAATTCCATGGTTAGGTTGCTAACTGTTGTATGTCATGTCACACCTGTGCTGTGGAACCTGTACTGGCTGTTATTTGTGGCCATGTGTATTGTTAACATTCTTAATGTCACTTTTTATGCCGTACATGATCTAGTTCCTACTTATTTGAGAGAGTTTTTGTGTCCTTGTATCTCTGCTATGTACCAGTTGAAGGGCTCATTTCTTTTCCAAGAGTCTGACTTGAAACATCTGCGAAGGATTCTTTTGGTTACTTTGCTGCATCCTTTTGGAATAAGCTGCTTTCCCTGATATAAGTGTGCAAGTCGGAGTCCTCTCTTAGGAGTCCCTCCATTACTGTTCATTTAGGAGGGTCTATTGTGATCCTGGAAGGAGTACTTCTTCCTCCTCCAGATTTTAAACTTTTTAAATGAAGGTTTAAAGTAGTGTTTTATCTATGTGTTTGCTATTCTAACTGAATGATACTGGAAAATCTCATTCTTGGGACAATGTATTGTATTATTTTATATGGAAAATACTGAGACTTAAGAATTTAAATATTTTGAATAAATAAAGATTAAAAATTGTCCAAAGAATTCATAGAAATAAATTGACAACCCTTAGCAACATATATATATATATATATATATATATATATATATATATATAGTGAATAACCTGATCAGCAGTCTGTGATATAACTGCTTTCCTTACTCTGTCTTTCACAACTGGACCATATCTAGCAACGCAACCATTCTTTTATAACTGAAAAAGATATAGAGGGAGTACTTATTGTAAAACATAAGACGTACACCACATTGGGAATGAATCTGTTAAATTTTAATAGAATATTACCTTCCAGCATTTTGCAATAGATTATAGACACTAATGCGCTACCCATCTTAGAAGCAATAACACCCAAAAAAGGCATTGATGTTAAATGTGTACTTGTATCAAACTCCAGAAAGTGACAACATTCCTTCATAAAATCAGGCACTCAGCAGGATCACTTTTTTAGATAAGGAAGCAACTGTTAATATACCTATCAATATAAATTACTGTTTCATTAAAGAAAGGCTTATCGAGAAACATGGATGTAAAAATGAATAAGAACATTTATTATGACTAGCCTTTTGTTACTATAAAATAATTAGATTTTGGTCAGGACAGGTTCAGGTAGCAAGAGTTCACTTTATTAACTGAGCTATGCGAATACATGACTTAAGTCTTATAACAAAAACATGACCATCAAACTTTAGAATACTTTCTTATAAAAATCATTTTGAGAATTTTTATATAGAACACACAGAAAAGACCCTTTGAGCCAGTGGGTGAAAGCCATATAATTATGTGTTCGTCTTTCAGAATGCTGACACTCAGAAGGATGATGTTAATGGAGAGCACTGGACCGTGGTATTATAATTGTGCAGTGCCCAGAATGTTAAGGGAGTAGCATAGTTTGACAGCTGCCTACTACTGCCCTAACATTTTAAACATTATGTTGAACAGTTGAAAAATCAATGATCCGTCACCTGAAGCACCCAATTTTGCAGCATGACTAGGATTTGCCTCATACTTTTGCTGCGTTCCTCGTAAAACGTTTGCCTTTTTGATAAAACACTGAAAACTGCAGTGTACCAACAATGTCAGGCATTAGAATTTTGTACTTATTGCTGATTTTGTTTCAGAAAATGCATATTGATGCAAAACTGTTGCCCTGTTAACTTTTTAATTTCTCTGATTTTTGCCCTGTCCCTCCCAATCATTTTCTTATTATTCGGAAAATGAACGTTGATGTAAAACCTGTTACATTTAACTTTATAACAACCTTAATTGTGTCACTTCAAACTTTTGCACCATCCCAAGTAAATTGATTTTCTGATAAATTGATGAGGATTAGAGTCAGTGCATAGTGATGTCAAACCAGTTGTTCTGTTAACTTTGTGAATTAAAAACTAAAAATAAAACAAGATTCACACATATGAAAGACAGGCCTTTGTATCAATGTAAGAGAATGCAGTGCTGGATTCATGACCGCAACTTCCGCATGGTCTAGTATTCTCCTTTATGTCTAGAAGGACAATGTCAGAAAGCAGACAGTTCAAAATGCAAACAGTTCAGAATGTACACAGGTAAGTAGGTTGGAATTAGGAATAGGAACGTGTTTATGTGAGTGTTGGGTTAGGGTGTTTTTCGTGCTTGAGTCAATCAAGTATATTGGTAGTGCTACAAAAAGGGGGTTTCTAAGGCAAAGCCTCACTGCCCACTTTACTAATGAGTGCTAACCCTAACCTTAAACCTGAAACTTACCTTAGAAAAAAACCTTCCATAACATTACAACTGTTGAGACAAACCACATCTTGTGGTATTGATATGGTTTTCTTTCTTTCTTTTTTTTTTGTTTAATTTTAGTCTATTTTTAGTGTAAATTGATCTCAGAAGTAGTGTTTGCCTGTTTTCTGCAATTAATTTAATGTGGGTTTTGGTGTTTTTTTTTGTTTTGTCTGTATATTGAATGTCTGTTTTCTGATGTTTGTTTATTTTACTTTGTTAACCAGGGTAGAACACTGATCCTATTAGACCTAGTTCAGTCTCCGCCCAGGGTTAAGTCAATAGACCAATGATGTTATGCACAGAGTGACTGACAAAAACACAATATATACATGCATTTACATAGAAAGAAAATATCCGAGTTGGTACGCTAGAAAAATCACAATGAAAAGTAGAGTCATAGCAGGTCTACATTTGTAAATATACCCAGGCTTATCTTTAATTCATCGTCAGCTACATTTCCTGATCTCTACATCCAAAATCAAAGCTTAACATCTGGCCACCTTAGGATTTCCACTGTACAGAAACATTTAATGTCACTATGTGAAGAAAATAAATCTTTCAGCTATAGTAAATCTTTTCAGTCACAGTAACTTCAGAAGGTACTTGGCCTTTCATTTGAGCCAAGGAAAGCGTCAGCCATGACATTAGACTGTAAGAGGATACTCTTCTTTCCCATTTTTAAACTTCCACTAGAGTATTATGTCAAATCTTAATGACTGGTTGTAAGGCTGTTGATGCTACATTTTAATACGCAGAACTACCATGTTAATTTTTGGTGTATATGTGAACATGTTTTAAAACGTGGTGAAACTATGCAGAAAATATCTTGCATAATATCTTAAGAACCATAGTGAAAATCTTTCAAGAGAAACTGTATTACATAGTAATTTATAGAAGTACCCAATCAGAAGTGTCTTCTGTAATTCTAATCACTAAGTACAGAGCTACCCCTCCAGCACATGCATGCAGATAAAATTATCATACCTTTGCCATGCTACCTGCACAGAACCACTGTTACTACTCATTACAGGGATGCTTAGTCATGGCTATGTTCATGCACACATCAAGCAAAGTGGATAAAGTTCTCCATCATGCCACCATTATGCAGCTGCTACTATAGCATAACAGCTCCTTCTCCTTGCCCAAGAATGTTGAGCTATACTGACAGCAATACAGGTCATTATGGGTCTGTAAGATGGCAGGACTCTGTACTTTTGAGACATCAGGAAGAAAATGAAATGGGATATGAATGAGCATAAATGCAAGAACTGGCAGTGAGCATAATGCAGTTCAGTAATCTTCTGAATTTTGTTACTCCTTTTCTGTGCACTACTACATATAACAATAGTCCATACTACATACAGCCAACTCCTTGTATTTTGTTGAATTAGGATTAGCTGCAAACAGTTAAAGTCAAATTTCCTGAATATGTTTACATTTGGATTATTTTGAATAAAAAAAACAAAAACAAACAAAAAAAAAACAATAGTCCTGTTTTTCTGTGATGAGGAAGTTAAGTTTCTTGTAGGTGTGGTGTCTTCCCTACAATTGAGGCAAGTCTGCCCCTGTATGACATTTTTCTGTTTTCCAGTTTTAGTTCAGTTCTGTTCTGACTTCTTTTGATGACTTCACTATCAGTTATTTGACCATAAAACCCTATCCTCTGCATGGTGCAACTTTTTTTCTTTTCTTTTTAAAATAACCGACAGACATGAGATGATGTGCTGTCAGTTTGACTAATTTAGGCTATGCAGCAGTACAGGAAAACAATCCATGTTATTCTTCACATCCTGGTGCTCTGCAATGTAAATGGCATTAAACATTTAGAGAGTCCCACCTTTGATTTTCAGAATCCAAATGTATGTATTCCATAGCATGAATATCTAGGAGATGGGAATACAGTCTCATTAGCACTGCAGTTAAATACAGACCTTGGACCATGGCTGTTGCCATTTGATGTCACAAAATTTGCTGACTTTTTGTTACTTGTGGAATAGTGACTTACAATTTATCACATATGACTTGCTGAATAAAGCTACCTTTGAAGTTGTCACTTTAGAAAACGTGCCCCTTTTCCTGTAAAGAGCTGATGGTATAGTCAATTTTGGTGGGTGCTGCAGGTAGCATACCTCTTGGCACTTCTTTGGACATCTCACTGGATGCTTGTGTACACGTCCATATCTAATGAAGAGTCAGCTACAATGGCAGTTTGCCCTTCAAAGTTACTCTGAGGTTCAGTACTGTTTTTGAGCACCTATCTCTGGCATCTCAATAACGTAGCACCCAATGTTTTCACAACAAAGAAACCCGAGCTTACATTTTAATAATAATAAATGATCATTATTACATTAGTATACTTATTAATTCTGCTATTTCTCTGTATATAATTACTGTACAATGCTTAGGTTATTAAGCATTTTACTAATTTGATAAATAGATAATGCCTCTTGTAGATGCTCTCCTGACATTCTGTCAACATCATAATGGATGCTTTTCTGGACTTGTCCATGTCAATGTAGGCATATTAATGGATGCTTCTCTGGATATCTCCATGCCAACTGAAGTGTTGTAGTGTCATCCTACAGCTCATTACCCACATTCAAGAGAAAGCCTCCAGTTTCTTTGCAGAACTTTGCCATCAGTAATTTTCATGGCATATAATCTTGCTTAAATACAATTCCTTCTGTTTCCTTCTTGTGACAATTTTTAGAATCTCAACTTGCCTGCTTCCATAAAATGACAAAGTGTCCTGATTTGTATTTTGTGGCAGGACGTTTGCCTTAACTGATTCTGATTCTGTTTCTTATACTTGAACTTTAGCCTTGGTAGTCGGTAATGAAGTTCATAGGTTCATAGGTTCATAGGTTGGTACTAGGCTATCAGCCCTAGGGCCTATACAAGCCTAGCCATAACAATTCCCTGGCTATTTCTTCCCACATTATTTACTTTCCTGGACCCCTGTCTAGCAGGGCGACTGACGTGATCCCTGGGATGAATTTCCTTTCTCCCATCCAATCGTCAAGGTTCCTCTTGAAGAGGTCCAAAGAGGCACTCTGCTTGACATGTATGGGCAATCTATTCCAGAGTCTGGGGAGTCTCTGGGTCAGGAACCTATCCCTCCAGCATGTTTTGTTTATTGTGATGACAAGGTTTAGATCCCTGGAGCGTGTAGCTCTGAGGGATTGGGATTTCTTTAAGTGTAACATGTCCAACAGCTTTGGGTTTGACATGGCCTTGTATGTTAAGCAGAGATCGCCTCTGAGTAGATGATATGCGACAGAGTATAGCTGGAGTTTTTTAAGGTGGTCAGCGTAGGGCATCTGCTTTAGGCCTGTGATTCTTTTAGTGAGGTATTTCTGAGGCCTTTCCAGTTGTTGCAGATGTCTTGAGAGGTACATACCAAATGGGGCGTTGTATTCTATAATGGGTCTAATGAGGGATGAGGACAGTGGGACAATGACATCCTTTGTTCTGGATGAAAAGCCCTTCATGATGAGGTGTGCCACATAGAAGGATTTCCTGACTGTTGTGGTGATGTGGTTATCGAAGGTGAGACCACTGTCCACCTGTGTCCCTAAGTCTCTTATCACACTTTCTGTGTTTAGTGTACTGTCACCTATATGGTAATTCATGGATACATGTTTTTTCCCAAAGGGGATAACAATACATTTCTTGGCATTGAGCTTGAGCCCATGGCTCTGGCACCAAGCATCTGTTTCTGTAAGGCCCTTTTGTAGAGTATCCACATCATTTGGGGATTCAATAATGGCTCCCAGTTTGCAGTCATCTGCAAACTTTGTTAGCCAGAGTCCCTTAGTGTTGACCTGTACTTCAGAGAAGTAGATGCCAAACAAGAGTGGCCCCAGGACTGAACCCTGAGGTACTCCACTTGTCACTTGTCTGGAGCTGGATTTGGAGTTGGCTACTTTTACAGTGTGGGTTCTATTAGTAAGCCATTTAGCAACCCATTGGGTGACATAGGGATTAATGCCCAACTTAGTAAGTTTATCTATGATTCCAGAGTTGGGGGTGTCATAGGCCTTGGCAAGGTCTAGATAGGCTGTGTGGACCACCTTACCCTTGTCCATGGCTCTGGAGACTGATTCAAAGAAGTCAATCAGGTTCAGGAGACAAGATCGGCCCTTCACAAACCCAAACTGGGTGGGGTCCAGTGTTTGAAGGTTGCCAATGTCTTTGTTTATAAGTTCCATGATAATACGCTCCATGGCCTTGCAGATAAGGCTTGTCAGACTGATGGGATGGTAGTTTCTGGGATCCAAGGTGGATCCCCCCCTTGTGGATTGGAATAACTGTAGCTCTGCGCCACTCAGTGGGCACGAAACCTGAGGTGAGGCTTTGATTAAACATGACACTTACGTGAGGTGCCAGTTCATATTGTAGTTCATGTAGTACACAGCCCGGGATGTCATCTGGTCCCATGGATGCTGTATTCTTGGCTTTAGAGAGTGCGTTTTGTACCTGTGTGGCCGTTATTACTGGAATTTGGCAATCTTCCGGTATTGAGATGGGCCATTTAGGGGGTGAGAGGGGGGTGAAGTTGGCACTGAATCGATCTGCCAGGATATTGGCAATATCCTTTGGATCAGTATATTTAATGCCATTCTGTTTTAGCTCAGAGCAGATCTGAGCATTGCCATTTAGATTCTTGACATAGTTATAGAATGCTTTGTGGTTGTCTTTGGAATCTTTGGCAATTTTATTTTCGTAACTAGCTTTGGAGTATTTTATGAGGCATCTCAGTTTCTTACTGAGGCCAGTAAGGGAGTTTTTTGCATCCTGGGATTTTCCTCTTTTCTGCAAAAGTTTCTTCCTTTTGTTGTAAAGTTTGTTTATGGCAGGGGACCACCAGATTGGCTTCCTTTTTTTGGATGAGAGCATTTTGGTTCTATTTGGGATGGCACGATTCATGCATGAGTGGATGTGCTCGTACAGTGCCTTAGTGTAGGATTCAGCAGTTGAACTTTCAGTTCCCGTCTGCATGGGTGTCATGAAGTTTGTCACTTCTGACTTGAGTAGCAGGAAGTTGGCTTTGGAGAATTTTTTTTGGTGGTTTCTTTGGGGGGGGGGGGGGGGTGGGATGTGGATGTTAAGGGTGATTAGCTTATGGTCAGACCTGACTAACGAGGGGGTGACCATAGGTATGGAGCATTGATTTCCCATGTTGGTAATGACCAGGTCTAGGATATTGGAGCCCCTGGTGGGACTATGGATTAGTTGATCCAGGGCATTGGAATTTATGAATTCCAAGAACCGTTCAAAGGTGTTGGGACATGAGTAGTTTTCCCAGTTAATGGCAGGGTAGTTAAAATCACCCAGTATTAGGGTGTTTGGTTCTATCTTAATATTTTCCAGTATATTTAGAAAGGTGTAGTGAGAATCTTGGGGTATGGTGGGGATCTGTAGCAAGCTAAAATTTGGATTGCAGTCTTACCTAGTGTTAGTTGCACTTGGAGAATTTCAGACACATTGTGTTGGCCAACTAGCCTGGTGGTGTGAATATCCTTGGTGAATATTGACACTCCTCCACCTTTAGTGTTTCGGTCCTGGTTTGGTGGCGAAAAGTGTGGTAAGAGTTGTAGCCTGGTATTGCAGGGTGCTCTCTGGAGCCTTGAACCAGGTCTCAGTTACTGCACAGATATCGATGTTCTCCATTTTTAGGAGTGCCTCGAGAGAGTGCATTTTGAGGTTTAGACTTCTATCATTGAGTAGCATTACCTTCAGATTTTGCATGCTTGTACCTGTTATGGTGGTGGTTTTGTCCTTTGAAGTTTGCCTAAAAAAGGCACTATAGGGGTGGCAAGTGCCTTAGCCAGTAACCTGAATCCCAGGGGCGACAGGTGCAGACCATCTCTGGCAAAACATCGTGGTCTGTCAATCATGTCATCCCAGGCAGACAGATACTGGATCCCCTTTGAATGACACCATAAGCTTAGCCAATTGTTGAAGTCAATCATTTTATCCTTATATTGTGGTATCATTCTGGGCGAAGGCAGGATGCTACTCAGGGCTAGGGTCATACCTGCCTGGGCCACATGATCCGAGAGCTCTTCCATGTCTCTTTTCATGTAGTCCAGGGAGGTACGTCTCAAGTCATTCACTCCAACATGGACAATGACAGAGTCATATTTGTACTTGTTGTGGAGTGACTTAAGTGCATGCGTTATGTGGCAGATCCTGGCACCCGACAGGCAGCTGACTGTAATTTTCTCCTTATTCAACCTGGTAGTAACCAAAAATTGTATTTTCAGATTGAAACCCATTAGTAATACACAGGTGACAGCTGAATACCTTGGACTAGAGTACATCTCTGGTCTGTTACTGCTCTGTAACTTCATCAAATGCATTTCTTTCAGCTTAAACACAGATTGCATATGACCGCAAATGACCTAGAGATTTGGATATAGCTTTCCTCTTGAATGTCTGCTAATCTGGTTTCTTAACTGACTGACCAGTGAAACAGTGGGGCATAGTTACACAGTTATTTTTACTTGCTATCTTGATCTGCACACATTTCCTGTTGTATACTTGGTATATATTACTTACAAATATATAGCCAGTGGTTTAACATGTTCATAGCTTCATAGGTTAATAGGTTGGTACTAGGCTATCGGCCCTAGGGCCTATACAAGCCTAGCCATAACAATTCCCTGGATATTTCTTCCCACAATATTTACTTATCTGGATCCCTGTCTAGCAGGGTGACTGACATGATCCCCAGGGTGAATTTCCTATCTCCCATCCAATTATCAAGGTTCCTTTTGAAGAGGGCCAATGAGGCACTCTGCTTGACATGTATGGGGAGTCTCTGGGTCAGGAACCTATCCCTCCAGCATGTTTTGTTCATTGTGATGACAAGGTTTAGATCCCTGGAGTGTGTGGCTCTGAGGGACTGGGATTTCTTTAAGTGGAGCATGTTTAACAGCTCAGGGTTTGACATGGCCTTGTATGTTAAGCAGAGATTGCCTCTGAGTAGACGATATGCCACAGAGTATAGCTGGAGTTTTTTTAGATGGTCAGCATATGGCATTTGCTTTAGGGCTGTGATTCTTTTAGTGAGGTATTTCTGTGGCCTTTCCAGCTGTTGCAGATGTCTTGTGAGGTACATACCAAATGGGGCATTATACTTTATAATGGGTCTAATGTGGGATGAGTACAGTGGGACAATGATCTCCTTTTTTCTGGATGAAAAGCCCTTAGTGATGAGGTGTGCCACATAGAAGGATTTCTTGACTGTTGTGGTGATGTGATTATCAGAAGTGAGACCACTGTCCACCTGTGTCCCTAAGTCTGTCATCACACTTTCAATGTTTAGTGTCCTGCCACCTATGTGGTAATTCATGTGTACATGCTTTTTTTCAAAGGGGATAACTATACATTTCTTGGCATTAAGTTTGAGCCCATGGCTCTGGCACCAGGCATCTGTTTTTGTGAGGCCCTTTTGTAGAATATCAACATCATTTGGGGATTCAATAATGGCTCCCAGTTTGCAGTCATCTGCGATCTTTGTTAGCCAGAGTCCCTTAGTGTTGGCCTGTACTTCAGAGAAGTAGATGTGAAACAAGAGTGGTCCCAGGACTGACCCCTGAGGTACTCCACTTGTCATTTGTCTGGAGCTGGATTTGGAGTCGGCTACTTTTACAGTCTGGGTTCTGTCAGTAAACCAGTTGGCAACCCATCGAGTGATGTATGGATTTATGCCCAGCTTAGTAAGTTTATCTATGATTCCAGAGTGGGGGGTGGTGTCAAAGGCCTTGGCGAGGTCCAGATAGGCTGTGTGGACCACCTTACCCTCGTCCACAGCTCTGGAGACTAATTTCAAGAAGTCAATCAGATTCAGGAGACAAGATTGGCCCTTCACAAACCCAGACTGGGTGGGGTCCAGTGTTTGAAGGTTGCCAATGTCTTTGTTTATAAGTTCCATGATAATGCGTTCCATGCCCTTGCAGATCAGGCTTGTCAGACTGATGGGATGGTAGTTCCCAGGATCCAAGGTGGATCTCCCCTTGTGGAGTGGGATAACTGTAGCTGTGCGCCACTCAGTGGGCACGCAGCCTGAGGTGAGGCTATGATTAAACATGACACTTAGGTGAGGTGCCAGTTCATTTTGTAGTTCATGTAGTACACAGCCTGGGATGTCATCTGGTCCCATGGATGCTGTATTCTTAGCTTTGGAGAGTGCGGTTTCTACCTGTGTGGTCATGATTACGGGAATTTGGCAATCTTTTAGTATTGAGATGGGCCCTTTAGGGGGTGAGAGGGGTGAAGTTGGCACTAAATCAATCTGCCAGGATATTGGCAATATCCTTGGGATCAGTATATTTAATGCCATTCTGTTTTAGCTCAGAGCAGATCTGAGCATTGCCATTTAGATTCTTGACATAACTATAGAATGCCTTGTTGTTGTCTTTGGAATCTTTGGCAATTTTATTTTCGTAACTAGCTTTTGAGGATTTTATGAGGGATCTCAGCTTCTTACTGAGGCTGGTGAGGGAATTTTTTGCATCCTGGGATTTTCCTCTTTTCTGCAACAGTTTCTTCCTTCTGTTGAATAGTTTGTTTATAGCAGGGGACCACCAGATTGGCTTCCTTTTTTTGGAGAAGAGGATCTTGGTTCTATTTGGGATGGCACGATTCATGCACGAGTGGATGTGCTCGTACAGTGCCTTAGTGTAGGATTCTGCAGACAAACTTTCAGATCCCATCTGCATGGGTGTTGTGAAGTTTGTCACTTCTGACTTCAGTAGCATGAAGTTGGCTTTGGAGAAGTTTTTTAAGGAGGTTTCCTTACTGGGGGTGGGGTGGGATGTGGATGTCAAGGGTGATTTGCTTATGGTCAGACCTGACCAATGAGGGGGTGACCACTTGTGTGGAGCATCTTTCTCCCATATTGGTAATGACCAGGTCTAGGATATTGGATCTCCTGGTGGGACAATGGATTAGTTGATCCAGGGCATTGGAATTTATGAATTCCAAGAACCGTTGGGAAAAGGAGTTGGTACCCGAGTAGTTTTCCCAGTTAATGGCAGGGTAGTTGAAATCACCCAGTATTAGGGTGTTAGGTTGTATCTTAATATTTTTCAATATATTTAGAAAGGTGTAGTGAGAATCTTGGGGCATGGTGGGGGATCTGTAGTAAGCTACAATTTGGATTGCAGTCTTACCTAGTGTTAGTTGCACCTGGAGAATTTCAGATGCATTGTGTTGGGCAACTAGCCTGGAGGTGTGAATATCCTTGGTGAATATGGACACTCCTCCACCTTTAGTGTTTCAGTCTTGGTTTTGTGGCCGAAAAGTGTGGTAAGAGTTGTAGCCTGGTATTGTAGGGGTGCTCTATGGAGCCTTGAACCAGGTCTCAGTTACTGCACAGATATTGATGTTCTCCATTTTTAGGAGTGCCTCGAGAGAGTGCATTTTGAGGTTTAGACTTCTAGCATTGAGTAGCATTACCTTCAAATTTTGCATGCTTGTATCTGTTACACTGGTGGTTTTATCCTTTAAACCTTGCCTAAAAAAGGCACTATAGGGGTGGCAAGAGCTTTAGCCAGTAACCTGAATCCCAGGGGTGACAGGTGCAGACCATCACTGGCAAATCATCGTGGTTTTTTGATCATGTCTTCCCAGGCAGACAGATACTGGATCCCCTTTGAATGACACCAGAAGCTTAGCCAATTGTTGAAGTCAATCATTTTGTCCTTATACTGTGGTATCATTCCGGGCAGGTAGCATGTAGCATGCTCTCCTTTGCTGCTGGAAATCAGAAGACCATGGGCTCTCTTTTCATACTTGGTGCTTAAATTAATTTTCCCATACTAAAACTGCAGTGCAGCATAAGGAGGTGCTGTACTTCTGAGTTTGCCATACATTTGATGAGATGTTTAATTGAGGTCCCATCTACCTGTGTACCCTGGTCCCATAGTCCGTATGAATGCCACCTTGAGTCTTCCCAGTTAAGAGGCTACCGCTGCATGAGATTCACTAGGTCAACAAAATATAAATAAATAGTTTGACTCTGGTTTGTTGATTTACACACTTTTGTAATTAAGTTTTGGGATATCTTTTACTATTTAAATTACATTCTGTAAAGGTGCTGTATTACCGTACTCTTCATCTAGTGTCAACTGGTTGAGGTTTCAACTCTGATTTTTAAATCACTGATGTTCAACTCATTGGTTACAGTTTGTCGCAGATGATTACTGCAAGTGCAGTTTCTATTTGTATGCCTACAGTGACTCGCTTTGTTTGGGGTATTTTTCTCTGTGATTTTTGCAGTCATGGTGGTACCATGTTATATAACAGAGCTGTAGGACATTGCCCTCATAGCAAAAACACTTTACAAGTTGTTTTGATGATTTGAAGTTTGAACCATTTCTTTTTTTGTCTGGCTGAAGCTCCAGTTAACTGAAACTTAAAGAAATGTAAGGGAAGCAATTTTCAATTCATTGAGATTCTGCAGCCTAAGTCATAGTTGAAGGGGTCATCAGATCACTCTAATTACTTAATTAAAAAAATATCTAAATAAAAAATAAAATAATTAGGACTTGGAACTTCCATTTCTCTGAAAAAAAAAAACATTTGATTTTGTGATTGTGTCTTGCAAACCAGTGAGTCAAGTAAAAAATCAATAATGCCATGCCTTGCAGCAACAGCTTTTAGTCCAGCTGGCATGAAGCCAGGAATCTTCTAGTGATAGTCAACACATGTCAAGCAGACATTCTCTTAATACTACAAAATAACTGTACTGGCCTTAAACTTCTTGGGAATGGGTAAGACGTTATTGGCTCTCATGAATTTTTATGCTGCTATGAACTGCATGTACTGCAGCTCTGCACTTTGTTTTGTATGTGTAGTGAAATATCTGATTACAATTTCACATCATTTATTATTTCTTAAAATGTGGCTGCATAACCATGGAGTGGAAAGAAAAGCCTTGACACATGAATCACTGCTGGCATACAAACAGAAACAGCAGTGGCAGTGATTTTCTATGACATACAGTGACTAATGAGTCAACTACTCTCAAATAAGACTCTATTCTTTCCAACATTTTCTCAACTCATTTGTAATATCTGATTGTATGCTTTGAACAACGAATCTGCTGACACAGAGCAGGGTCTATATTATATCCTTGAAGAGGCGTTCCATCGAATGCCTCTTCATCAACACATAAACAATGAAAGCAGAAAATGCCGAATGTTCACATCAGCAATTTCTTTCTCTGGGAAAGAAATCACTTGCCCTCAAAACAAAAACACATCACTACAAACATAGCAAAGTGGGGCCCCAATGTGGGGGGATGTACCCACCACACACTCCCTAACTAAATATACCAACTCTGAGATTGCACTACAGTGGGAAAAAAGGCAAACTAACAGGGATGGCCAAGCGATTTCTTTCCCAGGGAAAGAAATCACTGATGTGAATGTTCTGCGTTTTCTGCTTCACTGTTTAAGTGTCAATGAAGAGGCGTTTGATGGAAAGCCTCTTCGAGGATATAACATAGACCCTACAGAGCATGCCCTCATTTAATAAATTAACATTAGGCAGAACTTCTTCTGGAATACCGTTTTATTTCTTTCAGGTAAACCTTTCATGGATAACTATTTTAACATTAACATTTTAATCTGTGGATCTTCTTTAATAAATGTCTGAATATCTTTAATCCTCTTTTCTCTTATGGGTAATTGTTGTGCAAAGCTAATGGCAAATTTGACTTCCAGCAAATTCAGTTTCTACTTATGTAAGCATGAATGACTCTGCATATCTATTATATTCATCTAATCTTCTGGCTTATATTTTACTTTCAGGTCATATTTCTACATACATAACACTCATAGCAACCTTGGAAGGGCATTTTGAAGTGACTTTTTAAAATATTCTAAATTATGGTTATTTTCAACATGAGCTTTTTTTCCATAAAAATATTGATGAAACACAAAGCCATAGACAACTGGAAGCAGTTTCTTATCAACCTTAACGTCTGTTTTCTGACATTCATTAAATGCTCTTGAACCAGATACAGTCTTTTCCTTTTGCAAATTCGCTGCACCAATACCATTCCAACTGGTATCAGTTTTTATTGTAAATTACTTATTTGCATCAAAATACTTCACTTTAGGTGCTCTACTAGGTAAGTATTTGAGCAGGTCTTTACTTCTTGCTCCTCACTCCAGATAGATTTTGTTCCAATAATATCCTCAATGGTACAGTTACTACAAACAGATTCAGAAAAAAAATGAAAAGATAGTGCAATATGTTCTGAAATTTCATAAATGCTTGTTTATCCTCTGGTGGTAGTAAATGTGCAATACCTCTGACATTTCATTGCCTAGTTTCAAGCCTTCTTATTTTAATAATGTAACTTTCACCTTACAATTTACTACTGCTCAGTTTAGGACTGTATGCTTTCAATTCATTCAATAAATGAACCAGTATTTTGTCATCTTATTTTCTGGTTGGTCTGTAGTCCAGCATATCATCAGTATGGCTACCAAAACTTTTAATTTCATCAATAATCTGTGCAATAGCAATAGTTCTGTGAAACACTTTGGGAACTAATGACATACCAGATGTAAGTTTAGGGAAGATGCAGCTTCCTATGCAATTGCTAAATATAAATGGCTTCTTTCTCCACCTAGTTTGATTTAAAAAATTCTCTGATTATCATCTAGGTACAAAAAATGTTTGTAGCTGGCATACTAGTAACAACTATAGTATACAGTGAATTATGTACTTTATAGCTTAATTAGGGTGCTTATCTAAGGACCCTTTAAAACCACTACCCAGGCAGAGATGTCCAAAACATTCCTATACAATAAAAGTTACAGCTGCATTTAGCAGATCTTATAGTAAAAGAGTACAAATGTTACAGTAAGTTCATAACATAGTACAATGAGAATAGATTTCAATATCTTATAGATTTATGCATATATTAATCTTGTCAGACTTAAGCAAACTGTTCACATAATCAGTTGGCTTCTTCTCTTTCTTAATGATATCCATGGTGTATATTCTGAGCAAATCCCTTTCATACTTATGTGTAAATGTAACTGAATTTTCCTTGGAGCATGCAAAACTGGTATTATGATGGGATCTAGCTCACTGTGATACATACCTGGCAAACTTCCCTGACTAGTGATAATTATGAATCAAACCATCACTGTTCACATGGACATCAGGAACTCTTTTCATATTCCAGGCTTTTGACCAATTAAATGGCCTAATATGTCTTATCTAAATATTTGTGAGCAAGCTATTTCTGACCAAGTAGAATCATCTTATGGCCTGAAGAAGTATGTATCTCATGTATGGAATGTTTCAGGTTATTTTTTTTTCAACCTTAGATCTTTGAATCTGAATAGACATCGTGTTACATTCTGCACCATCATGTGGGTTAAACACTACACTTTGAACTAATTCTCAGTTACAGATTCTTGTTAATTTTGCACTCTTTTTGTATGTATACAAGCTAGAAATACATCAATTTCATGTTTTTTCCTTTGTAATCCACTTCTTACATTGTTCTCACTTTAGTAAGATAATATCTGAGATTGGCTGTTCCTTTTAATCACCACGAGGACTAAGAATGGCTGGTCAATGCCTGGCAACTAAAACTTTCCCAGGCTATCACTGAGCCCTTTCCCTTTACACAGAATGATGTTCTATTTAGGACCCTTCCTCAGGCTGACTTTTCTATTTGTAGGATTTTTGGTGCTAGGTTTGGTAAAGTATTCATAGATTTTTATTTATTGTTAATTCTGACTCTTCATTACCAATGTCAGTCCATTCATATTCTGTCTTTATTTTCTGTCAGAATTGTTGTGGGTATCCATTCCCTACTCACATCTGGCTGATTTTTTGTTAGGTGTTTTGTAGTTGCTTTGATGAGTAGGTATTGGTTTGTTGTACTTTGAGTGAAGAAAAGTCTTGTGAGTCTAAAAAAAACAAGCGCAAGAATACACGTCCTACACAGGATAGACATGATTTGTGTAAAATGTTTGGGGAAGACCACCCTTTGGGGACTGACATTTCTGCAAGGTTGAAACATCTTACTCTTCAAGAGAGAGGTGTTGTAGGTTGGTGTTAAAGACTGTGACCCCTGTAATGATTATGCTATTTCAAGGTCTTCTGATGTGTTTTCTTCATCCCACAAGTATGTTGAGGACAAAGGAAGCAATTTGTCAGCTCCTCCTCCTAAGAAACCCAAGTATGATGAGTTTTTACTTTCAGGTATTGCTTAGGTTTCTCTGTAATGTCAGAAGAGTTTCCAGTCCCACACTGGCAAAGTATCTTCTCAAACGTATGAGGCAGAGATGCATACTACCTGATCCTACTCTCTTAGATTTATCAGGTTTTATAGAATTGTCTCTGTAGAACATCATCATAAGAAAGCATGTTAAGCATTTTTGAACATGCAACATATGTAACCTCAGAAGTCTTTTCCCCCTAACATCTGTGGGAGCACAGTGCCTTCTTTATCTTACTTTTCAGCTGTTTGTTCAACATTTTTCTCAGTGGCCCTGTCCTGGCTGTGGTCCTGCAGAGACCACCACTTGATTCCCTTCTTCAATGTTAGCATCACTTAAACCGTCACTGTTGAGTGTGGCTTCGATTTTTGTGGCTGCAGCTGTTGAGCTTGTCCCTACTGATATTGGCAGCATCAGTGACACTGCATTTCCCAATGTCAATGCCTTCATTGCTGCAGATTGTGATTCAGGGTCAGTGTCTGTTCTGATTCCCTCGGGGCTAACTCTTCCATCCATGGAGTGGCCTTACTGAACCTCTGTATTGATACGTTAGTTCTTTGATCTTGGAGGGGGTCACTACAGAGGCTTCATGGATGGGCCAGGAGTAGGTTTTTGATTCTATGTTCAGGCCGAGTTAGCTTAGGTGTTAATCCCTTGATGTAAGGTATCATAGCATATCATCAGTTTTGGTGGTGGTAACAATAACATAGGTATCTCTTCTCAGCAGTAGCACCTTTTTGGTGTCAGCCATAGGACAACACATGAACCATCTCTGTGGTTCAGCCCACAGGACAAGACATGAACCACCTCTTTGGTTCAGCCCTACATCCTGTATAAGACAGAGGATTCAGGGGTCTGTGCAGGATACAGCAATATTGTCCTCCTCTTTGGAATCCTCCACAGTGAGGTGGAGTGAGAAGATGAGGTGCAAGATGAAGTACCTTGTCTCACCTTTGAATCATCCCACTTCAAATTTAGACAAAGATGTGGAAAAAAGATTCTCC
Source organism: Protopterus annectens (assembly GCF_019279795.1). NCBI lineage: Eukaryota > Metazoa > Chordata > Ceratodontiformes > Protopteridae > Protopterus > Protopterus annectens. Next base: position 351,289,216 of record NC_056742.1, read on the forward strand.
CGTCCCTACTTGATAACCCCAAATTAGGATACATTTTGGAACTGACATGTTTAGAGGTTATATTACCTCAGGAACCCTTTCATTACAAGAACACCTCATGCAGGAGGTCTTTCTTTCTGTGAAATCTTACTCTAACTGCTACTACTCTAAGGCAGTTACCTGGTGGTTTAGATGGTCCAGTTAGTGCCACTGACTACACAGAAGATTCTTGACATATTAGGTACTATTCTGAGGAGATGTGATAAGATACTATGTCCTCTTAATAACAGGACATGCTGCAGACGGGTCCAATCAAGTGAAGTCCATAGTCACAGTAGCTGTTTTGAAGAGAACTCCTACATCTTAGAACTGAGCTGCCCATTTACCAAATAAGGAATCTTCCACAATGGATTGGTTATGGAAACAAATTTACATTTCTTACACTTTCATTCTGAGGGTGATAAACTGCATGTCTCATTTGCTGTGCTTCTAGTGGGCTCTAGTCAACGAAGCATCCAGGACTCTGGATGGACTGACAGACAGGGATGTGGAAGAATGAGACAAATGTCAGATATCAAGCCTTGTGTCCCTCTCTCATCTAATTGTGTGCCTGGTACATAATACGGGAATGGTTCAGTGAAGGTGGTAGGCACAGCATTTGTAGTACGTCCCCCTGCTTTGCTCTGCCTTATAGATTTTGCCAGGAATATGACACTACCCCATTTGACTGAACCTTGTTCTTTAGTCCAGCAGTAAAATTCAAACCTGAGATGCAAGAATAAGAAGGTAAAACCATCATGGCTTTTGGAGTAAGGCAAAACAGTTTACCAATGCTAATTCTCCAAAAAAATGCAGTGGAGTCCTCACCAACTCTGGTTCACATACAGCCAACACCTATTCAGGAATAGAGGCTTTGTTTTGGAAGGTATTACCAGAGGCAGCACAATTTTCAGAAGGGCTTTTCATGCAGACATAACTATAATTGGCAGAACAGCCAAGATACCATGTTTCCTCAGCGGGGCCCAGCATTCAGCTTTTTGAAACTTTGCCCAATTATCCTACTCTGAAGGCAGTTGGTGGTTGTGTTCTCTGTCCTTCCACTTATATATGTGGAAGGTGTTCATACATGACAAGCAGGGGGTCTATAATATCTAGAATCTACAATCCTGCTTCTTTCCCCTGTCTAGCCACAGTCACTTTCCCTGCCAGACATGACATGCAATCCTATCAGAAGCCTGTGGCAAGACAAGGAGAACTGATCCTGGTTCAGAAAAGAGCCATTCAAGAGGTCTTACCAGGCTACTAAGGGTTAGACTTTTATTCAAGTTTATATTTTGGTACCAAATAAAACCAAGGACTTCAGATTCATCACAGACTTTTCATTTCATGCCTTATATTCTCTAGGTTTTGAATCTCCAATAAAAAAGTATTTAGCAGTACATAAAAAGCTTTAATGCACACACCTGAAAAATCCAAAGATTCCAAGTCTGTACTGAATTGTTACAACCACAACATTGCCATAAGCTGCCAGGGGTGACCCATCAGCACTAGAGGCTCCATCGCTCACTAAAGCTCCACCATGAATCCACACCATTACCTAAAAAAACAGATTTAACGATAACTTATTGTCATCTTATTTTCATACCGTCCAATTTAAAGTGTTGCACGCAGTAAATAATAATGAAGACGATTAAAGAAATAACAAATTATTAAATAATGCAAGAAGGGCCCACTTTAAGTATACAAAGTACGCACTGTGGAAGTCAATTGTTTAATTTTCTAAGGAATAAAGAAACTTTTTCTCAGATTGTGTGGGGCGAGAATGATGAAATCATAGCATACTATCAATAAATCATTGTGTTTAGAAATAATGATAAAAAATCTGTTGGTTTTCTGTGTGTCACTAAAGTCCTCTTTCTAGGCCATGAATATGACTTTATAATTGTTCTACTCACAAATAGCTTGATGAGGCCGCCATATCGACATTTTTCTGTTTTTCAGCTAAAGGTGCTTTCTCCTCCAGTGCATGTCCTTTTCCATCATGACATTTTTTGTCTTTCCTTTTGTTTCAGTTTATTCTATTTACTTGAGAATACTCTTTAGTATTTCATTTAAGAATTGCTAGACAGAATATTTGCATCATACCTTTCAACCTCTTACAGCAAGATATCTGGACAAAGCCATAAACAATGGGGGGGACAATGACCCAAAAACAGGGACACTTAAATATTGCTCTTACAAACTTAAAAAGTTGATAGAATTGCATTAGCATGAATTTTTAGAAGGGTATGAAGTCTGAAACTCAAATGCCTCTCATTATGTTCTGACTTCAACCCTCAAAGATTTGCCTGTGATTTGTCAGAAGAATTTTTATGAGAACAGACTAAAAATATGATGCAGAAATCTGGACATTCTGTGAAAATCTGTACAGTTGAGAGGTATGAACATATTTTTTTATAAATGATGCATTTTAATTTATATTACATTTTAATTTATATTCCTTGGCATATTCCATGCCAACTTTTAAACAGACTTACTTAGTCATTCCCAGAGAGACCAATTTAATTGCTTTTATGATAATTTCTTTAGCTAAAGTATCCCCCACACACACTCTTACTTCATCAGTCAAACTCATCTCTGAAAAATATATAGATGTGCTTCAGAAGGGCAATAGAGACTATTCTGTTTTAAACAGCAAGAATATGAGGGACCTGAATCTTCAGAAACTCAACAGGTTTATGGACCCATTGTTAAGAAAAACAAAGCAGTTGCATAAACCACTTGCTGAATGTTTTTTTTTTTCTCATTCAAGGATCTTGGCTATAATTAGCAATAAGATTTGGGAGTCATGGAGACACATTCTAAAATAAAGTGTCACAATATTTCATTCTAACTCAACATGGTATGTTTTGAAATAGAGAAGAAATACACAGAGAGGGTTATACATCTGAATCATTCATGGGACAGAGCTTGGATAATTTTGGAGAGAGGAAAATAAACTCTGAGTTTAGAAAAAAGTGGTGCTTAGGATGTAGCTTCTCTTTAAGACATTAAATTACAGCTCATCTCTGTGTTGAAAATGGATGAACCTCTGACTATGCATCACATGACCCATATTTGAATAATGGAAAGGACAGTGTGAAGAGCTGGATGAGGGTGTGGAAATGAGTGGTGTTTGATGGTTTGCTCTACTTTGTTGAAAAAGGTGGCTTGATCCTGCTGCCACACATCCACACAAGAGACAGTATAGATGGTTCACTAGATGACTCTATGTGGCATACAGCTGAGAAGATCTGTATGGAAATGTGGAATAGTTGTCAGAGGCAGCATCACATTGTAGAAGGTGCAGCTGCTGCAGGAATGGGTTAGGTTGTGTTAGGGATGGAGGAGTCTCCATGCCTGGCAGACTGGGCATGCTTCCTGTTATCTTTCACCTCCAGGGAATGAATGGAACTGTATGACTTTCTTGCTTTTTGGGGAATAAATAGGCATGGTTGTAGTCCTGTATGGAGGAATAAAAAGGATAACTGGAAGGAGAAAGATGAAAATGAGAGGATAAAAAATACTAAGCTATGCTTTTGTCTTAAACTATGGTCACAATGATAATCATTATAGGAATCAAAAGAATCATAAGAAATGCAAAGCAATTTGATTTATAGGACTATTTTTTGCCTTGAGAATACCATTCCTCTTTGTGAAACCCCACTCTCAAGGAGGTCTGACCTGAAAATGGGGGCTAAATTTGTGAATACCCCATGCAGTCATCATTCAATTCTCACTTGAGAGAAGATGTTGCATCACATTGTTCAATATGTAGTAGGGCTTTATTACAGAGGTGGGGGATGCATTAAGTAATGAACCCCATCTCTGCACCTTGTATTATTTATGTGCTAGGACAGATTTAGATCTCTGACCCTCATGGTTGTGGGGCTAGTTGATTTGTGGAGATACAACAGTTGTAGGACCACTGGGTCTCTAATGACTCTGAAGGTGAAGTATAGATTTCCTCTTAGGAGTCTGTCGGACACCGAGTATAGGAAGATCGCTTCTAGTCTTTTCTGATAACTTAGGACTTTTAAGAAAGAAGAGATCTCTCTGATTGCAGGATATGTCTAGTGAGCTACTTCCCAAAGGGTGCATTGTATTCAATAATTAGCCTAATAAATGCTGAGTACGGGGAGCAATGACCTCCTTAGATTTGGATGATATTTCCTTGGAAATCAGCTGTAAGGACTTCCTAATGAGTGTTGTTATGTGGTGCCCAAAGGAAGGGGAATTATCAACCCATGTTCCTAGGTCTAACAAAATTTTCACTTTGGATTGGGGTGTTGTCTATAGCAATATTGCACTTTTTATCATTTGGTCTAAGCCCATTTTTAGTTCACTAGGTATTCACAAGTCTAATTTTTTTTCTGTAGGCTTTGGGTATCTGAGGGTGATCTGACAATGGCTCTCAGCTTACAGTCATTCTCCAGACTTGCTCAGCCAGAGGTCTTGGTTTGTGGTCTGGAGGCTAGAAAGACAAATAGTAAAAAAGAGGGGTCCTAGCATAGAGCCCTGTGGTACACCAATGGTGACATTCATACAGTCTGAGTCCTCTGCTACCTGTACCATGTGGTTTCTGTATTTTATCCAGTTTGCTATCCATCTTACCATATAGGAGTCAGATTCAATGTCTTATGCTTGCTAATTATACTTACATAGGAAATGGTATCAAATGCCTTTGGCAGGCCAAGGTATGCCAACAGCTTGTTAGACAGGATCTACTCTTAACAAAGCCAAACCGTTGCAGGTCTAACATGATGAGATTTTAATGCTGTACTTTATCAAGTTTGTTGTAATATTTTCCATGATTTTGCAGATATGTCTTGTCAGACTAATGGGCATATAATTTCCAGAGTCATTGATAAGGCCACTCTTGTGGAGTAGAATCTCTGGTGCTGCTGCTACAAGCCAAACCTTGGGGTCAAAGCTAGTGGCCAGACTCAGGTTAAATCCTTTAAGAAGTATCTCTGGCAGGGCATGTTTAGTACAGTTTATTAAACTAGTAGTTATGCTGTTAGGTCCCATGAAGGAAGTATTTTTAGTTTTGGAATCATCAAACAAAATATGTTCTTAAGTGATGGCAGTGGGAGGAAGGATCTGAGATCATCGGGGATAAGTGGGCTTTAGATAGTCATCTCATGGGTGGATATTGCACTGAATTTGCTTGGTAGTATGTTGGCAGTACCTACTGGGACAGAGACGGTAATGATGCTTTGGATAAGTTCTGAGCGATGTTGGGTATTATTTCTTACTTTTCTCTTGTAACTAAATAAGGATTTGTAATTGTTCTTTGTTTCTGAAGCTAACTTAAGTTCCTGGTTTGCTTTTGTGTTCCTGATGGCATTTTTCATTTTTCCCCAGTTTTTTATGCAATCCTTGGCTTAGAGGGTCCTTTGATATGCTATGTATTATAAAAATGTTATTCTTTTATTGCAGAGTTTTGCTGGTGGATCACTCTGTGATTTGTTTTAAATTTTTTCATTGCATTCAGATATGGTTGGGATTGCTTGTTTTATATATTTAACAATGTGGGAATAGAATTCCCCCGTGCCATGCCAGTGATTATGCTGTGATAAGCCAGTGTAGAAACTTTATACATTTAATAATGTGGGAGTAGAATTCCCCTGTGCCATGTCAGTAATTATGTTGTTATAAGCCAGTGTCAAAACTTTATACATTTAACAATGTGGGAGTAGAATTCCCCTGTGCCATGTCAGTAATTATGTTGTTATAAGCCAGTGTCAAAACTTTATATATTTAACAATGTGGGAGTAGAATTCTCCTGTGCCATGCCAGTGATTATGCTGTGATAAACCAGTATCGAAACTTTATACATTTAACAATGTGGGAGTAGAATTCCCCTGTGCCACGCCAGTGATTATGCTGTGATAAGCCAGTATCGAAACTTTATACATTTAACAATGTGGGAGTAGAATTCCCCTGTGGCATGCCAGTGATTATGCTGTGATAAGCCAGTATCGAAACTTTATACATTTAACAATGTGGGAGTAGAATTCCCCTGTGCCATGTCAGTGATTATGCTTTGATAAGCCAGTGTTGAAACTTTATACATTTAACAATGTGGGAGTAGAATTCCCCTGTGCCACGCCAGTGATTATGCTGTGATAAACCAGTATCGAAACTTTATACATTTAACAATGTGGGAGTAGAATTCCCCTGTGCCATGTCAGTGATTATGCTTTGATAAGCCAGTGTTGAAACTTTATACATTTAACAATGTGGGAGTAGAATTCCCCTGTGCCACGCCAGTGATTATGCTGTGATAAGCCAGTGTTGAAACTTTATACATTTAACAATGTGGGAGTAGAATTCCCCTGTGCCATGTCAGTGATTATGCTTTGATAAGCCAGTGTTGAAACTTTATACATTTAACAATGTGGGAGTAGAATTCTCCTGTGCCATGTCAGTGATTATGCTTTGATAAGCCAGTGTTGAAACTTTATACATTTAACAATGTGGGAGTAGAATTCCCCTGTGCCATGTCAGTGATTATGCTGTGATAAACCAGTATCGAAACTTTATACATTTAACAATGTGGGAGTAGAATTCCCCTGTGCCATGTCAGTGATTATGCTTTGATAAGCCAGTGTTGAAACTTTATACATTTAACAATGTGGGAGTAGAATTCTCCTGTGCCACGCCAGTGATTATGCTTTGATAAGCCAGTGTTGAAACTTTATACATTTAACAATGTGGGATTAGAATTCTCCTGTGCCATGTCAGTGATTATGCTTTGATAAGCCAGTGTTGAAACTTTATACATTTAACAATGTTGGAGTAGAATTCCCCTGTGCCACGCCAGTGATTATGCTGTGATAAGCCAGTGCTGAAACTTTATACATTTAACAATGTGGGAGTAGAATTCTCCTGTGCCACGCCAGTGATTATGCTTTGATAAGCCAGTGTTGAAACTTTATACATTTAACAATGTGGGAGTAGAATTCTCCTGTGCCACGCCAGTGATTATGCTGTGATAAGCCAGTATCGAAACTTTATACATTTAACAATGTGGGAGTAGAATTCCCCTGTGCCATGTCAGTGATTATGCTTTGATAAGCCAGTGTTGAAACTTTATACATTTAACAATGTGGGAGTAGAATTCCCCTGTGCCACGCCAGTGATTATGCTGTGATAAGCCAGTGTCAAAACTTTATACATTTAACAATGTGGGATTAGAATTCTCCTGTGCCACGCCAGTGATTATGCTTTGATAAGCCAGTGTTGAAACTTTATACATTTAACAATGTGGGAGTAGAATTTCCCTGTGCCATGCCAGTGATTATGTTGTGCTAAGCCAGTGTCGAAACTTTATACATTTAACAGTGTGGGAGTAGAATTCCCCTGTGCCACGCCAGTGATTATGCTGTGATAAGCCAGTGTCAAAACTTTATATATTTAACAATGTGGGAGTAGAATTTCCCTGTGCCATGCCAGTGATTATGCTGTGATAAGCCAGTGGTGAAACTTCATCATAGAGATTGATAAGATTTGTAGTTCTGAAATCCATGAATTCTGATAAATTGACATCTGTGGGTTTTTAATACTTAAAGGTGAAAGTCACTAGTTTATGATTCAACCTAATTGGGAGAGGAGATACCAAGGAGATAGTACATTAGGAAATCATGTTGGTAAGGACCAGGCCCAGAGTATAATCCCCTCTAGTCAGTTTAACTATCTAGTTCAGGGAGAGTTTGTTGATGAAATCCAGGGAACTTGTGAGCATATTAAGAGGACCAAAACCAACAATGGAAATGTTTGTTTTGTCCAACTTTTGGGCATATCCCTACATCTAAGTTTTAGGATGTGCAAATGCACACAAAAATCAAGACCTTTTTTCATGGATTAAAAAATTCCTGTATATCGTACATTATACTTGCCTTTGTGACTATTTTGCATAGACATTTATTCTTTGATAACTTAATCTCCTCTATGTAGATATTTTAAAAAATATTATATTTTGTTAACTGTGCAGTTCTCTGTTAGATAACCACCAACACATTCTCACTAATATGATCTTATCGCATTCATTAGCTTTGGAGTCAATGTAACAGTCAGTGTTAGCAAATGATTTATATACAGACATTAAAAACCTTGTATATATGGTATACTTGTTCATAATTTTCTAAAAACTGTATGTGAACACCTCTGGACTACAACAAAGTTGTATAGAGTTGAATACTTACAGATATTTAAGAGAGTATACCCAGAGGCAATTACTTCCCAGTATTGCCCACCCTGACAGGCATTATTGTGCTTTGAAAATGGGCTGTTAAATTATTTTGTATTTTTTTATTAGTATATGCATTTTTAACATTTGATGTAAAATAGTTCCTTCCCATAATGATTCAGATTTGATGTAGGATATGTAATTGTTGCTAGTATAGAAGTATTTTACATCTAAATATAAGTTATGTAAATATTTAATATTTACACATACACAATGTGCCCAGCAGTCCCAGACACTTTGACTCTTTATATTTTAAATGTTTTATTCTGATCAAATGAATAAAGAAATACATTATTCATATTTATATATTATAACAAATGATAGAACTAGTAACAGATTATTTTATTGCTGTCAAACACACTGTGTAAATCATTGACAGTGTAACTTCACACCCCACATGTAAACACGCATTCACTTTCCTCATTGGGCACAATGCAGATACCAGATTGTGATTAAATGAATGATTTTATACATCTATAATAGCTATTGTAATTGCATTTCAGTTCACTGCTGTCAGACTCTGTCTTAACCTTTACCAGACATGCACATGCAGAGATACACACACACACACACACACACACACACACACACACACACACACACACACACACACACACACACACACAATGGAAATCCAGTGGTTCAGTGAGTTTATTAATGATGCCTGAGTGGGGTACTGTATCAAACATCTTAGTCAGGTCCAGGTAGGTGGTTTGCACAATTATGTCCTCATCCGTTGCCTTGATGACCTTCTCAAACAAGTCCACCTAGTTTAGTAGCCATTACCTTCCCTTGACGAAGCTATACTGGGATGGGCCCATAGTCTGAAGTTTGACTATGTCTTTGCTGATCATTTCCATGACTAATAGGTCTGTAGTTTATGGAGTTGATTGACTGTCCACCCCTGTGAAATCGGATAACTGTTGCAGTCCTCCATTCTCATTGGTCAAAGCCTGTTTATCACTATAGCTGAAAAGTTACTCAAGTGGTTTTGATATGTCATGTTTCATGCTATTTAGCAGACATTCCACAATATTGTCAGGACCCACTGAGGCTGGGTTTTTGGCCTTAGCTAGCACCACCAGGACCTGTTCCTCTTAATAGTTGGATAGAGGGGTTATGCTAGTAGTTATTTCATGGGAGAGTGGGGTGGGGTGGGGTGGGGGTGGGGTGAAGTTTGAGCTGAATTTATCAGCCAGCAAATTTGCTATGTCACTCTGCTCAGTGAATGTGGTATCACTGATCTCCAGTTTGGCATACTGTGTGTGTTGCCTTTGATGTTTTGGACATAGCTGTAGAAGGCCTTCTGGTTGTCTTTAGACTGTAAGGCTTTTATTTTTTAAACACCTTTATTAAATTACTAATTGTTAACTAGACAAACTTACATTATTTAAAAGTAATCAAACCATATTAACAAGTTCACATTTACAAACATTATACATTGCATATATTCTATACCATATAATCAAATCAACGTGACATAAATTGTTCAGTTTCTGCCTTCTGTTAAATCTCATTCCTGCTCCAGAAAGTTTTTCTACATACATTGTTCTCACAATTTCCATTTATTCTATGTAATTTACACCTACCCTTTCTATAGATACCACTTCCTGCTCTTTTATCTCTGTTACAATAGTGTAGCTGTTTTAGGCTTTGATTTCCATTTTATAGTAATTGCTTTCCTGACAGCCGCCAGAATTAAACTTAACAAGGCCTTACTATATCTAGAAAACTCAGATCCTGTAACATACTTAAAACACTAATGTGCTGGCCCAGTATTCCTGACAGAGTACTCTGTAGGGAATTTTTAAAGTCTGTCAACTTATTACACTCCCAGAAGATATGCTCCCAGGCAACTCTTTCTTCCCCATTACACCACCACCATTTGCCATCTACCTGAGGAAAAAAATGTTAGAGTCTGTTTGGGGTATAAAAGTATCTATGAAAACACATCCAGGTAAAGATCCTAAATCTTCTAGATTTTGTTGCCTATTTGGGAGCCATATATAATGTCCTGCCATTGTTTCTTTGTGAAATGTTTGTCTAATCTTTCTTCCCAATATTTTCTTTTTTTAAGTTTTTATTAGATTTTCAATTTGTAAAATATTCACAGCAGTATTTACAGTCAGAGATGATTTGTGAACATAATAAATAAAAAAAAATTCAACTAAACCTCACAGACAAAAGAAAAAAATAACTATTTACAGGAGTGTCCATTAACCATCAAGTCATACATTACATTAAATCCAAAATACAGTTATTTTTACTTGTCAAGCAGATCTCTAAGATTTGTCCATGCATTGTAGCAAAAGGTATTCCTGTTTTTTCTTGATTTAATTGTAATGATTTCCAGGTGACAGACTTCAGTTGCAATATTTATAAATTCTTTGAAGGAGGGTGTAGACTCATTCTTCTAGTTTTGAGTTATAACCTTTCTCACTATTGATAGTATAGACCACAAAATGTGATATTTCATTTTTAACACCTATAGGAATAGGAATGTTAAAAAATATTAGTGATTTAGATAAAACAAATTTATCTCCAGAAAAAGCCTGTAAAGTGAGATTAATGTTATTCCAATAAGGCGTTAAGACAGTACAATCAAAAAACATGTGTTGCTAATTTCTGACCTCCTCTGATTCCTATAGTTATCATGCAATATTTAATATGCCCTACTAATTAACTATTTTTAACAGCAGCTTCTCTTCTAGATTCAATTAAAACCTCAACAAGTGCAGATCTTTTATTTATGATTCCCCTGTCCCTTTTTCTTCTTCTATACTCTATCAGTTCCTGACAGGGAAGGCAATCATTAGACTGGAATTTAAATGTCTTCTTGGCCTATTACCTTTCCTTTTGCCCACTTCCTCCAGTAAATTCAAGTCCCCCCCTCTTACTTATTCTCTGCACTCCTAAGCGCAGTCATCCCTATCAGCAGAATTTCCATTCTCCACTCATGTGTCAGCATACTTCCTAGTATACTTTCTGCTACTTTATGAATATAATCTGTGTGGTGTGTACATCACCAGAACCAGGTCTAACTAGTTTTAAGCCTCCCCTTTTTGTACTGAATTCCCCTAATCTAAACTATCTGACAACCATAAATGATAGATAGCAGAAAGTATTACTGTAGCTGTTATTATTAAACTATACCCTGGCACAATGCTAATTGCTGTGAACCTAGAAACTGCAAATCTGATGGTATAGACCTTTACTCCTGAACTTCTCACCTGAGTGTAGATTGTTTTTCTTTTTTGTGCGCGGCTCCAATCAGATCTGACCTGCTCCGTTTGCCCTTGCTATGCTCGGGCTTACTCTGCTACCCTGTCCTACCCCCATTCCCACTCACCCTCACCTTCCCTACATCTATTCTAAACTAGCCACTCCCCCAACCCATGTAAACCAATCACCGCATACTACCATACATGGTAGAGTCTGTGCTAAGTTAGAAATTCTGCCTGCCATAACCCATACTAATACAAACAATTCACATTAAACTACATCAATTCCACTACAATGCTTAACAACAAAGCTCCAATCAAACCAAAAAAATTGCTCCCATCCAATTTCAGCCCCACTCCAACAATATACTACACTTACATACTGCTACACTAATAGTCTTAACACTAGCTGTTCATATCTCCTCTTACCACACCAAACTAAAATAAACAATCCCATCCCATACTACCTCCTCCCTCTATCCACAAAAACTTAAACCAACATACATTATTATATCATCCTCTATTTTTAACACTACAACAATTCTGCATATCCAGTACTGTCTACTCCCCCACCCCAACACCCGCAGACTTTTTCAGAAATATGATAGGTACATAGTTAAAATCCTAAAAATTTTAGTTAATATAGCATCCAAACTAACTGTTAGTGGGGACATTCACCCAAACCCTGGCCCAAATACTAGACTAAACTGCACAACTCCCCAAAAATAGTAACTACTGTGAACCAACAACAGTTTCCCCATAGAAACAAAGCTGATCTCTTACTATTAAACACTAGTATTAGAAGTATCACTAACAAAGTCCATAAGCTTTATGCCAACCTCTATCTATACTTACTTGAAATCATACTACTTACCGAAACGTGTCTTAAACCCAATATTGCTAATAATGAGATTCTCCCTCCAGGGTACAATATCCTACATCTAGACAGAAAAGGCAAAAGGGGTGGTGGTGTAGCCTTTCTCTTTAAAAATTACCTTTCCCTAGAAGCTTTAGATCAAATCACCCCCAGCTTTGACAATGCTGAAATGATATTTACCAAACTTATAATTAACTCAAAAAAACATACAAACATAATTGGAACCTATATCTCATCTGGAGACAACATCCACACATTAGAAAATATATTGAACTGGACCACAAAATTCTGCTCCAGGAAACAATAATTATGGGTGACTTTTAATATTGATTGGTCAACCTCCAACTCCCAAAACCACACTAATCACATCAACCTGTATGGCTTCACCCAACTCATTCAAACTCCCACTAGGATAGACAAGTCATCCAATAAGCAGTCCATTCTTGATTTGATCTTAACAAATAAACCAGCCCACTTCCTTCACTCAGTGACCATCTCCCAACCTATCTACTCAGGCAACAAGTTAACCCATCAAAACAAACTATTTCTCAACAAATAAGGAACAAAATACACTTTAACCCCCATGACTCACAAACACTCTCAAACACTGTAACTGGTCACCACTTAATCTACTTTCCCTAGAAGATGCTGTAGAATATTTTAGCACTGCCTTCCTTTCTATCTTAAACACAGAGGCTCCTCCCAGGACTATAAGAGTAAAATCTAACTTTTCCCCATAGCTAAACAAAGAAACTAGGTCACTGCTAAACTCAAGAGACAAAGCCTGGGAACAGTGGTACAAAACTAAGTCCCAAGTTGCAAAGCAAACTTATTACAAACGTAGAAACAAGGCAAAGAAACAAATTAAACAGGACAAAATAAACTACTCCTCTGATATCCAAACTAGACATGAGGAAAAACCACAACAATTTTGGTCAGCAATAAACAACATACTCCAACCTGGCAAAGCCAGCACCCTCCTTCACCACTACTAATAATTCAGATAACATTGCTACTCAATTCAATAAATAATTTACCAAAACTATTTTAGCCCTCTCTAGCAAACAGACCTCCACTCCTACTTCAACTACTCCTATTCTAAGAAAAAACAATAGCACCTTTTCCCTTCAACCCATCTCAACTCAGACAATAAAAAAGTGCTTAAGAAATTAAAGCCCACCACACTAGCTGCAGACAACGTATCAGCAGAATTTCTAAGACTAGCTGCTGAGGTAATTGCCTACCCAGTATCCATTCTTTTCAACAGATCCACTTCAGAACACCAAATCCCTACCATTTGGAAAACTTCCCATATTATACCACTTCACAAAGGAGGCAGTTCAACAGATCTATCTAACTACTGACCAATTGCTATCTTTTAACCTCTGCCTAAGATACTAGAGAGAATTGTACTCATGCAAATCATGGACTACCTGCATACTAACAAGCTACTATCCAGTATTCAGCATGGTTTCTATCCATACCACAGTACTACCACTGCTCTAATGTCTTTCACTAACACTGTCAACCATCACAGAAACAACAACAAATATGTATCCTCTATCTTTCTAGACTTATCCAATGCCTTTGACATGGACTCATACAATAATTTTATTTTTATTTTATTTTATTTTACATTTGTTTATCGGGAAAATCCTACATTTTTTTTCAGTGGGATGCCCGGGGAAGCCCACAATTGACAAGAAAAGGAAACAAGTCAATACAACAATGGAAAATACAAAAAAAAAAAACAACAGTGGGAACAATATATACATGTTACAGAAATGTAAGAAATCTATCACAGTAATTTTCAAACAGGCTACATGATATAACATATCTTACAATATCTGTAGACACAAAAGTTAAAAAATAGAATGGTGACACTACATTTGCTATTTTAAATGACTGTTTATATTTTCTAGTGAGTATACACTGAAAGAGATAGCAAGCCAGTGTGGCTTAAATTGGAAGTGAGTATATGTAAGTGTATAAGAACAAGTGTAGATAATAGTTAGAGTATTGTGGAGGAGGAGAGAAGATATACAAATTTTCAAGTGATACATGGACAGATCCAGCTTTTCCTGAGATGTGGTTTTAATAGTCTTTTAAAGTTAGAGGTTGATGTTGCAGATGATATATTAGTGGGGAGGTTATTCTATTTTTTAGCTATGATGTGGGAAAAAAGGGCTTTGCCTGCAGTGTTGTTTGCAGATGTGATACTGAGGAGAGATTTGTTTGATGAGTGGAGAGGGCAACTGGAAGAGTAGGAGGTTAGTAGCTGTTTTAGGACTGGAGTTTTCTCTGGGTAGTTTATGATGTTGAAGGCATAGGTGAGCTGTAGGCAAGATAGTAGGTGTGGGAATTCTAGCCATTGTAATTGTCTTAGTACTTGGCAGTGATGTGTTCTGAAAGGGGAGTTGTTGGTAAATTTGGCTATTTTATTATAGCATGACTCTAGCTTTGTCCAGGTGTGCTTTTGTTAATATGTGTCAGGATTGGAGCAGCGTAGGTAAGTGTTGATAAAAGGTGAGTTAGAGTTAGTCTTGCTTTGTCTGTGAGGAAGTTTTTCTGTCTATAAAGAGTTCCCATTTTTTATGAACTTTCTGGATAGTTTGAGCTATGTGTAAATCAAAGGATAGGTTATTGTCTATTTCTATCCCTAGGAGCTTTGTGTGGGTGGATGGGGAAATGGTAGTTCCATTTTTAGATAAGATAGAGAAATCAGCAGTAGTTTTAGTTTTGTTAGGGGTAAACAAGAGAAGTTTTGTTTGTTGGGGTTTAGGATAAGTTGGATGTCTGTGATCCAAGTTTCAATGGCAGAGAATGATTATTGGGCTTGCTCTTACAAGGTGTTGACAGATGGGGATGCACAGATGAGTGTAGAGTCATCTGCGTACTATATTAGTGAGGCTTGTTTGGAGGCGGTGTATAAATTGTTTGTAAAAATAAAGAAGAGAAGTGGGCCTAATATTGAGCCTTGTGGTACCCCTACAGAGTTAGGGAGAGGGGGGATAGTTGATTTAGCCATTGCACAGATTGTTTTCTGTCTGATAAGTAACTTTTGAACCATGAGATAGCAGGAGAAGTAAAGGATAGTGAGTGGAGAGCATCCAATAGTTTAGGATGTGAGACCATGTCAAATGCCTTTGACAGGTCCAAAAAGATAGCAGGCACATAGTTATTGTTGTTTCTATGGAAGTTAACGTGATTGGTAAAGGAGAGAAGGGCAGAAGTTGTACTATGGTGAGGCCGGAATCCGTGTTGGGTGGAGGAGAGGAGATTGTTTGTTTTCAAGTATTGCATGGCTTGGAAATGTATGCATTTCTCTAAGAGCTTGGATAAGGGGGATAGTATAGCTATAGGCCAACAGATGGAAAAGTCATAAGATTCTCCACCTTTATGCAGAGGTATAATGTAAGATATTTTCCATAGTTGAGGTACATAGGCTTCTTTAATGGACCTGTTTATTAGGATTGAGACTGGGTAGGATAGGGAGTCAGCTGCGATTTTCAGGAATTTTGTAGGTATTCTGTCTGCTGCAAGAGTAGTAGGTTTTAGGGTGAGGAGGAGTTGTTTGATTTTTGATGTAGGGACTGGTGAGACAGAGAAAGATGGAAGATTAGTAATGCTGCAGGGAGGGATTCCTGCAGTTGTGACTGATAAGTTGTTTGTGTTAAGTATTTGGTTGGACAGAGTTTGGATTGAGTTTATGAAATGACAGTTAAACTGGGAAGCTATATCATTATTGTTTGTATTGGAGGTGGTAGGGGTGGGGGTAGCGATAGTGCCAGGTTTCAGTAGGGAGTTGATACTATGCCAGAACTTTTGGGGATTATTTGGGTGTTTGTTTTGGAGATCAAAGAAGTAGTTTTGTTTGTCTGGTTTAGTTTGTTTTTAGCTAGGTTCCTAAGTTGGTTATAGATTTGTTTAGTTTAACAGGTGTTTTCTTGTTTCCGTTTCTTCCAGGCCTTGTCTCTAGTTTTTAGTAGGGCTCTTGTGTCCCTGCTTAACCAGGGAGCATAGTTAGTTTTAGTTTTGATCTTTCTCTCTGGTGCAATGGAGTTTAGAACTGAGATAAATATCTTATTAACGTAGTCTACTGCCTGATCAAGGTGAAGGGGTTTTAGAGGCTGTCAGTTACATTGCTTTAGAATGCTATTTAGGTTGTCTGTGGTACAGTTGCGATCATCTCTGATTTGTCTATAGGTAATGAATTTTTGGCTAGTTGTGCGTTTCCTTAGGAGAAAAGTTGGCAGATGGTTACTAAGTGTATCTGGTAATCAACCAGTCTGGTAGTGGTGTTTAGGGTTATGCACTAGTGTCCAATCAATAATGGTTTGTTTTTGGTTTCTCTTATCAATTCTGGTGGGTTCCAGAATTAGTTGGGTGAATCCATAGAGGTTTATTTGGTTAGTGGGGTTGCTGGAGCTGCAGGCTAGCCAGTCAGTATTAAGGTCGCCTAATAAGATTGTTTCTTGAGAGGAATTCAGATTAAGCCATTGAAGGATTTCTTCTATGAGTGGTGAATTATTTCCGGGAGGGATATAGCAGCGCAGAATGTTAATTTTTTACCCTTGTTTAATGCTAGGGTAGAGGCTATGATTTCGGCATTAGGAAATATAGGTAGAAGGGTATGGAATGGTTTTAGGTTTATTTCATTTTTGAAAAGTATTGCTACTCCACCACCTTTCCTATTTGTTCTATCTAGCATTATGATGTTATAACCTGGTGGTAGGATTTCTTCACTAGGGATATGTGGTTTTAGCCAGGATTCAGTAATCGTTAGAATATCAGGAGAGTAGTGAGTAATAAAAGCATGCAGTTCTTGGAGTTTGTTGGAAATAATTCTAGTGTTAATATTAATTATTAGGAGATCAGTTTGAGATCTTTTGGGGAAATCAGAGGAAGAGGGTCCTGGGTTTGGGTGTACCAGCGATAAGGAGTATTTTGCTGAGTGTGAAAAGGTGTTTGATGGCATAGTTTAGGCTAGAGAGGGATACATAAGCTGCTTTCTTATTGATGGTTGATAGTAGGTTGGACTTTGGAGTGTGTAGGATAATACTATTGTTAAGTAGTGTTGGACAGACTTTGAAATGTATGTGGGGGTGGTTGGTTTTTATAGTATGTGTTGTATGGAAGGAGGTATTGTCTAGGGGGAAACTTGTTTGTATGGATGTGGTTTAGGACAGGGAAATATGGGCAAGTAGGAGTGAAGGTAGAAGGATTTGCATTGTAATTTAAGTAGGAATGGTAGAAGTAGTGTTCTTGTGAGGCAGGGTTGGGGTGTGGTCTATGAAGGTGGTACTGATAATTGAGTGGGACAGACAATTGGAAGAGGAGGTGAGTCAGATGATTGTGGATAAGTATAAGTCAAGAGGTAGTGGGGGCGGGAATTGTGGTTAGGGTTGGGGAGCATAGTGAGCCTGCAGGGCAAATGAGCAGGGGCAAAACCAGCAGAGGTGAGCGCCAAAAAAGTATCAGCATTTGCAGGCAAGGGCAGTGCACTGATAGAGTGATAGTGACTGTAGATAGTAAGTTATTTAATCAGCTTTATAGGCCATAGTTTAAGGATGTTACTTAGAGTAAATTCTAAAAACAGACAGGGTAAAATAGTAGTCCTGGAAAGGGCATTGTAATGATGGTTTGGACTAGAAAGCCTTAAGTAGGCTGTTTAGGTGAAGGTTCTTTGGGATGTTTTGCGGCTGTTTGCTGCTACCTACCGTGAAAGTTGGGGAACCCTGCGAGTGTGCACGCTGTTGGGGCTCAAACTAAAATATCACAATTACACTTTGTTCAACGCAAGTAGGGAGTTAGATAACATTTCCTTTCTTAAAGGACCAAAAAATGAAACAGGAGCTTACATGCACTTAAGTTTGCACAGAGCACAATTTACTGGGAGTCTAGGACCCCCACTTGTTTTGATTTTAATTTTCTTATTTTCCCAATCACTGGGTTGCTTTCTTTTCTGGGTGGGAGGGAGTTTAGACTGAGCAGGATGCACTTAAGTTTGCACAGAACACAATTTGCTGGGAGACTAGGACCTCCGCTTGTTTTGATTTTAATTTTCTTATTTTCCTAATCACTGGGTTGCTTTCTTTCCTGGGCGGGAGGGAGATTGGACTGAGCTGGCAGCGTACACACACTGCGTTGGGAGTGGAATCCATTCAAGTGGATGAATGGTCTTAGAGGACTTATAAATGTCCTCTCTGAGCTGAATCCATGTTAATCTACTCTTGCTTGGTTACAGGGCTACCTAACTGGGCGCCAGTAAAGCAGTATGTTGGCAACAAAATCTATCACCCCTTGTTCCTGTGACCCTAGGAGTTCCCCAAGGCTCCACATTAGGGCCCCTACTTTTCTCAGTATTTACAAACAACGTACATACCTCAGCCCAGCCTCTGTAATTCAATATGCAGACAATTCTGTGGTAACATGTGCTGCTCCTACCTTACAAGAATGACAACCACTAATACAAGAGTCCTTCTTAGCAGTCAAAACATGGCTAACAAACTCCCACTAATTCTGAACCCCAATAAAACCAAGCTGATGCTGTTCCAACCCACTAAAACTTCCGTACGCCTCCTCTTATTCAACATTGTATCAACAAGCAATCTCACCCTCACCTCACACCAAACCTTTGGGGGTTTAAATAGACAACAACATGAGATTTGGCATCTACATATCCCAAATCATAAATAAGTACACAAACAGCTAGGTACACTGTATAGGAACAAGCACTATCTTACAAAAAACACAAAATCTACTATTGCCCAAACCCATCTGATCTCAACTCTGCTCTATGCATCACCCATATTCACTAACCTAAGAAAATCTGAGTTAGCAAAACTAGACTCCTGTTATGACAAAATTGCTAGGTTTGCCGCAAACTCTCCCTTTAGGTCATATCACTGTACATTACCCAAGCAACTCAACTGGTTAGAATTTTCTCAGCTCCTACTCTATAACCAACTAACCACAACCCAGAAAACACCTGCCCTTCAAAACTTATTACAGCCATACTCCAGTGTCAGAGCTCTGCGCTCTAGCAATAAATCCCTAATAAAGATAACCACAGCTGACATTCTTGCTGGAGATTCCCTCTTCTCAAACTACATATCTAAAATTTGGAATGCACTGCCTTCTAAGATAACATCCACCACAGCCATATCTCATATTAAAAAAATGCTATTATACAACGACCCCCATTAATATTCCAAAATGTGCACGCTGATTGGTCAGCATGCATGTTGTAATTCAGAGTTATAGTAATGGAAAAAGGTCCGGTCGCCCGGACTTTTTCCATTAGTATAACTCTGTTTTTTTACAGCAAAGGAGAGTGCAAGATTTCCGTTGCTTTTTACACAATGTCTCACTAGCGAGACAGCTTTAAAAAAAGCAACGGAGAAACTCCTTTAACATAGCGAGACAGTTTGTAAAAAGCAACAGAGATCTTGCTTTCTCCATTGCTTTTTCCCACAGCTCTGATGTACTGCATAGGCATACGCATGCGCAGTACATCAGAACTGCCGCAGAATACCAGACAGCTGTGGAAGGGCAGCAAGCAGGCATTATACAATGCCATTATTTAAGAAAAGTAATTATTTTTTTTCTTAAATAATGTCATTGTATAATAGCAATAACCCAATTCTGGGTGTGGGTAATGCTGGATTTACCCACGGTTGCCTTTGTTTGGCCGCTCGGGCTTTGCCCTCATGACCAAATCACACCAACTGTGGGTAAATCCAGCATTACCCACACACAGGCGTGGGTTATTGCTATAAAAGCTCACTTATCAAAAAAAAAATGGCTATGTCCATACACTGCTCCTGACTAAAGTGTCTTTTCTCAGTTGATATTTTTATTTCTTCTAGGGTGACTTTAATTCTCAAAAAAAACAAAGGTTTTCAAATTCTGAAGTGCTATTTGTCAAGAAAAATTCCATGAATGGATCTGCCATCTGACTGTTTGTAGAAGTTGTTATACTGTTTTGTTTGGTCTCTGTTTCCCTCTAAGAAAATGTATCTGAATGTTTCTATATATGCTGTTATTCTATGTTCACCTGTCTGTATTTCATTGTGTTATAAACGTTTATGTCTTATGTGGAGCTTTTCTCCCTGGGCCTCCACTGAAAAATGACTTGTGTCCTGTCAGACTCTCCTGGTAATCAAATGTAAAATAAAATAAATAAATAAAAATTGACTAATATTCTCCTTAAGGATCTGCATCCAAAATCTCACTCATTACTTTTTTTTTTAATAAACCCCCCCCCCGCTTCATCATCATCCCTTTCTGCTCTAAATGGTAGCTTTCTGCTTGTGTTATGTATAAGAGCCTTAACTGTGTAGCTCTAAAATATCCCTTCAAATCAGGTGATCCTGAATCTCCTTGCTCTATTGGGATCATCAGTTTATCCCACTTGATTCTTGCCCCTCTTCCCCTTCCAGACTCCTTCAATTACTTATTAATTACTATCCACAACTTCTCATCTGCTTGATAAAAATATGCCTGACCTGTGTATCAAACTAAAGGAACTAACAACACTTTTACTGCTTGTAACTTGCTATCCATATCCATAGGAAGAACTTCCAGTTTCTCAGGTTTTGCATTACATTTGTTTAGTCTCTTCCCACATATCCTTAGCTGCCACAAGAGAATACTTTTAAATCCATACTCCAAACACTTAATCTTATTTTGTCCCCACATGTATAGGTATAGCTAAACAGTTCATGTGTGGGTACATAGTTTACATCTATAGCCTTTGTTTTATCTTTATTAATTTTAAATCCCCCAAAAATGGAAGTGTCTCAGAATGTTCCACAACACTGAGATGTGCACTTCTGGTTTTATCAGGTACAATATAACATCATCTGCAAATAAAGCCAACATTTCTTGAAAACCATACCAATTATATTTTGACAGTTGAAATGTCAGGACCCCAAAAATATGGAGACTGAGGTGGCCAAATGGAGAGATGATAAAATCAGCAAACAAAGGAAAGTAGTATTGCTGGAACTGAATTCATCCTCAAGTCTTGCTGAGTACCTTCATGAGGTGGTCCCTGTTTTTACAAAATCTCAGCTAGACAGCACTGATGTATGGACTGCATTTTATATAGCATATATCACAGACAGACGTAGGTTAAAAAAAATAAAAAAGACAGCTGGGTGCACAAGTCCCAGGGTAAAAAAAAGTGCCTGATCCTGGTGTGTGCACTAATGCCAATGATGGAAAAAAATGACAGTGTAGAATCCTTAGGACATGGGAACATTCCTACAATGGAGTTAGAATAGGCTTAGGGTGAGGATCGTCCTCCTGTTGTAGAAGGAAGCAGTAGCCCACAAAAATCACAGACAGGCCAGAAAAGAGACATAAAGGTAATAGAGCGGACTATTGAGGATACGAAATTATGTATTGTTACTATTATGCAAGAAGTCCAGATTTTCCAGATATAAGCTATTCAAAAAGATTAAGAGAAGTTAGAGGAAAGAAAAATACTTGCCAAAGAAACTGTCAAAAGCTTCAAATGCAATTTTGTGTTTATTAATACAACCGATTCATTAAAAACATTATCTAGATCAAGAAACTTTTGAGCCATTTGGAAAAAAGAAGAGAGTGAGGGAGTGCAAAAATATAAAGAACAAAACCTAGAGATTTTTGAAAGGTATAACAAAAATGGATATGAGAAAGAAAGAGAGATACGATAAGGTGGAATGTTTATGCAAAGGAGAAAGCCATACTAATCAATATAAAAAACAGCTGCAAAGATATTTGAAGAAAAATGCAAGGCAAAGGCACCCAGATATGGAAAATTTTTCTATACAAAAATAAGGGAGAATATAGAAAAGAAGATTAGTAAAATAGAAGTTAAACAAATAGAAGATAAAGTTATGGGTTACCTGCTAAGAGATGGATTTAATGAAGAAAATCCAACTCTGGTAACATCACATCATGAGTCCTCAACATAAGGAGAAACAGGTCAGGAAACATTTGATCACTTGCCACATGAAGCTACTCTGGAACTTTCAGTAGTAAACCAATACAACATTTAATTTGGAGTTGCACAGCAAGGGAAGGAGCCGAAACAGTAGCAACTCTGATGCAGTAAATGTTGCGGAGTGATAGGCATTCCCATATGAAAGAGCAATGGATGACTCAGGATGCAGTTAAAGAGAATATGTTGCAGGAAGATTTTCTGCAACTTTTTGTAGAATGCCTACAGGAAATGGAGAATGAAGAATGTACCCTTAGGTTTGAAGAAAATGATCTAAGGGAAGATTTGTTTAATTAAATAGGGATGGATAGACATAATAAGATTGATAAAAGAAATAGATTACAGAAAGTCAATAAGACCCAAATATTTAATATCTGATAAAGCAAATGAACACAGAAATCAAGACTATTAACAGAAATTCATGTGATATAACAGAAGTAAATATGACATATTACTGTGCAGCTAAATTAGTAACAGATAAAGTCTTAGCACAAAAACAAAGGGCAATAAGGGAAAAGAAGGGAAGAAATCAGATGCCATCATGGAAGCATCGAGTAGAGAAAACTATAAAACAATTAAGACAAGAAGTGACACTGTTAGAAAAATACAGAAGATGGATTGCATAAAAAATTACTTAGAAAGATAGATGTGATAAAAGTAATGCACAGTATCAGAATCAACCAAGATCTATTGTGCACTATTTCAAATAATTGCAAATAATAAACTAAAGATATCAACACAGACAGAAAGGCTTAGAAGATATGCAGAAAAATATAAAGGAAAAGTACAAAATAAGCAATTCATTGATAACTCAAAAGTTTTATAGAAAATTGGGAAACAAAGCAAAAGGAATAAAAACAACATCAACAAAAGAAGAAACAGACACATTTGGAGAAATATCTGTGAAGACTCTATGGAACATAACAAAGATGCTGAATGGATAGAAGTAAATGAAGCAGTAAGAATTTCAAATGCACAGGATATGAAAGGATATGATGTAACGGCCAGACAAATTGAAACAAAATTAAGAAAACCTCTTAAATGGAAAACCCCAGGCTCCAGATGCAGTACCTAGTGTTTGGGTACAAGTATTAACATCTTTACAGGAAGATTTAGCCCTGGATAAGGACTATTTATATGAGCATCCTGAACAGATACCAACAAGGATAACAGGAAAAATGAAACAAGAGTGAACCTGCAAGATATCCTAAAATCTGTGGACCAATAACTTGCCTTCTGACAATGTATAACCTATATACTGAAATTGATGCCAACAGAGTTTATTATTGTTTAGAAGAAAACTCAGTCACGGCAAGAGAACAAAATCCTAACAAAACAAACTCATATGGAACAAAGGATTATTTCTTAAAGTCAAAATGGAAATTGTAAAAAGTGAAAGAATATAAGTATGGTATAGACAGATTACAGAAAATAAATTGTGATAGAATCTCACATTTATGGATAAAGGAGTGCTTACAGCTGTATAAGACACACCCTACATCGATCAATTACATTACAGTGATAATGAAACAGTGGCAAGCCACTTTGTAGCTAAGCCATGATAAAGGGCAAATTATTATCCCAGGGATAAAAACTCAGATTGGGATATTCCAGGGTGATTCTTTGTTACAGCTGCTCTTTTGTCTTACCTTTAACCCATTAAGCTGTCTGCTTAACAGATTAGGTCATGGTTACAATTTGGCTTCCAGAAAACAACAAAGTGTAAAGACATATCTTCTTTTTGTGTTCATCAGATGAGGAGCTGAAAGCACAACTGCAAGTGGTCAAAACTTTCCCAGATTATATCAGAATGTCATTTGGTCTTGATAAATGTGTAAAAGAAACATTTAAAACAGGAAAGTTGCAGTACCAGGAAAATATTCTATCTTGGACAGGAATGTGATATAAAGGAACTTGAGCAGGAGGGAGTGTATAAATATTAAGGAAGCTGATGAAGGATCAACAATAAAACATGGACAAATGTGAACAAAACTCAGTAAGGAATATTTTAGAAGACTAAAATTAATACTAAAAATTGCCTTGACATCTAGAAATAAAGCCCAAGCCATAACCTAATTTGTTCTTCCTGTACTAATTTACAGTTCTGTGGTGACTGACTGACCCCAAAAGGTACTGGATCAGTTAGACAAGAAAACAAGAAAAATACTTCATGCTTATCAAATGATATATAAAAATAATTGTATACCAAGATTATATATTTCTTCTTCTGAATGAGGTATGGGCCTTCTCCAAATTGATTACATATATAGCTATGCAATTGTAGGAGTGCATAACTATCTGCTGACCTCACAAGATCCAAACATAGTGAAAGTTTTGAAATATGAGCAGAATAATTCTAAAATGCTTAGTTTAGCAGAAGAATATTGACATCAAGCAGGAATAGAAAATAAACCAGAAGCAGACAAAAATCAGGCAGCAACTGGGTGTGCCAAAAAAACAAAAGAAAGAATATAAGGTGAAGGACCAGATGAGAAGGCAAGAAATGTGGAAAAAGCATAAATATAGTTGCAAGTAAAGAATACTCCTGGTACAACCTCATGTTGACCAGGATCTGATGCAGGAATGGTTAAGGATAAGTGAATTCAAACCAAAAGATGAAAGGTTAATATTGGCAGCTCAGGATAGTGGACTATGTACACAATGGTTTAGAAAGTCCATTGAACATGTGGGAGAAGCAGACAAATGCAAGTTTTGTACAACAGACCCATAAATAGTTGCACATCTTGTTGCTGGTTGTGATACACAGGTCCTTTCTACTGATAGATATGATAATGTGACAAGACTGTTGCACTGGGGATTGTACAAACATTACAATATCAAAGTAGCTGACAAGCATTGAAAACATGAACCACAAAGCACTATAGAGAATCATGAAGTTTATATCACCTGTGATCACCTATTTACCTATTGCCAACAGTGCAAAAAATAGATGAGAGAGAACCAGATATAGTAGTCCATGAAAAGAAAACAAATGTACCATATTGATGATTGAAATTGCTACACACAGTGATTACAGTGCCCTATGTGCAGATAGACACAAAGCTATGAAAAAACAGGATTTGCAGGCAGAAATTAGGGCAATGTGGAAGAAGGATACTCAGTTCCGATAGTAGTAGTAGCAATGAGTCTCATAAAAAAAGAATGTACAGTTGTATTTAGATATGCTACCAATACATGTAACTCCATATGAATTTTAGGAATCAACTCTGGGCACATTGCTGGTGCTGCAAAGAGCACTTTTGGCTACGTCAAAGATTGAAACAATGGTAATTTCACAAAATTGAATCATACTTTGACTTAGGAATAGGGTCCATTCCCATCATGGTATTAGAAACCCAAAAGACTAAAACTAAAACATCAGAATAACCATTTGAAATGTTGTGACACACTAGTGCAAGTCCTGAAATACGGAGACTAAATGGCTGAAAGAATGGGCTTACATATACAAAGTCGGAGATGCCTTTTCTCAGAATATTCCCTTTTCTCCAAGGTATGGTGATCATGGAGTTGGTATAAGTTCTTGGGGGGGGGGGTGGACTTGCCCCCCCCCCCCCGTAAAAAGAAGTTTAAAGGAGAAGAACAATTTTCAGAATTTGCTTTTTTCCTGTGTTTTCCTTCTTTTTTTTTGGCTTGACGGCACTCTGCATTTTGAGTTCAGACATTTCATTACGGAGCCATTATATCTTATTAATTTCTGAGTCTCTTATTTTCTTTGTTAATGGTTCTAAATATAATGCAAATAACAAACTTGGAAAAGGACATCCCTGCCTGGTTCCTCTGTTCAGACACAGTTTATCATAGAGGAACCCTCTCACTTTGATTTTTGCCTCCAGTCACTCATATATCCTTCTAATTAACCTTATTACTGTACCAGGAAATGCAACTGCTTTCATTACTGTACTCATAAAATCTCAGCTTACATTGTCAAATGCTTTCACAGTATCAAGACCCACCAACAAGAACAGTATTTTCTTACATTCTGCTTCTCTCTGGATCCTTATTGTTCTAGTAATGTTAAATGTTTTCCTCCCCTCTACAAAACCACACTGATCCATATCTATCAAATTTGGTAAATATAAACCCTTTTTAACTGAAATAGGCCTATTTGAAGCTTGATCTGCTGGGTTTTTACCGTCTTTAGGTACTACAGCCACCACAGCTTTTTTTACAGGATATTGGTACCTCCCCATTTTAAAATACTGTTAAACCAAACCTTCCAAAACTTTAACACTTTCTTCCCTCCTAGCTCCCTAACTTCCACCAGAATGTTATGTATTATTGGAGATTTTCCTGCAGATTTGTTATACATTACCATTTTTATGTCATCTCCTCCTATCTTAACTTTTAATTATGGAGCCTCATCTACCTCTACCGTTGACATATTTAAGACTTCCATAAATATTTCCATTTGTGCCTTTTATTCATTTGCCCACTTCTCTGCATTATAGACGTCTGGTTATTTTTCTCATTATAGGCTCCCTAAATTTGGCAACAGCCCTCTCTACTTTGTGTTGCCTAAGTCATGACAAAAGTTTTTGTGCTCTGGAGTTATCAAAACACTTGCTTAACAGCAATCTAAATTCACGCATACTATCCAGATACTCTTTTATTTTCTCTTTAGCATTGTGCAGTTTGTGCCTCTTCTTCTGTGAGATTTCCCTTATTCTGTAATACTTTAACCTGTCAGCCCCTCTAAATAATTCCTGTTCTTAACCATATCTCTTTTTCTTTTATTTTTACCTTATTTTCAAACTTTACTTACATTTTATCCCACTTACTATAACTTCCGTAGGACTTTCTATCTGCCCTAACAACTCTTGGATAATTTCCACTAAACCATTCCTTAAATTCCTCTCTTTTTAACAAGTAGGTGTTAAAGTGCCAGTGTCTCACCTTTACTTCATACCCTGCATTTTTATCTTAGTAATTATTGGTGCATGATCTGAAATAGTTAGTGGATGTGTGACAAAGATCTCAATAAAATGTACATGTTCCTGTGAAATATAATTTTTATCTAGTCTAGCCCAGTTATTGTACCTTGGGGAATAACATGTAAATTCTCTCAGAGTTCCTACTACTGAATTCACATCTTTCATAACAAATATTTTCATAATTTTTTCACAAATCTACCCTGATTTGTTATATTTTCCCTTCTAGGCTCTGCAGATACATCCTCATTGTTGCAAATCAAATTCCAGTCCCACTGTGGGGCTATCTTAATCTTGTAATTGTCCTTGTTGGACTTAATTAGTAATCTTAGTTTTCTGTTTAGCTTGAATAGAGAGTCCCTTTCATTTATGGGAGTTGCTTTTCCTTATTTTAGCCATGACGTTTTCATTTTTATACACCCTGTTAAGGTTAGGATTCCACTGGTGTGATTTGTTTTTGGAGTTTGTTTTGGGCTTACTTCCAGTAGGTACAGCAGCCTCTATACAGCCATTTACATGTTTGTACAGGGTCACTGTAAACAGTTTTGCATAGATTGCTATGAACTCAGGGTTGGGAGGGGCACTGAGTTTTGACAAACAATCTTGTAATAGGATGTAGTTTGCTTTGGATCAGTTCCTAACTGTTACAGGGTTTGCTTGGAGTTACAGAGCTGATTTTTATTTCAGAGACAGATTTGTGGTCCATCTCATCAGTGAGGATATGACATGGGGTGGGGGTGAGTATCAGGTCCAGTATCTTTTAATCTCTGGTGGGAATGCACACTATCTGGTCAAGGGTATTTGTGTTAATAAAGTTCATATTGCTGAGGATAAGCATTGCTGTTTATAGGCTTAGGAAGTCTTTAAGGTTTTGAAGAGTGCTTTTTAGTGCCTCTATACAAGTTAGTCTATTTGTATGGTGGATGTAGTTTGTGTGTGTGTGTGTGTGTGTGTGTGTGTGTGTGTGTGTGTGTGTGTGTGTGTGTGTGTGTGTATGCGTGTGTGTGCATGTGTTTGTTTCCTTGACAATATTGTTTGTATGTGATATTTTTGCCTGTATTGAAATTATTAATGTACATCCTTCACATACTGTGTTTGTGTCTTTAAGGATGAAAAGGTTGTCTGAGAACATAAGACAATTACTACATTGTCTCAAGATGCCTGTATCTACGAAGCTGGCTATAGAGACATTTGTAAATTGCATAGCCATGTTGTCCAAGCCTATATTTGGGTGGGTAACTGTACAGGTCATGGACACAGGTTTATACAGCGGTCTTCTTAGGTGGTCTCTGGGGTTTGGCACTAGACTGTTAGATTGTGCTTTGATTTAATAGTAGTACCATTTAATGTACAAACTAGCTGCTCTAAGCTTGACTCCACATAATGGCTTTGTTTTACCACACTACGTTACAGGTTTCAGTTCTATAAGAATTTTTATTGATAGCATTTACTTTCTGGGCATTTGTGTCTGTACAGGTGCAGATAACATCTCAATGTTATAACACAAAGAAAGATTGCTTGTGAGTGCAATGCTACAACAAAGCAACTTAAAACTACCCTGACAAGGTGATTTTAAGTATTATGGACTTTTAGAATGCTTTAAAGGCCAAAATCAACAGAGAAAAAATAAAGCAGTACCACTCTAAACAGCTGATGTGTAAAACTGAAAAATACATGTAATCTGTCAGTGATTAACTTAGGACATCCTCAAAGTGTGGTGAGGATGCCAAACAGATGGGAAGTGTGAGAAAATGATCAGGAGACAATTTGTAGTAAGGGAGGTTTATTCACTTGCAATACTGGTTTGCTGAGTGGTATTTAGTATTATAGATATATGGAAAACAATGGGTGGGAAAGTACTTAAGTACATTACACAACACACAATAGCAATGAAAAAGGGTAGGGAGGGACTTTGGAAGTCAGATTGCCATAAAGAGAAGAAGCCAGATACGCAGACTTTTAAAAACAGCAAGTAAAGAGGAGATTGGGCAAAAATTTCAAAATGGAGCTCTAGTCCTACAGTTAGAATTTCAGAAACTTTTAGCTTAATGTCTCTGGGGGGCAGACTCAAAGAAAAGAGGGAAAATAATAGTAAGGTAAATGGAAAGGCACTGTAATGCAATTTTAAGCTGGTATATACAGCTATCAAAAGTACTGAAGCACAAAGCCTTTAGCAGAATTCACAATACTGCCACTACTGCAATCCCACCATAGACTAAGGCACAGGCCTATGCAGAAATTTACAAGTAACATTCTAATAAATGACTAAATAAGGCTCAAATGTGTAGGTCACAGTCCTGCCACAACTGTGAAAGAAGCTACAAGACTGATTCAGGCCTAAAACTGGGTTCAAAATACATAAATCTACATTTTGCATGTAATTCTTCTAATAGAAAAAGAAGTGCAGTACAATGTATAAACAATGCTAAAATCTTGCAGTAATACACAATCTTCACACAACTGCAAATGAAGCTACAGCATTAAGGACCAGGAACAAACTAAAAAAAGTGCAAATAGATAACATTTATGGCTAAAACATGATCAAAAAGCTGAGAAGTACAGAAAAGTATCACCACACAGGTCACTACAAGTGCAATTTAAAATATTTAAGCAGAACTTAAATAAAAGCTTTGTTTCTTCTATTTTGATGAAAAAGTTGTGCCTTGCACCTCTCAGAGTCTTGAAAACAAAATACTCTGGGTGGATTTAGCTCTGTGATCACTAGCCTCTGATCTTAAAGCCATAATTAGCAAGGGAAAAGGAAATGGCAGGTCCTTGTAACTCCTACTGCTGCAGTTATTTGCACTGGCTCTGTTATTTTTGTTTTATTTTACTGTATTTATTTATTTTATTTTATGTTATTTGGGCGATGCAGTGGTGTAACGTTTAGCACTGACGCCTCACAGCAAGAGGTTTTCTGGTGCGATTCTCAGCTGGGGTGCAGAGTCTGCATGTGCTCCTTGCATTCGAGTGGGTTTCCTACAGTGCTCTGATTTCCTCCCACATTCCAAAGACATGCATCTGGAGCATTTCCCCTGGGACTCTGCTGAAAATGGGCTCTGTCCCAGTTGGACTTTCCTGGTAAAACAAATAATAAATAAATAAAAATAAAATTTTCCTGGTCTCTATCCACAATTTTAAAAGGCCATGGTTAGAGAAGGGAAGGAAATGGTGGATCCAGTAAAGGATTTCATTTTCAGCATACATAGTTTATGGTAAAATAGGTACTCTTTTTACTGGGCTTTCCCTGTATATTAATGACACCCTTTGGAATGTTCAGTGTCCAGTGGGTATTAAGTTTTCACCCTTTGGAATGTTCAGTGTCCAGTGGGTATTAAGTTTTCACCCTTTGGAATGTTCAGTGTCCAGTGGGTATTAAGTTTTCACCCTTTGGAATGTTCAGTGTCCAGTGGGTATTAAGTTTTCACCCTTTGGAATGTTCAGTGTCCAGTGGGTATTACGTTTTCACCCTTTGGAATGTTCAGTGTCCAGTGCGTATTAAGTTTTTAAACCCATTTTGTAATAATGTTTAGCTCACTTAGTCTTCTATTTATTGTGAGAGCTATCCAATCAAGAAATTACAATACTTAGTAAACACTTCTGCCTAATGCATACCATTCCACTTTAACCAGTATTTAGTTTTCTGTTTGTTGTTATTAGGATTGCTTTTACATCTGTTCCAGGCATCCTTGAATTTGTCTGCTATTTTGACTCTGCCATATATTTTTGAAAAATAATTTTTTTCTTATGCTTTCAATCCTTTAGTTTTTCAGTAGTACCCTTTGCTCCAGAACAGGTTACAGAAAAACGATACCCTGCAAGTTTTTGTTGATTCTTTTATGATAAGTTAAGGTTTTTGTCTCCCTATATCTACTTCCTATCTATATGAAAATGTGTATTAAAATGCTTTTATGTTGGGGGTGTTGATTATGCTTTAAGTAATTTATAGTCCAGTGTAAAAGTTGGCCATGATTCTTTCAGTAGCCAGTTTAAGTTCAGTGTTCACTTTTTTGGTGGAATCTCCATTGGAAAATGAATAAAATAATTTATTTGTAAGTTTTCTGTTGCTTCCATACTTTACCATGGCACCATGTAAGGCTGTCTGGAACAAGGTTATTGTTTTGAATGGAGACATAAATGTCTATTCTGGAATATAACACTGCCTATTGCAGTCAGGATCACTATCCCAACAAATGCTTCACAATTGTTTTTCTTAAATTCTGTCCATATGTACCTGGAAAGAATGAGAGGTTTTTAATTATCACACAGAAGTGGAGGCGATTAAAGTTATGCTTTCATTGCCTGTTTCCATTTGGGGTAATATATAAAGCCAGTGAAAGGCATGGTAGTGTATAACAATGTCCAGATAATAGATAAATTCTTTGGGATACTTTTCTGTTTGATACTATCCTGCTGAACTATTGCCAGTTTCTGCAAGGAATGCTTGAGTCAAATAAAATAATTCAGGGAAAATGCACTGAAAAAGAATGGTACACACTTATTAGATCCAGTTGCTTAGATGATTTTAATTAACTGATAGATATTTCCATAAAACCCAAAGTTTTATGCAATCTTTCATAGGGCACAGATCCTGCATTGTTGTTTTCTACATTGTGCCAGACAGCATACATTACCTTTTACACTCGTTTTAACCTTTCCTTCCTTCCTTTTTTATTAGAATGATTAATAGATTATAATTAAAGAAAGGAACAATAGATGCAAATGTTTCCTTCCTTTTTTATTAGAATGATTAATAGATTATAATTTAAGAAAGGAACAATAAATGCAAATGTTGGAGGTGTGACAGGCAAGAAAGAGGTAGCTGGAAACATATCCAATGGATGGATGGTTTATAAGTGATGTATAATGTTTGCAACTACAGTTGCTTCAATGGTGTCTGTGATGTAAACTGTCTGCAACCAAAGTGGTATCTATGTTTTTCATCTATATAAATGCAAGATTGCCTTTGTCATACGTGAAAATTTAATAAAGATGTCTGGGGAAAAAAAAGAAAGGAACAATAAATTCAGCCTTTTTAATTGTTAGCTCATCTTACCTTTGGCAACATCATAATTAACAGAAAACATAACCATGCTTCTGGCTTTCTTTGTACATATCCTCTATTACTGAATCAGGATGAAGTGGCCTTATCAGATTTGTTCCAGTCTTTTTGTATGATGTAGTACTTAAGAAATGTTTTAATAGGCATACAACTGCCTGCTTCAGGCTAGAGAAGAAAAGACGCTCATCTGTAATACTGTCCCCCTGATGAAGGGGATGCATACACATATACACCACTTGTCAATTATTCGATTCTTTCCAGCAGCATTAGTCTTGTCCTGTATATTTTTATTTCAGCAGTTCATAGTCAGCATCTGTAATCTGCCTCAATTATCAAAACATTTTTAATAGCACATCAGCATGGTGATACTAAAGAAAAAGCAATGAACTGCTGTACCCGTGTCTTAGACCACTGAATTAAACACAAAACATCACAAAAAGGATGAGGCTGTGCTCTAACACAAAGAAATGTAGTGTAGAGTATAGATAGAAAAGGTTATCATCAACATAAAATGTAGCTATTACATGAAAAGCTTACCTTGCCTTGGAAAACAATTTAGATGCCATTATCAAAATTGTTATCAAGCTATAACAAACCATTTAAAACATTTCTAGTACAGCTTTCTACTGCCAATCATTAGCGGACCGGAGTTCCACTGTGGTGACCCCTAACCGGGAAAAGCTGAAAGACACAACAACAACAACTAGTGCAGCTTATGATTGGGATCTTTATCATTTCGGCTATCTGCTTATGTATAGCCCTAACCCTCTCTATATGTTTGCAGACACTGTGCTCACAACCTACTTGCAGATGAACAGTATCTTTCACCTATCTACTTGTGATGCCTTTCTTTTACATCTGTGAAGCCCTTAATGTTCCTTATTACCCGTATTCTTATACCTTAAGTTATTTTACATAACTACTCCTAGGTTCATAGATTAATAGAGAAGGACTGTTCAATCAATCTGTAGACCATTACACGCCTATCCAAAAAAAAAAAAAAAAAAAAAAACAAATACTCAAAAGTTCCCTCCAACCTCAAGAAGGGCAAGACAAGATAGAACTGGATGAATTTAAGGTTACCCATCCAGTTATCTAGATGTACCTTGATGACAAGGGTGCTACTGCTTGACATATATAGTAGAAGGTTGTTCCAGAGCTTTGGGATACATTGGGGTATGAATCTGTCACTCCAACATTTCTTACGTATTTCTTTATCTTTTGAAAGTTTAGTTGCTTTAGCCAGGTATTTAAGGTACTACTACTATCCAATGTCCTTCCATACCACTGTCGCAGTATTCATCAGCCCTGGGATCTGCTGCCAGGAATAGCCCAAAGTCTGGCTAATATATGAAAATCTTTATTACCTAGGGAGCATTGTACATCAGATGTATGCTGCCTGCACAAGCATAGGGCATAAAGGTGATATATGGGTAACAGAAAGTTCACACCGGGGATCACACCAACAGCACTACTAGATAGGGGCCAAGGGTACTAGCTGCTAGTACAAGGGTCTAGGGAACTACTAAAGGGGCAGTGAATACTGCACAACGTGGCTGGGCTAATATATGCCTTTGGGCAGATAGCCCAGTACCAACCTATGAACCTATATGTATATTCACAGCTCAGAACTTCATTACTGCCAGTCTGAACACTGTTGTCTTATGTTGATCTGAATGCCCTTCACTTTGCTGGTTATACCAAACCTACACCTTTTATTTAAGTACCCCATTGTTTTTTTTTTTTTTTCTTATATTGTTCTTTGGATTACATGTCATTAAAGGAAGGGGAATGTCAGTGTGGGAGGCAGATTACCCATAAAGACCACCACGATAGGTGCCTGTTTTGCTTTGGTGCATCACACAACCACACTCAGTGTTCCATCTGTCAGGCTTTTGTTCCCAAGACTTTGTGTTGCCACCTTTCTTCACTTTCTATTTACCTTGAAAACCAATGTCTCAAGCTTTTGTCCCTGAGTACTATGGCAGAATCTGCTTGCCCCAAGGTACAGCAGCCACTCGAAAGGCCAAGGAGTCTAGGCCTGACTCTGCCACTCTCCAGGTTCCACTTGATGTTTATCTTAAGGTGAGTGAGAACCCAGAGGACAACCCAGTATTGCCATTGGTTTCTTCTGCCACAACCTTTTCTGAGTCTGGCATGGAACCTACTTTTCACACAACCTTGGAAGCCTTGCAAACATCCACCATGGATGTTGAGGGGGCACCACAGCTGATTATTTTCAAGGGACCTAAAGGGATTCCTCTGATGCTTGTTTGGGAAGAGGTGCCAAGTACCTCAATGGAATCCAGGCAGGGGTTCAATACCTCAGTGTTTTGTCAGAGCAGATGTACAATTAAAGAAAAAGCAGAACAATGAGCATGTGGTGTCTGCTCCCAGTGATGCACAATGGAAATAGCAGGACTTCACTCAAGGTCTGTTCAATGCTGTGGTGTCTGCTCCCAGTGATGCACAATGGAAATGGCAGGACTTCACTCAAGGTCTGTTCAATGCTGTGGTGTCTGCTCCCAGTGATACACAATGGAAATGGCAGGACTTCACTCAAGGTCTGTTCAATGCTGTGGTGTCTGCTCCCAGTGATGCACAATGGAAATGGCAGGACTTCACTCAAGGTCTGTTCAATGCTGTGGTGTCTGCTCCCAGTGATGCACAATGGAAATGGCAGGACTTCACTCAAGGTCTGTTCAATGCTGTGGTGTCTGCTCCCAGTGATGCACAATGGAAATGGCAGGACTTCACTCAAGGTTTGTTCAATGCTTTGATGGCACTGAAGCCCCTTCACAGGGTTTTGGTTGCAACACCTCCTTGGTCCTCTACCACTAAGAGGGCTAGAGAACCAGAGTCTTTGGATGAGGATTCTGACTCTGAAGCTGACTCCTTAGCCTATTACTCTCAGTTGCAGACTATGGGTCTGAGGAGAAGGAATCTGTCAGTCCTGATCCTCCTTTGGAGGAGCTTTCCTTTGATGACACGATCCTGTGTATGATGGACTACTTCAAATGGGATTGCTGCCAAGTATTGGACATCCAGAAAAGGTATAAGTTGTTACACATGGACCATCTTAAACCTTCAGTTGTCCATCCTGCATTGGCTGCTCTGTTGGATACCTTCTCTGATATCAGATTCTCAGCCACCAGCTACTAAGAAAGCTGATAGGTTCTATAAGATAAGTTCTTGTATAAATGCCCTTCCTCTGATCCTGCAATGATTTCTGTATCTACTGATAAGCCTTCTAGGCTGTTGCCTTCTTCCAAGCTTCTGCCTTCAGATTAGGACAATAAACCCATGAAGATGATTGGTAAAAAGGTATACACTTTGGCTGCTTTAGTCTTCAGACCATCAATTACCAGACTCGTATGACAAGGTCATCCTGTCTCTTCTTTCCCAGATTGGAAGATTGTTTCTGATTTGCCTGACTCTGAACATAAGGCCTCAGCTCTCTCCTTGCTCAGTTCCACTTCTCATGTTGCCTGTCACTCTACCAAATGCAGGTGAGATCTTCTAGGGGTGCTGCCTATGTCTCTGTGATGAGGCGCTATTCCTGACTTCACCTTCAGGCTCTGCCAAATGATATCAAAGCAAAACTTTTTGATACTCTCTTGGATGATTATAATTTGTTTGGCAGTGCTGCAGCTGACCTTTTCAAGACATTACAGGATCAAGGTAAAGTCATGAAAGATATGAAGCAGATTTTTTACTCGCCTAGTCCCAAGTTTAAGAGGAACTATCTTAGTAAGACTGCTTTTTTACATAGGCTACCTAAACAGTTTTCCAGAGGTAAGAAGGCTCCTAGGCAGGTTTTTTCTGATAAGCTTATTCAAACGTTCAGATCATAGAGGCAGTCCTTTCCTGACAAATCTACAGCCTTCTGACTGCCTGCCCTCCCTTCCTGTCATCCGGGTTCCCTTGTGTATCAGGCCTTCTCCTTCTCTCCTAGTTGGGTAAATGATTACAACAGACACCTGGGTTCTTTCATTGTCCTTCTTTAATTTCTACAAGTCTTTTGGGTTTCTAATACCATAATGGGAATATACCCAATTCCTAAGTCAAACTATGATTAAAGTTCATGAAATTAATATTGTTTCAGTCTTTGATGTTAGCCAAAAGTGATCTTTGCAGCACCCACAATGTGCCTAGTAATGACTCCTGCAATTTGTAGAGTTACATGTATTGGTAACATATCTAAGTATGATTGTAAATTATTTTTTATAAGACCCATTGCTCCTACTACTATTGGAACTGCCTGGGCATCCTTCTTCCATATTCCTCATTTCTGCCTGCAAATCCTGATATTTTATAACTTTGTGTCTCTCTGTATATAAGTCACTGTAGTCACTGGGTGTAGCAATTTCAATGATCAATGCTACTTTTGTCTTCTTTTCATGGACTACTATATCTGGTTTTCTCGCATCTATTTTTTTGAAGTGTTGGTAATGGATGATCCCATGTGATATAAACTTCATCATTTTCTATGATGCTTTATGGCTCATGTTTCCAGTGTTTTTCAGCTACTTCAATATTATAATGTTTACACAATTTCCAATGTAATAGTCTTGCTGCATTATTATGCCTTTCAGTAGACAGTCCTTCTGCCATTATTATATCACAACCAGCAACAAGATGTGCGATTGTTTCCAATTCTGTTTTTACAAAATCTACATTTATCTGTTTCGCCCACAAGTTCAATGGACTTTGTAACCCAATGTGTGCATAGTCCACTATCTTGGGCCCCCAGTATTAACCTTTCATCTTTTGGTTTAAATTCACCTCTCCTTAAAGATTCTTGCTTTCAGTCCTGATCAACATGAGGTTGTTCCAAGAGTCTTCTATACTTGCAAGTATATTTATGAATTTTCCACATTTCTTGCCTTCACATCTGATCCTTGTGCCTTTTGTTTTTGACACATTCAGTTGCTGCCTGATTTTATATCTACTTCTGGTTTGCTTTCCATTCCCGTTTGACATCAATATGCCTCTGCTAAACTAAGCAGGGAAGCCATTTTAGACTTATTCTCCTCATGCTTCAAAACTTTCACTATGCACCAATGTAAATAGTTATATAATGGTTTGAAGTTAGTAATGTTTTAGAATTGTAAATATGTTATTTATCTTTATTTCATGTAATGTTTAAGACATCTTATTTGAAATAATAAAAAAAATATTTAGTAAAAAAAAAAAAAACTTTCACTATGCTTGGTTCTTGTGAGGTCAGCAGATATGGATGCAGTCCCACAGTTACAGATCTATACATGTAATCAGTTTTGAGGAGGCCCACACCTCCTTCAGAATAGTGAATATATAATCTTGGTATGCACTGATTTTTATAAATCATTTGATGAGCATGCAGCATTCTTCTTTTTAACATGTTCAATCTAACTAACCAACACCTTTTAGGGCCAGTCAATCACTCCAAAACTGTAAGTTAAGATAGGAAGAGCAAATTGGTTTATAGCTTGGACTTTTTGTTCTTAGATGTCAGCTCTGTTTCCAGCATTAATCTAAGTATTCTAAAATATTCATTACTAAGTTTTACTCACATTTGTTCATGTTTTATTATTGATCCTTCATCAGTTCCTAAATATTTATACACTCTCTTTTGCTCAAGTTCTTTTATATCACATTCCTGTCCCAAACTGATATTTTCTTGGTGCTGCAGCTATCCTGCTTTAAAGGTTGCTTCTGCACATTTATCAAGACCAAATGACGTTCTTATATCATATGAAAAAGTCTTTTGATCACTTGCAGTTGTGTTTTTACCTCCTTATCTGATGAACTATACAATCTTAAATCATCTACATAAAGGAAGAGGAGAAATCTTTACACGTTGTTGTTTTCTGGGACCCAAATTGTAGCTAAGACCTAATCTGTTAAGTAGACAACTTAATGGGTTAAGGGGAAGACAACAAGGAACAGTGGTGACTGAGAGTCACCCTGGAATATCCCCTTTGAATTTTTCTCCCTGGAATAATGATTTGTCCTTTATCATGGCTTAACTGCAAAGTGGTTTGCCACTGTTTCATTGTCACTGTAATGTAATTGATCAGTGTATGGTGTATCTTATACATTTTAAGCACTCTTTCATCCAAGAATGTGGGATACTGTCAAATGCTTTTTTTATAGTCTATCCATCACATACTAAGATTATTCCCCTTTTTACAGTTCTGCACTATGAGTTTATTTAACAACAAATGATCCTTTGTTCCATATGACTTTCTTTTTATTACCTTTTTGTTCTATTGCCATGATTGAGTTTCCTTCTAAATGACTATAAACTCTGTCGGCATCAATTCCAGTGTATAGTCTACAAGTCATCGGAAGGCAAGTTACTGGTCTATAGTTTTTAGTATAGCTTGCAGGTTCGCTCTTTATTTATTTATTTGTTTATTTATTTATTTAAATTTGTTGGCCAGGAGTGTCCGACTGGACGTAGGTCCATTTTCAGCAGAGGCCAGGGGAGAAAAGCTCCACAGTTAAAATAAACCAACAGTAGTTACATTGGATTACATAGTGATTAACAATTTACCATAGCAA
Organism: Protopterus annectens; assembly: GCF_019279795.1. Lineage (NCBI taxonomy): Eukaryota > Metazoa > Chordata > Ceratodontiformes > Protopteridae > Protopterus > Protopterus annectens. The sequence goes on from NC_056742.1 coordinate 351,328,137, forward strand.
TTACTTACAACATATTTACAGATGAAGAACATAGTACATCAGTAGACAACTAGAATCTTTATCTGTGAAGTACATAACAGACATTAACAAACGTTACAATGAGAAGTTCCTGCTGTATAATAAGTACTAGGCTTATGAGCATCTGAGCTTGCTATAATCAAGGTAGTTAGTGGAGTGGAAAGAAAGGTAGTGGTTGGATGGGGTGGGTGATATTAGAGTGGGAGTTGCAAGGGCATAGCCAGCATGTTTTAGGTGCTTTTAGTAAAGTTTTGAAGTGGGTGCATGATGGTATGGAGGTAATTGTGGGTGGGAGTGAGTTCCATAATTTGGCTATGGCGCAAGAGAATAGTGCTTCACCAGCAGAGTTATTAGCTTTAGTGATCTGCAAGTGATTTTTGTTGCTGTTCTTAGTGGTCTGGTGGTGCAATAGGGTTGGAGTAGATTCTGGAGGTATGGGACATTTAGTGGATGGTTTACTAGTTTTTGGGTGAGTGGGAGTTGATACCACTGAAGGAGGTGAGGGAGTTCAAGCCAGCCCAGTTCAGCAAGTGAGAGACAGTGGTGTCTACGGTAGGATGCCCCTCTTAAGTAGGAGTATTGTTTTTCCTGTTGTTAACAAGGGTGGTGTCTGGTCAGGGTGTGCATATAAATAGTTCTTACCCATGGCTAAATCTTCATGTAAAGATGTTTTAATACTTTAAGCCAGAATTTAGGTACTGCATGTAGGCCTGGGGTTTTGCAGTTAGTAGCTTTTCTTAACTTTGTTTCAATTTTTCTGGCCATTACTTCATTCCATTTCATATCCTGTACATTTGAACTTCTTATTTTTTTCTTTTATTACTTCTATCCATTTAGCATCTTTGTTATGTTCCATAGGATCTTCATATATATTTCCCCTAAATGTACCTATTTCCTCTTTTTTGGTGATGTTTCAGTTCCTTTTGCCTTGTTTCCCAATCCTCTGTAAAACTTTTTTGGGTCATCAATAAGTTGCTTATTTTGTACTTTTCCTTTATATTTATCTGCATATCTTCTGCGTTTTTCTGACTGTGCTGATATTTTTAGTTTATTATTTGCAATAGTGCAGAATAGATCCTGATCTGTTTTGATACTGCTTTTATCACGTCTATCTTTCTTAATATTTTTGCTGGTTTGCTCCCTTTTCTATACTCTTCTAACAGTGACACTTCTTGTCTTAATTACTTTATAGTTTTCTCTGTTCAATACTTCCATGATGGCATTTGATTTCTCCTCTTCCTTTACCTCACTACCCTGTGTTTTTGTGGTAAGACTTTATCTGCTATTAATTTAGCTGCACAGTAGTATATCCAGTTTACTTCTGTTATATTACATTAATCGTTATGGACAGTCCTAATTACTGTGTTTATTTGTTTTATCGAACTTCTAACGTTTTGGGTTTTATTGACTATCTGTAGTCTGTTTCATTCATTGATCCTAGTATGTCTGTTTATTTCTATTAAATCAAACAACTCTTCTCTTAGATAATTTTCTTCTAAACTGAGGGTACATTCTTTGTTCTCCATTTGCTGTGGGCATTCTATAGAAAGTTCCAGAGCATCTTCCTGTGCCACATTCTCTTCAGTTTCATCCTGTGTCATACATTGCTCTTTCATATGGAAACTCACTGGCCTATCACTCCACAACATTGACTGTGTCAGAGTTGTAACAGTTTCCTGTTCCTTCCCCTGCTGGGCAACTCCAGCTGAACATTTGTACTGGTTTCCTGTGGAAGACTCCAAAGTATCTTCATATGACAACTGATCAGGTGTTTCCCACTCCACTGGTTTCTCCTTAATTTGGGGATCCATTGCTCTATCCTGCTGTGATGTTATCTGAGTTAGATTTTCTACACTAAATTCTTCAGTTTGCAGGTAATCCATAAACTCAGTTTTTATTTCTTTAACTTATCCATTACTAATCCTCTTTTCTACTTTTCCTCTTTCTTTTCTTATTTTTTGTATTGTAAAATTTTCCATGTCTGGATGCCTTTGCCTGTATTTCTCTTCAAATATCTTTGGTGCTGCTCTTTTTTGAATTGACAAGTTTTGCTTTCTTTTTTTTGTATAAATATTGCAACATATTATATCTCTTTTCTTTCGCTTGTCCATATTTCTTCTTTATATGTCTCCTGCTCCTCCTGTTTCTCTTTACTTTGGGGACTCGTTGTTCCATCATGCTGTGATGTAAACGGTGTTAAACTTCCTGCAGTAAATCCTTCACTTAGCAAGTATTCCATAATTTCAACTTCTGCTATACTAATCTTCTGTTCTATGTTCCCCCTTTGTGATCTTATTTTATTGTGAAATTTTCCATATCTGGATGCCTTTGCCCATATTTCTCTTCTGATATCTTTGAGGCTTTTTTGTGTTGATTAATTTAGCTTTCTCCCTTGCATAAGTATTGCACCATATCAGATCTCTTTTTTCTTTTCGATGTCCATATTTCTTTGTTATACCATTCAAAAGGTATAGTTCTCTTTCTCTCCTAGTTTGCCAAATGATTACCACAGGCACCTGGGTTCTCTCATTATCAGTTAGGATTATTTTATGACCTGGAGGACCCTTCCTTCCTTTTCTGGTATTCTTTAACCCTCTGCAGAACAGCCTTTTCATTTCCCAGGGGTTTTGCAGGGTCTGATGGATGAGGGTACCATTTCACCGGTTCCACAGACAGAGAGGGGTTTGGGTTTTTATTCCAGGGTGTTTCTGGTCCCCAGGAAAGAAGGGTCTTGGAGACCTGTCCTAGATCTTTTCTTTCTTAACGCCTTTCTCACAGATCCTTCCTTCTGAATGCTCTCTCTTCAGACTCTTGTTTTCTCTGTTGCTCTCTTGGTCTTCTGGTTTCCTTGGAATTGAAGGACGCTTACCTTCACATTCCTACCTGCCCTTTGTTCAGGGCATATTTGCGTTTTTCTGTTTTTTCCCGCATTTTAAGTTCTCTGCTTTGCCATTTGGGATTTCAGGAGCCAAAAGGATGTTCACCAAATATCTACCCCCCCCCCCCCCCATATTCACCTTTTGCAGGTGTCAGGGCATTCAAATATTCCTTGCTTCAGGCTCCATCCCATTCCAAGCTGGCGCAGAATCTTCATTTACCCACCTTCTGTTGCAGAGCCTGATGTTCACTGACAACCTTCAGAAGTCAATGTTCAGCCCTGAATTCAGAGAGAATATTAAAGAGAAGAATTTATGAACACAAATATGATATTATAACAAGAAAAGAAACTAGTGCTTTATATAAACACACTAGATCTTGTCCAAATGCTAAATTCACTTTTTTAGTGTTGGAACAAATTAAGAAAGATGTAAGGGGAGGTCCATGGGAAGAGAGATTAGAATTTAGAGAACTTTGGTGGCAAGTGACCCTGGATGCAGGAAGCCCCCCAGGGCTGAATGATTATATATCCATTGTTCCACTTTTAAAATTAAGATTTGCAAAACTTTAGAAATAGTGTTGCACTAAGTACTTTATTCAGCAGATGGCAAGACATTTCTTCCTGTTCACTAATATTACAACAGGTTTTAAAATATTTATGAAGTTGTTTTAGTATATAATAGTTATTTATTTGATTTGAATTAAATGTATACCAATCTATTTTAAATTAACTACTGAGAATTTTATTATCGAGCATTTATTTAATGGAGAAACATAATGACAGTATACGTATCTAGTGAATGTAAATAATAGAATGTTCACTGTCTTTTTAAATTTTTAAATTCAGATCTTGAATGGGATTGGGTGTTTTTGTATTAATTAGATGATATAAAGTTTAATTGATGGAATTACTGGTTATCTGATGAAGTCGGGAAACTGAGACGAAAACGCATGTTGTGTAAAGGCGTTCATGTGTTTGTTGTTTGCTACATTGGTACGGAGTTTTTTATGTGGAATATCTATACTTTTGGAATAAATGTACTTTGAAATTCATCGTAGTTTTGGCACTTATATTAATTGTTTCCTGGTTTATTTTTGAGTGCCTTTGCTTTTATTTGTATCTGGACTACAGGCCTTTATGGCGGTGCCGTCTTTTTGTTTTTTTCATAGAGGTAGGGAGTCTTTCTGTACAAATCCTTCTTTTATGGCCAAGGTGGTTAATGAGCTGTCCCTTAATCAGTCTATCTAGCTTCCTTTTTCCCTTCTTTGCAGTCTGCTAGTGAGAAGGGGTGCCAGGGAGATAGTACCTCTGATGGGCGAACATGTCATGCTCTTCGGAGTAGTTCACCAACCTCGTTCCTCACGTGACACTCAGCTCTCACCTGTGGCTCCTTGGAGCTGTTTGCATGCAATAGCAGCCACACCCCAGGCAATGGCTTCGGCTGGCAGGTAAAACCAGGTGAGTGTAGCCAACGCATTTATAAACCTCAGCGAGTCAGGACCTGTCTACCTGTACATTTGAAGACTGGATCTGGTAGACTGCATGGAGGAAATCACCAGATTAATTCAGTGGGCAGGAAGGTGGCCTCAGCAAGTGCTGTGAAATGCAAATAGGGCACAGTCAGACACATTAGGACACTGTTAGCAATCCACTGCATCCTGACCCATCTCCAGTCATTTCAAATATGTCCTGCCACTGGACCAAGATAGGTTGGGACGAATGAGTGAAACTGATGATCTGCGCAACTCTTCCTCACTATAATCCAATTCACGAGCAAGTCAAGACATCACCCTCCCTCGTCAAGTCTAGTGGCAATGGGTGAATGATGAAGCAGCAGATTTGGATACAGTGGAAGCTGTGGCCACAACCCCACACAGAGGCAGCCCTGGGCAATGGGTCACTCTCTACAGGCCTAAAGCTGCAGTGGAGTTCTGCAGCCCCCTGTGTGTTTGAGCAGCCCTATTTAGGATTGCTCTGCTCACCTCCATTGTCTGAGGAAGGGGCTAGAAAAGGTGCCCTAAACAAAGCCTGCTTCATGCCATCCCTGGCCTGCTTCCCTGGGCAAGTGGGGATCCCAATTTTGTGGTTGAATCACAAAGGAAAAAAACATTGGTGACTTCGTTCACCATTGGCACATGGAATGTGCACACACTCATGGATAGTTCCAAAACAGCAGACCTGAGAGACAGACAGCACTTATCGCAAGAGAACTTGGCAGGTACAACATCCAGATAGTAGCCCTCAGTAAGACCAGGTTCGCAGATGAAGGCCAGCTGACAGAAGTCAAAGCCAGTTATACCTTTTTCTGGAGTAGTTGCAGCAGCAATGAATGTCATGAAGCAGGAGTGGGTTTTGCCATCAGATCTAATTTGATCAGCAAGCTAGCCAGCCTCCCAAAAGGATTCAATGACCAACTCAGGTCCCTGCGGCTCCCCCCTCAAAGGAAAGCACCACACCACCTTCATCAGTGCATATGCCCCCACATGACAAACCCAGAGGAGATCAAAGACAAGTTTTATGAAGACTTGGTGTCCCTTACAGCATCTGTGCCCAAGGAGGACAAGCTTGTCATTTTAGGCAACTTCAGTGCCAGGGTTAGTGCAGACTACCAGACATGGGAGGGAGTCATTGGGAGGAATGGAGTCAGCAAAAGCAACAGCAATGGTCATTTACTTCTGAAGACCTGTGCAGCTCTTGACCTGTTGATCACAAACACAGTCTTCCGCCTACCTAACCATAACAAGATGTCCTGGATGCACCCACGCAGCAAGTACTGGCATCTCATTGATTATTTCATAGTAAGGAGAAGGGACAGGCAGGATGTTAGAGAAACTAAGGCCTTGTGTGGCACAGACTGCTGGACAGACCACAGACTCATCCTCTCAAAACTCAACAAGCACACTCAGCCCATGCGTTACCCGCAGGGGAAAAAGACCAATAGGTGCTTGAATGTTAGCAAGTTATAATGGCACTCTGTGTGCCAAACCTCAGTGAGGACCTTGGCAGTAAGCTCAACCAACTTAGCTTTGGCACCAATGGTGCAGAAGAGGACTGGGCAGCTTTTAGGGATGTGGTCTACAATACTGCTCTTGCTCACTTAGACCTGAATACATGCAAACATCAAGATTGGTTTGATGACAATGATGAAGATATTCAGAACCTGCTGGATAAGAAGTGTGAATCCTTCAAATCCCTCCAGCAAGACACTACATCTGTCTCCAAGAAAGCAGCCTATAACTCCATAAAAAGCAAGGTGCAAGCATAGCTCAGAGAGATGCAAGACTCCTGGCTCATCAGAAAGGCAGATGAGATCCAGAAGTATGCTGACAGCAACAACTTCTAGCATTTCTATGATGCTCTGAAGACCATCTATGGGCCACAGTCCTCTGGAACATCACCATTGCTCAGTGCCGACTAGTCCATCCTACTCACTGACAAAAATGCCATCCTGGAAAGATGGACTGAGCACTTCAACAATGTCCTAAACAGACCTTCCTCTATCAATGCCGAAGCCATTGACTTCATGTTGCAAGTCACCATCAACACCTCCGTGGCAGAATCTCCAAAGGAATCAGAGGTTAAGGAAGCAATTAAGCTTCTCTCCAATGGTAAAGCACCTGATTCCATTCCAGCCAAAATCTACAAGACAGGGGGACTAGTCTTGTTGCAGAAGCTCACTGAGCTCTTCCAGACCATGTGGCAAGAGGAAGTTCTTCCTCAAGAGCTCAAGGATGCCTCCATTGTCCATCTCTAGAAGAGAAAGGGAAACAGGCAGTCTTGTGACAACCACAGAGGAATCTGTCTCCTGGTCATCACCGGCAAAGTCCTTGCCAGAATCGCCCTTAACCACCTTAATCAACACATGGAAGATGGACACCTGCCAGGGAGTCAGTGCAGCTTTAGAGAGGGCTGAGGGACAGTGGACATGATATTTGCAGCATGTCAATTACAAGAGAAGTGCCAGGAACAAAACAGGGACTTTTATACAATGTTTGTTGATCTGACCAAAGTCTTTGACACCGTTAGTCATGAGGGTCTATGGTGGATCATGGAGAAGTTTTGCTGCCCAGGCAAATTCATCAGTATGGTATGTCAGTTCCACGAAGGCATGCTAGCGCGAGTAGTGGATGATGGAGACTCCTCCAATGCCTAAACATTAACATGCGAGTGAATGAACATATAATAGCAGTAGACAAGACTGATGTAAGCAATGCCTTGGCAAAACATGTTAAGCAAAAGAATTTGTTAGAAAAAATAAGGCATGTTTCAAATTTGTAATAATTGATGAAGTTAATGGTTTTGATCATAGGTTTAATGCAGAAGATGAACTGGACTGGAGAGAATATTGCTGGCAAATCAGACTGAATGCATGTGTGTACCCTGGTTTGAATGATAGGGAAAACTTTAAAGTTGTTCTTAGAAGGAAAGGGTTAAGGCATTAAGTACTTTGGGTCACATGTTATTGTTATTAAGTATTTAAATGAGTGTGTTCATTATACAACTTGGTCTGAAGAAGTTCCATGAAGGGGAATGAAAGCTCTTACCAGTTGGATTTTTATATAATAAAGTCAGTTTGTGTTTTTAGACGTTCGTTTTTTATTAACATTCAAAAGTATATTAGAAAACATTTCAATACAAATATTAAAAGCAGAGCAGTAAAACGATATTTCATTGAAATGCTTCTTTAGTGGCTGTAAGGAGCATTTCCATGGGGACCCACAGCCCAAAGGATCATGCTTTATGCATTTGTACATCTCAAATAAACAAAAAAGCCAAGGGGCAGTCCCCGAGATGGGGTTGCTTGGCTTAAGGAGTTTCACTTATATATTTTCATTTAGATGATTTGGCAGTATTAAAGTAGTTCACTTACAAAGTGAACAGAACAACGTATTTTGTATCGGCATGCATTCTCTGAAGAGTAATGATTGCATGCAAAATCCCAGAGACTTGAAATGTATGACAGGTGGGCCGTAGTTTACTTGTCTGAAAAAAGCAAGTAATTTCTCGCATTGGGTGGCTTAGCTCAAGGAGTTGCAGTTATATATGTGCAGTTAAAATCAAAGGATGACTTGTAAATATTACAGTAGTTCACTTACAAAGAGAACAGAACAACGTATTTTGTATCAGCGTGCATTCTCTGAAGAGCAATAATTAAATGCAAAATCCCAGAGATTTGAAACGTATGACAGGCATTGCTACTTTACTTTTCTGAAGAAACCATGTAATTTCTCACATTTACATGTCAACTTGTTTTCCAAACCTTGGCGACCTATATATGACACATTCCGGCAGGACAAAGGCTTGGAAAGGAGCTGCTTCTCCTGCTTGGAATCTGGTTGCGATAATATGTAAGTACCATTTTTATTAATTTAACATATTTATAATATATAGACAGAAAGAAGGAAATTTAACTTTACATATTGTTATACAATGACAGGAATACTTTGAAACATCAAGATAATCTTATACTATTAACACATTAAGAATCTCAGTATTTCAATAGCAACATTTCAAGGTTATTCCATCAACTAAAGGCCAGATTTATAGATCTTTTTCTGATCACTTCTTTCAGTTCTACGTCGTATTTTTGTTAAATGTAAAAATTCTTTGAACATAGGAACTAAGTTCAATTTCCAATGTTTTGGCAATAACTTTTCTGGCAACTGCCAAGAGAGCCCAAAAGAGTTTTTGCTCTTTGGCTTTTACAGATACAGGAAGTGGACATTCATTAGTTTTACTGAGCTAGTTAAAGGACAATTATCAGACCATAACCCCTTAAAATGTACTTATCTCTTCCCAATATATATTTAATTTTTCACAATCCATAAACATATGTTCAATTAGCTTTTATATCTTTACTATATCTCCAACAAACAGGAGAGGTTTAAGAGATTTTCAATACCTAGAATAATGAGGTCTAAGATAATATGTTTCATAGCTTTACATATGAGGATAGTGAAACTAATAGGTTCGTAGTTACCAGGGTCTGTGACTGGGCCACTCTTGTGTAATGGCATTACAATAGCTGTTTTACAGGCTTCAGTAAGAGCTTAAGGAGAGGTACAGATGGACCATATTTGGCACTGACAAACTGGCAACCTGTTATATTATCAGGGCCCATGGATGAGGTGGTCGTAGCTTTTGAGAGGGTTGGGTTGAAAAAACATGTTCCATAGTAATTAAAGGCGATGGCTGGGATTGTGGAACCTGTGGAATAGCTATGACTGAGGGTAGAGTAAAGTTTGCACTGTATTTGTCAGCTAGGATATTATCAAAATGCTTTGGGTCAGAGCGAGAAGTATTATTGTTGGCTGGCTCTTAACATTGTTGGGTGTTCTTCACTACAAATCTTTCTTTAACTATGCCAGGAAGTTATTTTTGGCATTAGTGGCTATTTTAAGTTCCTACTCGGCTGTGAGCTTTCTAAAGGTCCCCTTAAGCTCTTTACAAATGTGTTTTAAGTGTGCCCTTAAGGTAGGTGAAATGAGACCTCATAAGCTTTATGCAAGTTCTTCTGCAATAAAATGTATTTATATAGGCATTCTACCATAAGAGTTTGCTTTTTAAATTTCTCATTATAGTTGGTATAAATAGGTACTGCCTTATCGATACAATTATTTGAGTGTGAGTAGATGTCAGAAGCATGGTTACAGCAGAATTTATTTAGGTCATCAAATAACTGAAGGAAGCTTGTTTTTAAGTCCCTAAACACACAGTCTTTTACCACCACTTTTAAAGGAAAAGTTCACTAATTTATGGCTTGATTTAACAAGGTGAGATGATACATATGCTGAGATGTTTTAAAAATCTCTGTACAGTAATATTGACAGTTGTAGAGAGTGAACTGCACCCACCCATATTAAGAAGAAGAAAAACTCAAAAGACATGCCACCCTGGTGGAATCACAATATCATTTGGTTATACAACAAAAGAAAAAATCTTGGCCAAGCTTAGGATGAACAAAGCCTATATACTAAAAGCCCCTGACCAATCTAAACAGGCAGCTAAGATGGTTAATTAATACATCTAAGGCTAAATTTAAAGGAACAAATAGTTTCTGAGGTAAAGAACAACCACAAAGCTTTCTACAGCTATGTTCATAACCTCAGAGGAAATATGCAACAATGTGTTGAACTACTGAACTTCTCTGAGAGGATTACCAAAGCAATGGATGAAGGCAAGACTGTGCACACAGCTTACCTTGACCTGGCCAAGGCTTTTAATAAAGTATCCCACTCAGGCATTATAGACTAGCTCACCAATTTAGATGTAAGCCCTTCTAACAACCACTGGGATAGCCAGCTCACTGATAGGACCCAGGAGGTCAAAATACGTGAGGCCACCTCCACCAAGAGGCAAGTCACTTGTGGAGTCCCCCAAGGCTCGGTACTGGGCCTGCTCCTTTTTGGCATCTATTTTACTGAAATGGGAGCAAATACTGATGGTTTATGGCTGACTAAATATGCATATGATTGCAAGCTAGGGGTTATGAATGACTCCCCTGCAGACACAATCATTCTTCAAGAAGGCCTATCTCTGATGAACAAATGGTGCCAAAACCATGGTTTTAAACTCAATACTAAGAAATGCATATTTCTACCCTTTGCTAAGTTAACCATCTCAGCTAATTACCATGTTGATAATACATCCCTAAGAGTCGACCCAGTGGTCAGGGATCTGGGTACACACATAGACAGTAGCCCTACCTTCGACTACCATGTGGCCACAGTGGTGAGGAAATCCTTTTATGTTGCACAACTTCTAAGTAAGGGCATGACATTTATGTCTAAAGAGGTCATTATCCCACTGCACTCTGCCCTTATCAGACTAGTCATAGAGTACACTGCTACCTTTGGTATGTCCTTGACCAGGCATATGCAGCAACTAGAGTGACCTCAGAGGTTCCTTACAAAAAGAATACAAGGAGTAAGAAATCTGCTTTACACATAGTGCTTTAAAGCCTTTGCCCTCTACTCAGTCTCCTATAGATTATTGAGGGGTACTCTATGCCTGGCTTACAAGGCATCCACAAACCCCACACTTATGAATTTCCTGCATATTTGTAAGTCAAACAGCACTAGAAATACAAGGCCTTGGGACCTGAATTTTGTCAGTGACTTAACCAGAATATGGTGGAGAGACAGATATGTATCTCAGAGACTGCTCCTTCTATGGATAAGACTTCCCATCCATGTGAAGCTAAGTTTGTCTATTACCCAATTTAAGTACGCCCTAGAGAAGTGGGTAGTGAATAGGAAATTTACACTGGGTCTGACACCCATGTCCCTTATGGACAGAGGTAGCTTATAAATGCCTGGTCCTCAATGTCCTATCTGGATACAGGATGTTATTATTCTTTTGGGAAAACTTTGCTAGGCTTAGAAAGGCCTCCCTGGATCATTAGCCAAGTAACAATCTATGAATCAAAACATTTCAATTGTCCAACTGTGAGCATTCATATATGGCTAAGCAGTTCTATCTTGTTACTTGGGTGTTAAGATTTTTACAGAAATATGAAAATTATGTCAGTATAAATAAAGTTGTTTATCAGCAACAATTAATATCTCTTCATCAACACTAGATGGAGGTCACATATCAATGTAGTTGTGTTGTCCATCATACAAGTTTCAAAATGAAAATTTTAAGAGCTTGTATGTAGCATGATTTTGGAATTATTAATTCAAATAGGAACAGACTATATTAGATGCTTAGAAGCATTAGTAGGATGTAACTGCAGAAACACTTGGAGGTGTCACTAGGCTTTAATGGGTTAGCTATCCTTCACAGAAGGAAACAGAGAATGTTCTATAATTAGTTATGAAGTCATACTTAGGTTTGGTTATGGTAATTTAGACATCTAGGAGGTCAAATATGAAGTACAGAGGAATCTGTCATGAGTTGATGGTATCCTTGACAAATACTGATATCCCACTCACTTGCCTGTAGATCTGAAGATATGATACACATTATACCCAGAAACAGAGGGAGAGCTTTCACTGCTCTAAAACCACGTCTCTCTAATGACACATATATGAATGTGCTCAGGTTACAGGAAATGCTCAGTTTTGGACATTTTTAAAACTTCTAGCATTGAGTAAAGCCACGTTAACATGTTCCAAATTAGAATTTACAAGGTTGGAATATCCCTCAGATGGACTTTGCCAGAAAAGGTATTATGGGGACAGCAAAGACTTTAGCTGGAATGTGAAAGCCTCAATAAGAGAGGTGCAGACAAATTGGAGGGCTTATAAGCCATCTCATCCCAAGCTGACACATACTGCATCCAGGTCTACTTTAATTAACCAAAAGCTGATTCCAGCGAATGCAAATCCATCGACACATATACATCAAACTGCAAAATGAGCAAACTCACCAAACCGCGAAACTCAAAATACCGATTTGTCATACTCGGCCAACCCCACTGCCCGAAACACACTACCCACCCAAACAAAATAAATAAACCACAAACATATACCAACCAAAATCCTACTTCTAACCCTACACTAAACCCCACATACACCACTATCTATATACTCTCCTTAACCCCTTCCTAACCCTAAGGTCCGTAACTACCGCACACTTACCCTACAGAGCTATACCCAAACAAAATAAATAAACCACACACATACACTAACCAAACCCCTACCTCAAACCCTGCACTAAACGTTACATTACCCGTATTACATTACCTATCTTTGCATTTACCTTAACCCGCACCCTAATGTCTGTAACTATCGCACACTTACCTTACAGATCTGTAGCTCAGACTTCCACATTTTGAATTTTGCGGTAATTTTGTGGTTTTGTGAGTTTGCTTATTTTGTGGTTCGATGCATTTGTGTCAATGGATTTGCATTCGCTGGAATCAGCTTTCAGTTAAATAAAGTAGACCCCTGCATCCCCCTAGAATGACCCCAATCACACAGACAATTATTAATCCAAGTTGATGTACATCTCACTACAAATAATCCTACCTTCTACTTAAATCTAGTCTCTACCTCATACATAAAATAATTACTAAACAAACTCACACCCTGCTTACCCTCTGACAATCTTCCATCAGAATACCTAAAACTTGCTTCTGTCTCTGTTGCTTACACAGTCTTTACATTAGTCAACTGATACATCCAAGAATCATGTGTTCCATCTCTATGGAAAATTTTTTACATCATTCCTCTTTACAAAGGAGTAAACTCCACAGAAATAATGAAATCTAAGCCCAACACAATCTTGTCCCCCTGTCAAACATTTTAAAAAATGCATTCATAAATAACTGCTACAACATCTGCTCCAACTTAACCTATTAACCTCTACCAAAAAAACAGTCCCAACTGATAGTGGTATAAAAAGCCAAACATAAAATCAAGTACCAAAAAACACTTCCCAGGGAATACTAGAAGAAAGGAACTCCAAGAAATAGCACTCACAGACTTTTGCTTTCTGCTTTCATCCTCAAGAGACTTTATCAGAATGCTCCAACTTAACCTACTAACCTCTACTCAGCATGGCTTTTGCCCAGATCATAGCACAATGACTGCCCTAGTAGCCATTTTCGACACTATCATTAAAACCAGACAAAACAATAATCTAGTCTATTCCCTCTTTCTAGATATCTCAAAAGCCTTTCATATAGTCTCTTACACCTTTCTACTATTACAAATGTCTGATCTTGGCCTGCAAAATTCAACAATTAACTGTTTTTTAAGCTACTTCTCCAACAGACAACAATCAGTTAAGAAGTTCTTACTCCCCTTTTCTCCCATTTAATACTGGTGTTCTGCAAGGTTCAATCCTTGTTTTCTTCTCTTTAATATATTATAAATAATCTACACAAGCTCAAACAACAAGCTACTGCCATAGGCTCATAGGAGTTTACTAGGCTAATGGCACTAGGGCCCTTATAAACCTTGCCAAGTTTAACCCTTGTTCCAAAGAGTATCTGTTTCAAATAAAACAGACGTCCACCAAGGTTGAGGATAACATCAAATTTAATAGCAAATATAAAAGTTGGTAATCGCTTTCGCGGCAGACCCACTTCTTCAGACCATAACACAGAAACAGAATTTTAGAAATTTTTAGATAAAACAAGCCAGACAATCAAAAACTAAATACATAGTCACATGATAGTTAATGGTGCAAGCCACTCTTCTTTAATGCTGGTTTTAAAGATACAGCATTATTAAGACCTGGGTGCAAGTTAGCCCTCAGGTCTAAGATCCAGCGTAACTCAACATACTCAGTTTCATTCACAATATCCTCCTCTCTTAAACCACTGTCAACTTTATGTAGTACTAAAAACTTAAAATGATGGGTATCTCCAATTTTGGTCACATGCTTTGCTAGTGCATTACTGAACATCTATTTCAAAAGTCATTAATGTGTTCAAGTACCCTTTCCTTTAGAGTGCAGTTGGTCTTACCTACATAAAAACATTCACATAAAACACACTTGGCCAAATATACAATATTTTTGTCAGTAAATCAGTGTAAAAATGAAATTCAATACTGCTCGGTATCTAGGATGAATAGTAGATGTAACAGTCCAAATATACCTACAAGCACTGCAAAACCTACATGCAAATGTACCTTTATGCTGTGAAAATATTCTTCTAGAAGGTGTTTGTTTATAACATAAATGTTGCTTTAATGATCTATTATTCTTAAAAGCAAATTGAGGGCAGGGTCCTATAACTTTACATAAATCAGGATCTGTCATAAGTATAGGCCAATTCTTTTTCACAATGCCACAAACTATATTAAGATTTCTAGAGTAGGTTAAGGTAACCCTGTTAGTATGCTCAGCTGCACACAATTATGCACCATCTAAAGGTTGTATCGAATTGTTAGAAAAGTATGGTTTATTCTTAGCATTCCTAAGTCCTCTTGCATCATCAATGGCCCATTCTATATCTGCTATCCTATAACCTTGATCTAAAACATCAACTCTAAGCGTATCCAGGGTCTTTTCTAATGAAGCTGTTTCAGTGTGTAGCCTCATGATTCTAAGTACTTGATTTTTCAGCACATTACCAGGGATGTGCTTAGGGTGAATACTTGTTCTATGGAGAATATTGTTCTTTCTGCAGGGTTTCCTATACATATTAGTAGATAGGTTACCAAGCACATTCGTATTCACTGTAACATCAAGATAGTCTACACTTATCATAGAGTGGTGCAAAGTAAATGATAAAAAGGTTGTAGTATTCTGTAGATAACCAACAAAATCCAACAATAAATCAAAGGACCCTTGCCAGACAAAAAAATATGTCGTTGACAAATAGCTTATAGAATTTAACATGTGTCTTGAAGCGTTTAACATTAAAAACTGACTGCTTCTCCCATTGTGCAAGCACAATGTTGGCATACATGTTTGTACACACTGTACCCATTGCAACTCCCACTTTTTGCAAGAAATACCCTGATTCAAACATAAAGACATTATTCTCAAGTATCAACTCCAGGAGAGCACATATCAGCATAACCTTTGAATTAGAGAATTCGCTATCAGATGTGAGAAACAATCTAACATTATCCATCCCTTCATCATTGGGAATCACCGTAAAGAGTGAATTCACATCAAATGTGACAAATAATACATTCTCAATACCATCAAAGTCTTTGATCATATATAAAGATTATACAAAAATTGCTTATTATCTTTCAATACAGTAGATATAGCATCAAGAACCGACCTAAGTTGTTATTCCACATAAATAGATATTGGCTCATTGACTTATGTAAAGATGATCTAAGGAATTGTATTAACAAGACACATGTTAATTTCTATAAGCGATTTGTCGATGACATATTTTTTATCTGGTAAGGGTCCTTTGATTTATTGTTGGATTTTGTAGGTTATCTGCAGAATACTACAACCTTTTTATCATTTACTTTGCACCACTCTGCAATAAGTATAGACTATCTTGATGTTAAGGTGAATAAGAATGTGTTTGGTAAACTATCTACTAGTATGTATAGGAAACCCTGCAGAAAGAGCAATATTCTCCATAGAAAAAGTATGCACCCAAGGCACGTTCCTACAAATGTGCTGAAAAATCAAGTACTTAGAATCATGAGGCTACACACTGAAACAGCTTCATTAGAAAAGGCTCTGGACACTCTTAGAGTCGATCTTTTAGACTGAGGTTATAGGATAGGGGATATAGAATGGCCATTGATGATGCAAGAGGACTTAGGAATGCTAATAATAAACCTTACTTTTCTGGCAATTCTATACAACCTTTAGATGGTGCATAATTGTGTGTGGTTGAGCGTACTAACAGGGTTACCATAACCTACTCTAGCAATGTTAGTATAGTTTGTGGCATTGTGAAAAAATAATTAGCCTATACTCATGACAGATCCTGATTTATGTAAAGTTATAGAACCCTGCCCTCAGTTTGCTTTTAAGAATAATAGAACATTAAAGCAATGTTTATGTTATAAACAAACAAATTCTTGAAGAATACTTTCACAGTATAAAGGTATATTTGCATGTAGGTTATACAGTGCTTGTAGGTATATTTGGACTGTTACATCTATTATTCATCCTATATCACTGAGCAGTACTACATTTCATTTTTACTCTGATTGTACTGACAAAAATATTGTATATTTGTACAAGTGTGATTTATGTGAATGTTTTTATGTAGGTAAGACCAACTGCACTCTAAAGGAAAGGGTACTTGAACACCATAATGACATTCAAAATAGAAAGCTCAGCAATGCACTAGCAAAGCATGTGGCTGAAACTGAAGATACCCATCATTTTAAGTTTTTAGTACTACATAAAGTTGACAGTGGTTTAAGAGTGGGGGATATTGTGAATGAAACTGAGTATGCTGAGTTACAATGGATCTTAGACATGAGGGCTAACTTGCACCCAGGTTTTAATAATGCTGTATCTTTAAAACCAGCATTAAAAAAGAGGGGTGTGCACCATTAACTGTTCTCATGTGAGTATGTATTCAGTTTTTGATTGTCTGGCTTGTTTTATTTAAAAACATTTTAAATTCTGTTTCTGTGTTACGATCTGAAGAAGCGGGTCTGCAGTGAAAGCACTTACCAGTTTTTATCTTTGCTATTAAATTGGATTTTATCCTCAGCCTTGGTGAATGTCTATTTTATTTATCTACATTTATTCTTGGACTTTATCTGGGTCTTACTCAACGCTTGGATTTTTCTCTTCAGTATCTGTTTCAAGCAGACTCTAAAGTCAGCACCTATTGCCCCTCTCCAAGAGGGACACACATGAAAACTCAGGGGTGAATATCCGGTTACCCATCCAGTTGTCCAAATTATGCTTAAATAGGGTCAATGAGGGGCTTTGTTTACCATGAATTGGAAGTTTATTCCAAAAGTGAGGTAACTTTTGTGAGACAAATCTGTCTGTCCTGCAAGTTCTGTTTATGTCACATACCAGGTTAAAGTCCTTAGAGCGAGTGACCTGTGTGCCATTTGACTTGCAAATGTGCAGAATTTCTATTAAAGCAGTGTCAAAGATTGCTTTATATGCAAGGCATAGGTCACCGCTGAGCAGTCTGTATGACACAGAGTAAAACAATAGTGATTTCAGCCTGTCCTTATATGACAGATGCTGAAGACTCTGAATTTTCTTTGTAAGGAACCTTGTGGTATCTCCAATTACTGCAGGTACTTGGAAAGGTACACATCAAAGGGAGCATTGTACTCTATTATAGACCTGATGAGGGAAGAGTACAGGGGGGTTACAGCCTCTTTTTTCTAGAGGCAGTGCCCTTACTTATGTGATGAGCTATATGAAATGCCCTTCTTACCACTGTAGTGATGTGGTGATCAAAGGTAAGGTTTCTGTCAACCTGTGTGCTCAAATCTCTCACCACTGAGTCTATGCTTAGGGTATTGCATTGATATGGTAGTTTGCAGGAACACCACACTTGCCAAAGGGAATGATAATGTATTTTTTTGCATTAAGTTTAAGACCATGAGTTTTGCACCGATCATTAGTCTGTGTAAGTCCCTTGTGCAGCATGTTGACATCATTGGGGAACTCAGACTGCTCTTAGTTTGCAGTCATCAGCAAACTTCGTCAGTCGCAGGCCTTTAGTTTTTGCCTATACATCAGAGAAGTAGATTCCGAACAGTAGAACTGATCCCTGTGGATCACCACTAGTTACAGGTCTGATGGAGGATGTGGAGTCCCATTTTATAACTGTAGGAGTTCTACCAGTGATCCAGTTTGCAACCCACCTGACAATATATAGGTTGATACCCAGCTGGGTGTGTTTATCAATGGTGCTTTAGTGGGAGACTGTGTCAAAGACCTTGGCTAAGTCTAGGTAGGCTGTATGCACAGGTTTACCCTCGTCTAGGGCTTTGATGACTGTCTTGAAGAAGTCTACCAGCATGATCTCCCCTTGACAAAGCAGAACTGGACAGGGTGAAGAGCTTGGAGATTTCCTGTATCTTTGTTGATAAAGTCTATAAGGATTCACTCTATGGCCTTGTAGATAAAGATGGTCAGGCTAATGGATCTGTAGTTCCTGGGGTCAGTGGATGCACACCCTTTATGCGAAGGCATGAATGATAGCTGTTCTCCATTCCACTGGGATGAAGCCAGTGCTTAGGCTGTGATTGAAAAGATTTCCCATTGGTGTTGCTAATTCTTATTTTAACCCATGTAGAAAGCAGCCTGGGATGAAATCTGATCCCATAGAGGCTGTGTTTTTGGTCTTAGAGAGTGCATTTAAGATGTGCTCCTTGAAGATAATAGGTGGGGGATAGATGTCAGGAATGCTTTGGGGTATGTGTGGTGAGGACAGAGGAGTTAAATTTTTATTGAACCTGTCAGCCAACAGGTTTGCTATATCCACAGGTTCTGTAAATGTAGAACCATTGACTGCAAGTTCAGTGCAAATCTGGGCCTTTCCCTTGAGGTTTCAGATGTGACTAAAGAATGCCTTATGGTTGTTCCTAGTTAGGGAAGCTAATTTGGATTCATAGTTAGCCTTGGAGGATGTCGGAAGAAGTCTTATTTGCTTGTTTAAGTTGAGGAGGGTTTTTTTCCAGTTTTGAGACTGCTGCCTCTTACTCTTAGGCAGCAGTTTCTTTCTCTTGTTGTCATACAGTAAACAGATGACTCTACTCTCATCTACTCATCTGATAAGCTTCCTCATCTGCAAAATATCACTCAAAATGTGTTCAACTCTGTTGAAAACCGGCTCAAAGAAAACCAAATTTTCTTAAACCCTAATAAAACCAACTACTCCCGTTTCTCCCCAAATCCTCAAATACTATCAAAAAGAGCTTTAAAATATCATCACTTAAAATACCTTCTCTTGTGTGAGAGGGAAGGTGTGTGTGCTGACAACCTATTGTATGTCTTGTTTGGTGTCATATGAGAGGACTGATTCTAATCTCATGATATAGTTACACCTCTTACATACTGTATTTGTTTGCTTTAGAAGCAAGTGATTGTAAGTATACATGAGGCAATTGCTACATTGCCTCAGGATGCCCACGTGAATCAGGCTGGCTAGAAAAATGGTGGGAAACTGTCCATCCATTGTGGCAGGTATATACTGTAGTGACTAGTGGGGATGGGCTAGATGGACTAAGATTTCCTTGTGATGCTAACAAGGGCAGCTGTTCTGTGGAAGGCTAAGGGTGGAACACTGTGTCAATGCCTCAGTGTGCTCAGCTGAGTTGCTTGATGGGTTACAACGCACAACTGCATTATGCACAGAGAGGCAGTGGAGCTAACAAGGGTTTGAAAGCAGATATCAAGAGGAAATTATGGTTTATAAGTCTTTGCGTCTATACACATCAGTGCTAAACCCAATTGCACTGTGTGCAGCTACGCACAAACACAGTGCTTAAATACAGTAAAGTTAAACAGTTTTAATGCAAACTAGCCATGGAACAGTGCAAAACTGAGCCTTATTCCAACAATCCCCAACTCAGATGGGTCCAGGGCTGCACACTTCTGCCACAAGGGTGCAGGAAGGTCTTCTTAATGTAGGATAGCAGGTTTTAGTGCTCAATTTATGCCAAAAAAACTAGATTCAGCAGATCTGAATCTATGCTATGCTATGAGATACAGAAGTACTAAGATTTCAAAATGCAGAAAAAAAAAACATCAAAGCAGCAAAAAAGCAAAAAGTGAAACAGCAATTAAGCAAATTACAGTTCAAAAAAGTGCAATGCAAACTTAAAATATACTTATTTTTTGTTTATCACAGTAGATTCCTCCAGGTCTCTGGCTAAGTCACTAAGCTCAGAGCAGCTCTGCCAAACTGAGCACAAAATCTTGCAAAAATTTATCCTTAACTATTGGCTCTGTTCTTGTCTTACACCAGGATACTTTACCTTCATTCTCATAAACATGTCTAATAAAAGCATAGGTAGCTTCAGGTAATGCAATGTAGAATGAGCATTTGGCAAAAAAATGCTGTATCACATAATAAAGAATACAAGACTTTATAGGACAATATTTTAGGCTGTTTTTTATGTGGATTTAGATTTAATTATTTCACCTTCTTTGACAAGAGCTAATCATTACGATAGCAAACATCTGTGAAAGAAGGTAACATCTGTTGTAGCCATTTTCTTGCAGCTGCAAAATTAGTCCAGAAAAGAGTGATTATTTTTGTTGTTGCACATTAGAATCAGAGTATCATATAAAATACCATGTATTTAAGATGTTAAAAATGTATATGTATATATATATATATATATATATATATATATATATATATATATATATATATATAATATAATGCCTCAAGACCTTTATATAAACTAAGTGGCATAGCTATAAAAATCATCTATTAAAATGGGAAGGTAGGACCTAATTATTTTTAAATAGTTTGAACTATGATTAGATCAGTATGTTTATTATTGTCCTACTTAATTCTGCATGTTCATAGATTCATAGATGTTTACTAGGCTAATGACCATAAGGGCCTTTTTAAGCCTAGCCATGCATCCCAAATCTCTGACAAGTTCTGATACCCTTGATAAGGGTAAGCATGGGTCTGGAAGATGAACCATTTATGGGTTACCTGTGTCCATTAGAGACATAGGTGCCAAACCAGGGATGCATTTCTGGTTTCCCATCCAATTGTCCAAGTTGCACTTGAACTGGGTTAGGAAGGAACTCTGCTTCACATGGATGGGGAACCGGTTCCATATATGGGGTATATCACAGACAAGGTTTAAGTCTTTAGAATGAGTAATTCTGATGATGTTTGATTTGTGTATATGCAGCAGGTCCATCAGAGTGGGATCTGACAAAGCCCTGTATACCAGGCATAGATCTCCCCTCAAAAGCCTATAAGAGACAGAATACAGGGATATGGCTTTGAGGTGGTCTGCATATGACATTTTACTTATGTCCTGTGTTTTTTTAGTGAGGAACCTCTATGGACATTTCGACAAACCAGTGCAGTAAGAAACAAGTAAAAATAAACAAAATTGCCAGGTAGATCCACAACTAGCCAAGGAGGTACGAAGTGAAATAGTAGCAGTTTTCTGAACGCAGGTTTATTACTTTTTTAAAACAACATACGTTTTCGCTACTGTCCAACAGTAGCTTCATCGGAGAAACTGACAAACAAAAGGCGCCAAACATTTAAACCTAAAGGTGACGTAAGTGCGTTACAACACGTCACTGCAAGTCACACAGGACCATTCTCATTCAGTAACTTTGTTGTATTGTTATAACTATAAAGTACATATAAAATCAAACTTGTGCCAACAATATTATATTTAAAAATAAAAGCAATTCATTCTTTGAATCTATGCTTATAAAAAACATTCATTGCTGGTATATTATGATATGTTATAATTCGCCAGCTCTCCTACTACACATTTTCAAGCAGGATTTGGAGAATTAATATACAAGTTCATACAAACTGTCAGTCACTTTACTAGAGATTATACCTTCCATATTAAAAAAAATTTTTGTGTAAAAGATGGATAATTAATAATACATAAATGATAATACAATCATAATATGTCAAAAAGTAATTATTATGTGTAATCAAATATAAATGTTTAAAATTCTTATGTCAATTATAATTATAAACATAATGAACATTTAAAACATTATGTTATTAAATTAATTATATAACCTGTGTATTCATAAGAAAGGAAGTTTTACCTCAAAGTGCTTCTTAGTTTTAAAATGCAAGTAATATTGCAGTTTTCATTGAGCCCAGGTGTACTAAACGCGTCTAACGTTAGTTGCCATTCTAATTCACAAACTTCTAAGAGTAGTGAAAAAGGGCCACCTCTAATGGTATAGGGGACATGGTCTATGGCTGTAAAATGAAAGCTGTGGCCGGGATTGTTAAAAATGTGTTTCGCCAGAGCATTATCACTTTTATTTTTCTTAATAGCATAAATATGTTCGTACAGCCTTTCACGTAATTTGCGATCTGTTTTCCCTACGTAAAAGGCTGGACAACAATCACATGTAGCTAAGTAAATAATAGATTTAGTCTCACAATTAAGTTTATAGTTAATAAAATATTTTTTATTTCTAATAGTAAAAGAATTTGATATTTTCAAATATTTACAGTATTTACAAGAACCGCACATAAATGTCCCCTTTTGTCTTGAGGTGATATCAATTTCTTTATTTCTTTCCAGCAACATTTTAAGATTATTACCTTTCTTGTATACTATAATAGGGTTGACTCCTAATTTTTCTGATAATTGTAAGTTACTCCTAATGAAGCACCAATTTTTAAAAACTATTGACCTAATCTGATTAGAATTAGTATTAAAAGTGGTAATAAAACTAGTGGTAAATTGTTTAGCCAACGTTATATTTAAACAACTCTGATTGTCTATAGTATTTGTAATAGAATTGTCAGAGGTGGTACTAATGGGGTCCCTTGTGATGTTATACATATCTTTAGCAAGCAATGGGGTGTAAGTTCCATTTGATCGTTTTAGTTCAACTTCTTGAATAATCTCGTCGATGAGTGCTGGAGGGTAACTTCGATTAATGAACATGTCCCTCAATAGTTGACATTCTGTGTGAAAAGTTATGTCAAGGGTACACATCCTTGCTACTCTAATGAGTTGCCCTTTAATTATTGACCGTTTATGTTTGAATGGATGAAAACTTGTAAAATGAAGAAAAGAATTGCAATAAGTTGGTTTTCTAAAAATGGATGAAAAATACAATCCTTTTATAGTATCCTTATTAAGTTTAACATCTAAATAGTCAATATCTGTAGTAGAAAAATGGTAAGTGAATCTAAGGAAGTAGGTTGTATAATTGAAAAAATCAATCAAGGCAGATGCCTCACTTGCGTTCCCATGAAAGAGAATGAAAACATCATCAAGGAATCTGGTATAATATTTAATAAGTGGCATAAAAACTGGGTTGTTGAAAATATAGTGTTTCTCCCAGTATGCTACAAATAAATTTGCCACACTAGCACCACACGGTGAACCCATTGCTATCCCTTGTTTCTGTAAGTAATACTCTTTGTTAAAAATAAAAAAAATTGGATGTTAAGATGATGTCTAACATCTCTGAAACAACGTCAATTTCTCTTTGGGTTGCGTTAAGCTCTTTCAAAATCAATGTTATCCATTCTACCGCCTCATCATGTGGTATAGATGTGTATAAGTCGACAACGTCAACTGTAAGGAAGTTGTAGGAGGTGTCGAAGTCCAAATTATTAATGTTACTAAGAAATGACCAAGAATCCTTACAAATTTCTGGGATATATTTTATATATTTGGAAAGGATATTGTCAACCAATTGTGCACAGGGATATGTCATCGACCCGCGTCCATCGATAAGGGCTCGCATGGGTGGGTTATTGAGATCTTTATGTATCTTAGGGATCCCGAAGATGATAGGGGTCTTGGGAAAAGGAATGTCAATATAATTGTAAGTATCAAGGTCAATCTTAGCTCCTATGAAAAGGTCTCTAAAGTAACCTCTAATTCTAGAATAAGATACATTCATTTCGTTTAATGAGGATAAAGTGTACGCTGGACTTTGTAACACTGACATCATTTTCGTGATGTAGTCAGAAATATCAAAGATGACTAAGCCACCACCTTTATCTGGCTTTATTACCCTCACTGGTGAGAGGCAAAGGTTGTTAAAAGCAGCCATCTGGTCTCTAGATGTGTTTGGTTTCCCATATTTATTACTGGGGTTTGATATTTGGCTAAGGTGTCTAATGTCCAGCTCACAGATATTTTCAAATAAAAGTAATACAGGATGTAGGGGAGGATTGAATATGCTAGTGGGTCTAAGAGTATCTGAAGCTGTAAATACAGAGTTATTGAACAATAAATGCAAATTGAGTTTCCTTACATAACATTTTAAATCAATAATAGTTTTTGCCAGATTAAAATGTTTACTGGGTACAAATGTGTTACCAAAAGATAGAAGTTCAATCAGTGAAGGTTCTAGTTCAATACTGGAAAAGTTGTAAATTTTAAAGTCACCTTGTAAATTGGTTACCACTCTCAATTTGCACCCTTCAGTAATGGGAACATTGTTACCATTTAATTCAGATGTTACCGGTAGTTGTTCCAGTTCTTGTTCTTGTTCCTCTGATATCGATTGTTGCGGGCTCCTAAATAATTCCCCTTATTTGGGGTGTTGTTTGGTTTGGTGTTATCCACAATTCTTTGTTGGTACTTCCCAGAATTATTGTTATTGTTAGCCCGGATTCTATTACTACGTCTTGGTACCTCAATAAATTGATCTTCCGTAATTTCCTCTATAGTGTCAATGTCAGTTATATGAGAGGTGGGGGGATGTGCTGATGTATTAGCAACATTGGAGGTACTCACTGGAGTTTTTCTTTCACTGCATAAAGATTGCAATTTGGGGTAAACATTATTATGCGTGTAAGCTGTTCTATCTCTAACAAGTTTCTTAACCTTGTTTGATTTCAGTTTATCCACCAATGCATCAATGCTTGTGAAAATACGCCCATAATCATATTTGTACCTGGTAAAGTCAAGATCGTTTTTAATAGAATTGTCCGGATCATTAACTTCAGTTATTAGTGAAGTGGTGTGTAAGGAATAGTGTTTCACCATTAGTTCTAGGAGTTGAGCCCCTTGTTGGTCAAAAAGGGCAATAAGGTCGTTGTGAAATGCAGAATCTAACAGCAAACCAGTAGGAGAAAAAGTACACCGAAGACCTTTAGGGATTACTTTTTCATTCAAACATTGTTTGAAGTAAGCCACTTCTAACTGGAGTTTTTTCAGTTTTAAAAGTTTAATGTCAAAGGTTTTAAGTTTGTCTGCAATGGTATTTGTACTTACTGGTGGAAGCTCTGTACCCGCAGCCGGTCGTTCCTGCAGAGGATGGGTAAGGAAACTAAGCTTGTCTGTGTTTTGGATCCAATCCTGTATCGACGGAAAGCCAATAAGTGCTGGGTCTGGTTCCCTTATCTCCACATCGTGCGTCTGGTTTGCAATTTTTGCATAGGTCCGTTGACTCCGTTGTGCCAGTGGTAAACTCATTTTTGGCGTGTCTCTGGTAGAACTATCAGGAAGTGCTGGTGTATTAACATGATTGCGTGTAAGATTCAGAGCGTTCGCATCCAATGGTGTTCGTTGTTCACTAAAATGCATGGGTTGTGCTGGTGGTATCGTTGATGATACTGTTATGTTGTTAAAATTGTTACCAGTAGACATATTAGGTTCAATATGAGCTGTTGGCGACTTGTCCGTTTCCCTTTTGTCAAGTGCATCTAAGCGGAATGACATTAGGTCAATGCGTTGGGAAAGGAACGTAGCAGTGACGGAATATCCATCTGTTCAGCTAGCTCACCTTGATTGTTCGTCCCAAATAAGTTAGGACTCCTTGGACTAGAAAGGGTACCTGTAGCCATGACTCAAACGACAAACCAGTGCAGTAAGAAACAAGTAAAAATAAACAAAATTGCCAGGTAGATCCACAACTAGCCAAGGAGGTACGAAGTGAAATAGTAGCAGTGTTCTGAACGCAGGCTTATTACTTTTTTAAAACAACATACATTTTCGCTACTGTCCAACAGTAGCTTCATCGGAGAAACTGACAAACAAAAGGCGCAAAACATTTAAACCTAAAGGTGATGTAAGTGCGTTACAACACGTCACTGCAAGTCACACAGGACCATTCTCATTCAGTAACTTTGTTGTATTGTTACAACTATAAAGTACATATAAAATCAAACTTGTGCCAACAATATTATATTTAAAAATAAAAGCAATTCATTCTCCGAATCTATGCTTATAAAAAACATTCATTGCTGGTATAATATGATATGTTATAATTCGCCAGCTCTACTACTACACATTTTCAAGCAGGATTTGAAGAATTAATATACAAGTTCATACAAACTGTCAGTCACTTTACTAGAGATTATACCTTCCATATTAAAAATTTTTTTGTGTGTAAAAGATGGATAATTAATAATACATAAATGATAATACAATCATAATATGTCAAAAAGTAATTATTATGTGTAATCAAATATAAATGTTTAAAATTCTTATGCCAATTATAATTATAAATTTAAAACATTATGTTATTAAATTAATTATATAACCTGTGTATTCATAAGAAAGGAAGTTTTACCTCAAAGTGCTTCTTAGTTTTAAAATGCAAGTAATATTGCAGTTTTCATTCAGCCCGGGTGTACTAAACGTGTCTAACGTTAGTTGCCATTCTAATTCACAAACTTCTAAGAGTAGTGAAAAAGGGCCACCTGTAATGGTATAGGGGACATGGTCTATGGCTGTAAAATGAAAGCTGTGGCCGGGATTGTTAAAAATGTGTTTCACCAGAGCATTATCACTTTTATTTTTCTTAATAGCATAAATATGTTCGCACAGCCTTTCACGTAATTTGCGATCTGTTTTCCCTACGTAAAAGGTTGGACAACAATCACATGTAGCTAAGTAAATAATAGATTTAGTCTCACAATTAAGTTTATAGTTAAT
Organism: Protopterus annectens; assembly: GCF_019279795.1. Classification (NCBI taxonomy): domain Eukaryota; kingdom Metazoa; phylum Chordata; order Ceratodontiformes; family Protopteridae; genus Protopterus; species Protopterus annectens. Next base: position 351,354,990 of record NC_056742.1, read on the forward strand.
AAAATATTTTTTATTTCTAATAGTAAAAGAATTTGATATTTTCAAATATTTACAAGAACCGCACATAAATGTCCCCTTTTGTCCTGAGGTGATATCAATTTCTTTATTTCTTTCCAGCAACATTTTAAGATTATTACCTTTCTTGTATACTATAATAGGGTTGACTCTTTGACCAACAAGGGGCTCAACTCCTAGAACTAATGGTGAAACACTATTCCTTACACACCACTTCACTAATAACTGAAGTTAATGATCCGGACAATTCTATTAAAAACGATCTTGACTTTACCAGGTACAAATATGATTATGGGCGTATTTTCACAAGCATTGATGCATTGGTAGATAAACTGAAATCAAACAAGGTTAAGAAACTTGTTAGAGACAGAACAGCTTACACGCATAATAATGTTTACCCCAAATTGCAGTCTTTATGCAGTGAAAGAAAAACTCCAGTGAGTACCTCCAATGTTGCTAATACATCAGCACATCCCCCCACCTCTCATATAACTGACATTGACACTATAGAGGAAATTACGGAAGATCAATTTATTGAGGTACCAAGACATAGTAATAGAATCCGGGCTAACAATAACAATAATTCTGGGAAGTACCAACAAAGAATTGTGGATAACACCAAACCAAACAACACCCCAAATAAGGGGAATTTTTTAGGAGCCTGCAACAATCGATATAAGAGGAACAAGAACAAGAACTGGAACAACTACCGGTAACATCTGAATTAAATGGTAACAATGTTCCCATTACTGAAGGGTGCAAATTGAGAGTGGTAACCAATTTACAAGGTGACTTTAAAATTTACAACTTTTCCAGTATTGAACTAGAACCTTCACTGATTGAACTTCTATCTTTTGGTAACACATTTGTACCCAGTAAACATTTTAATCTGGCAAAAACTATTATTGATTTAAAATGTTATGTGAGGAAACTCAACTTGCATTTATTGTTCAATAACTCTGTGTTTACAGCTTCAGATACTCTTAGACCCACTAGCATATTCAATCCTCCCCTACATCCTGTATTACTTTTATTTGAAAATATCTGTGAGCTGGACATTAGACACCTTAGCCAAATATCAAACCCCAGTAATAAATATGGGAAACCAAACACATCTAGAGACCAGATGGCTGCTTTTAACAACCTTTGCCTCTCACCAGTGAGGGTGATAAAGCCAGATAAAGGTGGTAGCTTAGTCATCTTTGATATTTCTGACTACATCACGAAAATGATGTCAGTGTTACAAAGTCCAGAGTACACTTTATCCTCATTAAATGAAATGAATGTATCTTATTCTAGAATTAGAGGTTACTTTAGAGACCTTTTCATAGGAGCTAAGATTGACCTTGATACTTACAATTATATTGACATTCCTTTTCCCAGGACCCCTATCATCTTCGGGATCCCTAAGATACATAAAGATCTCAATAACCCACCCATGCGAGCCCTTATCGATGGACACGGGTCGATGACTTATCCCTGTGCACAATTGGTTGACAATATCCTTTCCAAATATATAAAATATATCCCAGAAATTTGTAACGATTCTTGGTCATTTCTTAGTAACATTAATAATTTGGACTTCGACACCTCCTACAACTTCCTTACAGTTGACGTTGTCGACTTATACACATCTATACCACATGATGAGGCGGTAGAATGGATAACATTGATTTTGAAAGAGCTTGACGCAACCCAAAGAGAAATTGATGTTGTTTCAGAGTTGTTAGACATCATCTTAACATCCAATTTTTTTATTTTTAACAAAGAGTATTACTTACAGAAACAAGGGATAGCAATGGGTTCACCGTGTGGTGCTAGTGTGGCAAATTTATTTGTAGCATACTGGGAGAAACACTATATTTTCAACAACCCAGTTTTTATGCCACTTATTAAATATTATACCAGATTCCTTGATAATGTTTTCATTCTCTTTCATGGGAACGCAAGTGAGGCATCTGCCTTGATTGATTTTTTCAATTCTACAACCAACTTCCTTAGATTCACTTACCATTTTTCTACTACAGAAATTGACTATTTAGATGTTAAATGTAATAAGGACACTGTAAAAGGATTGTATTTTTCATCCATTTTTAGAAAACCAACTTATTGCAATTCTTTTCTTCATTTTACAAGTTTTCATCCATTCAAACATAAACGGTCAATAATTAAAGGGCAACTCATTAGAGTAGCAAGGATGTGTACCCTTGACATAACTTTTCACACAGAATGTCAACTATTGAGGGACATGTTCATTAATCAAAGTTACCCTCCAGCACTCATCGACGAGATTATTCAAGAAGTTGAACTAAAACGATTAAATGGAACTTACACCCCATTGCTTGCTAAAGATATGTATAACATCACAAGGGACCCCATTAGTACCACCTCTGACAATTCTATTACAAATACTATAGACAATCAGAGTTGTTTAAATATAATGTTGGCTAAACAATTTACCACTAGTTTTATTACCACTTTTAATACTAATTCTAATTAGATTAGGTCAATAGTTTTTAAAAATTGGCGCTTCATTAGGAGTAACTTACAATTATCAGAAAAATTAGGAGTCAACCCTATTATAGTATACAAGAAAGGTAATAATCTTAAAATGTTGCTGGAAAGAAATAAAAAATTTGATATCACCTCAAGACAAAAGGGGACATTTATGTGCGGTTCTTGTAAATACTGTAAATATTTGAAAATATCAAATTCTTTTACTATTAGAAATAAAAAATATTTTATTAACTATAAACTTAATTGTGAAACTAAATCTATTATTTACTTAGCTAAATGTGAATGTTGTCCAGCCTTTTACGTAGGGAAAACAGATCGCAAATTACGTGAAAGGCTGTACGAACATATTTATGCTATTAAGAAAAATTAAAGTGATAGTGCTCTGGCAAAACACATTTTTAACAATCCCGGCCACAGCTTTCATTTTACAGCCATAGACCATGTCCCCTATACCATTAGAGGTGGCCCTTTTTCACTACTCTTAGAAGTTTGTGAATTAGAATGGCAACTAACGTTAGACGCGTTTAGTACACCCGGGCTGAATGAAAACTGCAATATTACTTGCATTTTAAAACTAAGAAGCACTTTGAGGTAAAACTTCCTTTCTTATGAATACACAGGTTATATAATTAATTTAATAACATAATGTTTTAAATGTTCATTATGTTTATAATTATAATTGACATAAGAATTTTAAACATTTATATTTGATTACACATAATAATTACTTTTTGACATATTATGATTGTATTATCATTTATGTATTATTAATTATCCATCTTTTACACAAAAATTTTTTTTAATATGGAAGGTATAATCTCTAGTAAAGTGATTGACAGTTTGTATGAACTTGTATATTAATTCTTCAAATCCTGCTTGAAAATGTGTAGTAGTAGAGCTGGCGAATTATAACATATCATATTATACCAGCAATGAATGTTTTTTATAAGCATAGATTCAAAGAATGAATTGCTTTTATTTTTAAATATAATATTATTGGCACAAGTTTGATTTTATATGTACTTTATAGTTGTAACAATACAACAAAGTTACTGAATGGGAATGGTCCTGTGTGACTTGCAGTGACGTGTTGTAACGCACATACATCACCTTTAGGTTTAAATGTTTGGCGCCTTTTGTTTGTCAGTTTCTCCGATGAAGCTACTGTTGGACAGTAGCGAAAACGTATGTTGTTTTAAAAAAGTAATAAACCTGCATTCAGAACACTGCTACTATTTCACTTCGTACCTCCTTGGCTAGTTGTGGATCTACCTGGCAATTTTGTCTATGGACATTCCAGTTGTTGGATATGTCTGGTTAGGTACATACCAAAGGGGGCATTGTACTCAGTGATAGGTCTGATGAATGCCAAATACAGTGGAACAATGACTTCTTTGGAATTAGATGCCATACCTTTTTTTATAAGTTGCGCAATATAGAATGATTTCCTCACCACTGTAAACACATGATGGTCAAAGGCTAAATTACTATCTATGTGTTTCCTTAAGTCCCTGACTACTGGGTGAACTCTAAGGGGTGTGTTGTCAATATGATACTTACCAAGGGTGAATGACTTCCCAAAAGATACAATTATGCATTTCTTGGTATTTAGTTTTAGTCCATGGCTCTAACACCAGGTGTTTGACTGTGTCCACCCCTCCTGGAAAACCTTTGTGTCAGTGTGAGATTCAATGACAGCTCCTGATTTGCAATCATCTGCAAATTTAGTCAGCCAGAGACAACTGACATTGGCCTTGACTTCTGAGAAGTAAATGCCAAAAAGAAGCAGCACAAGGGCTGATACCTGAGGGACTTCACTTGTGACTGGCATCTTTGTAGAGGTGAATACCTCAATACTAACTTCCTGGGTCCTTTCTGGGAGCCATTTGGCTATCCACCGGGTGACAAGTGGGTTTGTACCTAATCTATTGAGTTTGTCAACAATGCCCGAGTAGGGTATTGTGTCAAATGCCTTCGCCAGGCCAAGGTAGGCAGTGTGAATGATTTTGCCCTCATCCATTGCTTTGATGACATTCTCAAAGAAGTCTACCAGGTTAAGTAGGCATGATCTGTCATTGATGAAGCCAAACTGGGTTGGGTCCAGTGTTTGGAGCTTTACTATATCTCTACTGATCATCTCCATGACAATTCTTTCCATAGTTTTACATATAAGACTACTGAGACTTATTGGTCTGTAGTTTCCAGGGTCTATAGATGGCCCACCTTTGAGCAGAGGGATGACTGTTTCCTTTCTTCATTCATGGCGCACAAAGCCTGTTTGCAGGCTACTGTTAAATAGTACTTTAATATGTCATGTTTCATGCTATTTAGAAGCCATACTGGAATATTGTCTGGGCCTATTGATGCAGTGCTCTTGGTCTTAGCGACAGAATTAAGGACCTGTTTCCTAGTGATATTTCCTGAGGGAAGGTTGAGGGGGAGAGATGGATAAAGTTGGAGCTGAATTTATCAGCCAGTAGGTTTGCTATATCTTCTGGCTCAGTATAGTTGGCTCCATTTACAATGAGCTCTGCGCACAATTGTGTATTACCTTTGAGGTTGCAGACATAGCTAAAGAATGCTTTGTGGTTGTCCTTGGCCCGGGAGGCCAAACATACCTCAAATTTGGCTTTGGTAGACTTTATTTGTCCTCTGAGTTGTTTGTTTATTTCGAGGAGAGTGCTTTTATCCTGCTGGGTGCTGCACCTTATAATTTTTGCAATTACTTTCTTCCTCCTGTTATACAGTCTATTGATTTTGTGATTCCACCAGGGTGGCTTGTTTTTAGAGTTAGTTCTGTACTTTTTCCTGGTGGGTACAGCTGTCTCTATGCAGCTATTAATATGCTTGTACAGGGTTTCTGTGACCAGTTCTGCATAGGCAGCAGTGTTCTCAGCATTTATGGGGGCTTGAAATTTTGCAAAGTTCTCACTTAGGAGGAGGTTAGCCTTAGAATAGTTCCTGAATATTCCAGGTTTTGCTGGGGTCCAATTTTTTTTTTTTTTACTTCAAAGGAGACCATTTTGTGGTCTGACCTTACCAAGGAAGGCATTACAATAGGGGGTGTGCAGTAGTCTCCCATATTAGTGAAAACCAGATCCAGTATGGTTGCACCCCTGGTTAGTGTATTGACTATCTGTTCCAGGGAGTTTGTGTTTACAAAATCCAGGAATCTCTGTGCATGTACGTTTGGTGTCATGTAGGATTCCTAGTTAATAGCAGGGTAATTAAAGTCACCCATGAATATCGTATTGGGTTGGATGGTTAGTGTTTCTAATAAGTTTAAATACATGGTATGGGTTTCCTGGGTCATATAGGGGACCTATAGCTTGCAAGGAAGTGGTATTGGATTTTACCTATGATGATTCGAACATGGAGCAAATCAAGTGCATTGTCCTGTTTGACCAGCCTTGAAGTATATTTATTTTTGATGTAAATAGAGACACCTCCTCCTTTATTCCCTGCCTGTGAAGTATCTGGCCTAAATGTGTGGAAGGCATTATAACCTTGCACTGTTGGTGTGCTCCCCATGGCTGTAAACCATGTCTCAGTGACCGCACAGGCATCAGCATTCTCTAGGGTATTAAAACATTTCAAACTATAGTATAACAGAAATCTGTTTTGACATGTTGACAGTTTTTACAGTAGAGTCATGACTTGTATTCTACAATAATTACTCTCAGTTTAATGGTTCTTTTCCCAAATAGGGACACTACCAGTGTCTTGCACAGTCAGATAAGTTGAAGTTATTTGTGATGAGCAGTTGCTGTGTAATTCAAAGACATGGCTGACAGATAAACGTATTAACATTATTGTCAGACTTTACTGCTGACTGCTGTATAGTGACAGACAGACAGCTGGCAAGAAGGATTGACATAAGAGAATCTTTGCCCATACCATCTGCTACTTAGTTATTAATATTCTTTGTATGAAGAATATCGCAAAAATCTAGTTATTTGTAATCTTATGCATACCCTTTGCATTAAAATCCATATCACAAGAATAACCCATTAGTTTAGCCTTGGCACACATTCATCTACTTACTGGTAATTTAGCTTCCTCTGAAGGATGTACAGGTGTGTGCACATTCAGGTAGAGGCAGTCTTCCTTTGACTCCAAAGCAGGCATCTTAACTTTCATGATGTCAAATATAATCTGAAGCATTTTCATATCTTGGAGACACCTTTTAAAAAAATTGCGGGGATATAGATTAAAATGTTGATAGCAGCACATGGTCAAAACCATTTATTATTGATAAAAAATGAGATCTTAAGCTTAATTATGATTTAAATGATAACCATTAATCAGATTAAAGTTTAAAGTGTTTCATTTTTCATGAAAAATGTTTGAGACTTCTGGATAGACTCCCAGATGCAGACAACTAAGAGATTAAGCTCCTGATGCTTGATATTAATCTAATTAAATTATGTGACATTAGTCTGTGCAATCTCCTGAAATATGCACACAAGTATGAACAAAGGTGCAGAGAAAACAAAGGCAGAAACATCATTTAAAGGATGTGAAATTAGCAGTTTGTTCTGTAGCACACACATATATATTGACAGAGAAGGAACTATAGGCCTGCATGAGTATAAAAATCAGTAAAACTACATACAAAGGCAGAGTATTCAGCACAGAGACAAAGTTACAGTAGCACATTCCTGGTTTTATGCTTCAAAATGAGTCATTGACTTAGTCCTGTATGGCATATCTCAATCATGGAGCTCAAAAATAAATGAATAAACATATGCTAGGCTGAGCAAACATTATCCATCTATCCATAAACCCTGTTTCCCTTTTTTGTACATGGGGTTGGGGTGTTACTTCAACAATGACTATCATTTAGAGCCAGGGTTTACACCACCGGGTGGCTAGCCCTACTACAGTAGTTCTTCAACACCACACACTTGTATGCACACTCACATCTATGGCCAATTTAGTGTCCAATCCACGTACTGCATGTTTTTGGAATGTGTGAGAAAACCAAAGCATCCAGAGGAAACCCATGCAAATGCATGGAGGGCATGCAGATTCAGCACAGAAGGCACCCCAGCCAAGAATCAAACTGAGGAACCTCTTGTTGCAAGATAACACTATGTGCTAGAAGTAGTGACTATAGTAACGGAGATATAACAACTGAAAGTGAGATCTTTAGAAAAGGGTAGGAGCAAACTATACAGGAAAAAAAATGGGAATTGTGAGAACAATATACACAGGGGAGGAATGAGGTTTAAAAGAAGGAATGACTTAAATGAGCTATGTAATGTTTGACTGAAAACAATTGGGTAGATTATAAATGATGTATAATGTTTGCAATTACATAATGTTTGTGTGTCAGTATCGTTTATGATGTAAAATGCTTGTAACTAGGTTTGTGCCGGTGCAGTTCATTTATATAAATGTATGATTGCTTATATCCTAAGTGATGGTTTAATAAAGATGTTTCTTGCTTAAAAATGGGGCAGGAATTGAATAATTTATGTAATGTTGCTTAGGTTATATGATAGCAATATATGTGAAGTATAATGTTTGTTAATGTTAATTTGTTAATACTGTTTGATTACTTTTGTATAAATGTAAAGTTGCCTATGTCACAAGTGATAATTCAATAAAGGTGTTAAAAAACAATGTCTGCTGCACCTCTGTAGCAGCATTTTTATTAGATTCTTCTATGAGTATATAACATACACAATAGTTGAATACCTGCTTTTCTCCAAAAACAATTAAAGTATTGGGGCCCTACATTCTAAAACTGAATTTGTGACACTAATAACACTGAAGTACCAGGTTACCTCCAAAGAAATTTATTAATCTGAAAAATAATGTCTGACTGCAGATGTTCAAAAAAAAATGAGACTGCACCTCACAAAGGCTCTAATAAAAAAAGTCATTAATATGCTAAGGAAAAACTGCTATCACTGAAGCAACACACATCTGTGGAAAACAAATATGCAAATCTAAAACAAAAAAGTTGTCATTTTATCTACTTATTTACTTATTTGTATTTTGTTAACTGGGTTTGATCCACTAGACCTATGGTCTATTTTCAGGGGAGAGCAAATGCTGTATTGATACTAATAGAAGTTTGTTGTGAGCACTAGGCAAATTATCCTACTCTGTTTGAAAAAACAGCAATAATTCTTTCTTTTTCTTTTTTCTTTTTCTTTTTTTTTGTGGAAGGTGTAATATGAGGGGAATGTCTAAACATTTCTAGATGATGGAAAAAAATTATTGGAGATGGTATTCCGAGTCCTATAAAAAAGAGAAATATATTGTGTCAAGAAAGGAGGATTAGAATGAATAAATCGTGTTGTATACTCTGCATATTTACATTTATTTTAAATTTCAAAGAAGCTGGAGCAAGGTGCAAAATGTATTACAGAATGGTTGTTCTAGAAATAATGCAAAAAAAGTATGCAAAGAATTAAAATTGTAAAAATAAAGAAATGCAAGGTAAAATTAATATTGAAGTGGAAATGTTAAAAGGAAAGAATGATATGAAATGGTTACTGAACAGAATTGTTGTGTTAAACCATGGGAAGGTTTGAAGGAAATGAAGGGGGATAAATCTATAGTGCTGAGACAGGAAGCATATAAGAGTCCGTGAGGCTTTGGATTTCTTGTGGAAATGTTACTAAATGTACTACTTCTGAAAAGGTACGTGAAATATAAGCAACAAGTAGAAAGTGCATGTAGAATGTGTCAAGCTGAAGAAACTACTGAACATGCTTTGTTGACATGTATAAAAATATGAAATGTATTGGCCAAAGTTGAAATAGCAGTATGGCTGCTTTAAGGGATTAGATACAAATATGGTATTATATGGAAATGTATAAATATGGGTAGGAATATATATGAATGTTGTATTATAGGGAAATATAAAATATCAATTGTAACATTATAGAAAATATGGAAATGTTAATGAGAAGGACTATTGCACATTAAGATGTGGGATTGTGAAGTTGTATTAAACAGAATAGGGTAATGGTTATGGGAGAAAGGGTTGGCGATAAAGAAATGTTGAAGAATATTACATGTGAAATGTGAAAATAATTGTAATTATGTGATATATGAAGTGGTAATAACAATGAAAGTAGTATCTATCTGTCTATCTATCTATCTATCTATCTATCTGTCTGTCTGTCTGTCTATCTATCTATCTATCTATCTATCTATCTATCTATCTATCTATCTATCTATCTATCTATCTATCTGTCTGTCTGTCTGTCTGTCTGTCTATCTATCTATCTATCTATTTATCTATCCATCTATCTATCTATCTATCTATCTATCTATCTATCTATCTATCTATCTATCTATCTGTCTATTTATCTATCCATCCATCTATCTATCTATCTATCTATCTATCTATCTATCTATCTATCTATCTATCTATCTATCTGTCTGTCTATCTATCTATCTATCTATCTATCTATCTATCTATCTATCTATCTATCTATCTGTCTATTTATCTATCCATCTATCTCTCTATCTATCTATCTATCTATCTATCTATCTATCTATCTATCTATCTATCTGTCTGTCTGTCTATCTATCTATCTATCTATCTATCTATCTATCTATCTATCTGTCTATCCAGTCATCAGAATTATCCTGAAAAGCAGCCAAAGAAGTACTTTGATTTGTGGTGGTAACTTACTCCATAGGAATACATTGAGTTAGCAACCTCTCTCTGGTGAGTCTTGTTTATTTGTTGGTGTAGATTTTAAGTCCTTAGTGCAGGTGTTTCTAGAGCCACTGGTTTTGTGAAGAAATAGGAGGTCAAATAGGATTGCTTGAAAAATGAGATACAGGTTACCTCACAGCAATATGTATCTTACTGAGTATAAAGAGAGCTGTGCTAATCTACTGGGGCAGTCAAAGGATTTAAGGCCTTTAATTTGCATGGTTGGAAATCTTAAGGGCCTTTCCAACTGAGTCATATGCTTGGATTTGTACACACTAGAGGGGAGACTTTATTCATTGATGAAGGGAAGAAAAAGTGAAAAGATAACTTCTTTGGACCTTGAAGATATTCCCCTGGAAATTAACTGGGCAAGACAGAAGACTTTCTTGACTGTGGTGGAAATGTGATGATACAATGAGAGAAAGTTATTCACATAAGTACATAGGTCTCTTATTATCTTATCTTTTTGAAGAAGAGTACTAGTTATAAAATATGAAGTCGGAATAAACTTCCTGCCAAATGCTACTATGCTGCATTTTTCTTCATTTAGTTTGAGACCATTTTGATACACCATGTATGTGCATAATCTAGCCCTTGCTGGAGCTGTTTTGTATCAGTGGGTCAACAGTGCCCAGTTTGCAATCATCAGCAATCACGGTCAACTCACTTCTGGGATATAGGTTTGGATGTCTGAAAAATAAATGCTAAACAGGAGAGGGCCCAAAACTGATCCTGTCGCACCACATTAGTTATAAATTAACATTCCAAGAGAGAACCAGCAACTCATGCAATTTGGGATCTGTTGTGTAGCCAATCCACATTGCACCTTGGGGCAGCGTCTCCAGGTGCAAGATATCATGGGGCATAATGGACAGATGCTGACTGGGTGCTACTACAGCAGGACATTCAGATATGAATAATGCTACTGTATTAGTGGTCATAGCTGAAGCACATCAGCATTCCATACTGTGTGTTTAGATAGGACTGTCACAAGCCACAAGTTGTGGTTTGCTACAGTCTACAAAGAAGAAACCTTTTTTTTACTTTTAGGTCATCACCTCAGAGGAAAGGACCTTTCTTTGGTTCTCACCTTCGAGGAAAGGACCTTTTTTTGTTTTCTCCTAAAGTGAGAGTTGAGGGGAGTGCCAGATCTGGGAGCTGAATGGGGTGTCACACAGGCTAGCCACAACTCTGACGCACAGCGTTCTGATCCCCCAGCATCAAAAGTTGGTGTGCTACTTGTTGAGCTATTGGTAATCATTTCTGAATGGGATGGCATTGCCTGGATGAAAAACACAACATTAGGGAAAAACAAGGAAGTACAAGAAGGAAGCACAGGAAGCATTAGAATTATGTAATGATAGTCTGTTCATATTCTAAAGCACAAATGCTAATTCAGTTGTAGCAGTCAGTGAAGCTATGGTTAATCCTGCACTACACGCAGCAACAAATTCAGCAGCCTCACTGTCTTGTGTTTTGTCACAGCTACAGGAATAGCAAATTCATAGTCCGCCCCATGTTTGCGGATCACTACTTCGAAAAAAATTTGTGCAGAGTTGAATAATTTAAACAAACATTCCCTTCAATATCAGTTAAACTTCACATTCTCTTTGAAAAGGAAAAATTGCTCTGTAGATACAAAGGTTATCAGTCATTGGGAAAAAAACATGACAGCACAAATAATGTGTCTCGTACTGTACTGAAGCATTCTGCTTTGCATCAATACATACACATATGTATGAATGCCCCATTCATTGCTAAACTGTCCCCCAGGCAAAATCCAATTAAAAAAACAGCACAAATAAGGCAACTTGGGTAATAAAGTGGCATTACTTGAAAAATAGTAAAATATTTATTTTTAATAAATAATGCATTTATATGGACTACAGAAAAAAAAACTTTTTTTTTGTAAATGGTTATATCATACGTTTGAGGTTTATGGGTAGTTACCAAGTATGAGATTCCACAACAAATGTAAATAATTCTAGATTTCTTATAAATATTCATATTGTATGCTGACAGACATAGGCAGGGGTGGCTCATGCTATTGGGCTGCAGGACTGCAGCCCCCCAGCTGTAAAAAAGAAAAGGAAATAAAAGTATAAATAAAAGTAAAAGAGAAAAAAAAAACAAACACAAGTCCCAGAACATCTCGCATGCACACTTGTGGCATTTCCCGATATCCAAACTGCTGGTGAACCAGTCTGGAGCATGTGCACAGAATCCGGACTGTCTCACCAGCAGTCTGGATTAGGAAGACAGCATTCAACAGCAGAGATCCCAGAAGACTATGCAGTTACAACTGCATAGACTGCTTTTGTGGGGGGATTGGACTGCAGTGTCTGCAGGCTGGGTAGTAGCTTCCTGTCGCAGGAGGGGAAGAACATGCTCTTGCGCAGCAATGAACATTGAATTTACTACAGGAAGGGCTTTGAATGGACTTTGCAGTAATGAACATGGATTTTGAAGGGCTTTGGATTTTGAAGGTCTTTGCAGTAATGGAGATGGGCTCAGGTAGGGTGTGTGTGTGAAGGGCTTTGCAGTAATGTTGCTGGGATTAGTTAGGGTGTACGTGTGTGTGTGTGTGTGTGTGTGTGTGTGTGTGTGTGTGTGTGTGTGTGTGTGTGTGTGTGTTTAATGCCCCAGTTAAATATACCTGGTGGCTAGAGAGAACTCAGAAAATATACCAGGTGGCTAGACTCAAGCCCTGTACCTTGGGAGCAGGTAGCAAGAGCTTGAATTCCCTAACCATCACCACTTGCGAAATCTTTGCCTCATATTTTTGTTCTTGTGAAATTTGTGGTTTTCTGGATTTTGAATAATGATAGGCATTTGAATTTCAGAAGAAAGTACATGGCAACACAAAAACTTTCATTCTAGCAATTTTCTGTTTATAAGATCAATATTTGAAATGTGTCCCTATTATTGGGGCTGTATTCCCCCATTATTACCTTTGTCCAGGTTTTTTGCACTAAAACGTTGAGAGCTATGGTGAAAAATGAATTCACTAAATGATAGCCATTTAAGTTTCAGTCTACCTGCCTTTCAAGAAACAGGTTATTTGGCATAGTGGTAAGTTGCTCTGACTGTAGTGCAAAGGACCCATTATTCAAGACTTGGCAGTGAAATGCATGGTGATAACACAGCATTTTATTCTAGCAGCTTTCCAAGATTATTCAAGCAATGTTTAAAAGGTGTTCTTAGTTTTTCGGCTTTTGTTCCCCCCCCCCCCAATAAATTTTGGCTTTTTCCAGATTTCCTGTGCTTCAAAGTTGAGAGATACAGTTGAGTGTTGAGTGGATTTTACAAGGAGATGAGAGCTTGAAGAGAAGTTTAATGCTGCTTATGCTGAGTCTCCTTGTATTGTTAATAACACAACAGGTAGTGTACTTGCTTTTGATGCAGAAGGCTGTGGGTTCTACTCCCACAGTATATAGATGCATTGCTGATACTGTACTCTGTTGTACTTTTAAAGAGGGTGGATGCTGCCATCCTGAGAATGTCCTCCTTGGTGGAGATACCTAGTAATGATGAACCTGTTTTCAGTTTGCCATCCATTCCCTATTGCAATATTGCTAGCTTATCATTTTTTTATTGTAGCATAGGCCATTTATTCCTCAACGACAACAGGCACTTTATTTGTAGATGAAACAATGAAATATAAAGTTGTTTGTTAGCAGCAACCTCTTCATTAGTTACAGATCTCTTTAATGTGGAATTATTTAGATGACTTTTACTTCTGCAGAAATTGTGCATATTTACTGGTGGATTGTAGAAGTCTGAGTAGACTTTTCAGACGGAAATATTCTGAACTGGGTAGTTTTGTCATTATTAGTGCATGCATATGTTTCATTGTTTACTGGAAAAATGTTCAAAATAAGATTAAAATTCCCTCTAAAAGCTGTACTGTATTATATGAGGAATATAATTTAATACAGTCAGGAAGGTGTATCAAAGAATACGTATGTTTCCTGTGCAAGGGGTCTATGATTTGAAAACAGCCCAAAATTAATCTTTATCTATCACAGGCCAGATGTATTTTCTTTGAATGTGGGTTTCAATGCTGTTTCAATGAATGTGAGTTTCAAGGGCAGAGGCGTTTTAATGGTAAATCTATTTTTATTGTGAGACTGCATTGCTTTGTTTAGCAGATGTCTATTAGTGTTTGTGCTGTAAAATGTAAAATAAAACCTTTAAATGAAATCCAAATCATCGTAGAAGTAAAGCAGTATGCACATTACAGTGCTTATGTTAAATGAGGTGAAATAATCAAGTAATAGGATATTGGAATAGCTGCAGGGGGATGCCCCATTCGACCATGATTTTGTGGAGGGGGGGTGGCAAACTCAGATAACCCCGGCTGAACTATACTTCTTAACTGTCCAGATTTTTGCAGAATGAATAGATTTTTGCTTCTTAGTTTTGGTTTGTTCCTCATAAAATTTGTGTTTTACTGGAAAATCATTTAGGAATTAAGTCACTAAATAATGACAGACATTGAGTTTCAGACTTCATACTCTTTAGGAAAATGCATACTAAAGCAAGACCTGTTGTTCGGTCAACTGACTAAGTTTATACAAGGGCAATTTTTAGTACTGTTTGTATGTTCCCCCAATATATTTGGCCTTGTCCAAATTTCCTGTAAGAGGATGAGAGGTACGTGCAGATAAATCACTGTCCCTGATTTTGGCTCAGAATGTTGCTCTCTCCCTAATAATCCCACCGCAAAATGGCAAATTTGAAAGAAAACATGGAGGGTTTACAATTAATAAATAAGTGTAATGATCAGAGTTATAGATTACTTTTAATTTCAGAAATGCATGTAGATTCTCTTATTTTGTCAGCTGCTCAATTAACAGTATGAATATTAAAAAAGTGACCCTTCTTTGACAGATTCCCAGCTGTATTGTGTGGCTATTATATTTTTGCATCACATTTTTGGTCTGTTTTTCATAAAATTGTGGTTTTCTGGCAAATTAGTGACAAATCATTAAAGATTGAAGTTAGAAAATAATGACAGACATTTGAGTTTCAGATTTCATACCCTTCAGAAAATTCATACTAATGCAAAACCTACTATTCTATTATCTTCCTAAGTTTATAACAGCAATATTTAAAAATTGCCCTTATTTTTGGGCCTTTGTCCCACTTCTATTTATGGCTTTGTCCAGATTTCTTACTCTGAGGCTGACAGGTATGACAAATGTGTCAGGGCCATCACCGTCAGCCAGCGACATTTCAAATTATGACATACTTGTTGAACCCCACTCCCCCACGTAGTGACTCTGGATGTGTCCAAGCAAGGCAAGGAGCAGTTATGCAGTGTAAGTGTGCAGAGTATCCCCCCATCCAAGGTAGACACAAGTACTACAGTGGCTTTTCATCTGTCCTTGATTTTGTAAAATGTTCTGGTTTTCTGTCATATTTTTATACTGTTGATTTATGCTTCTTATTCAGAAAATGCATGTCATTGCAGTGCCTGTTGCTCTGTGTTTAAGTAGCAATGCTTTAATGACCATCAGGTAAGCTTGCCTGAGACTGTAAGATGCAAGTAAGCTTTAATAAGCATACTGTTAAAGAATTACCAACATTGAAAGCCTTTTTGTTGTTGCCATGCAGAGAATATTTACATAACTAGATAGCGTATAAGCCTTGGGTATTGAAAAGCATATGACAGTATTTGTAATAAAGGACAGGATTACAGTATTTTCAGATGCTCATTACATTTGTTGGTGACTTGCAGTCATCTTTGCAGGCTTTACCCGTAAACTAAACAGAATGCTAATCTATCATGTGTGGTCTATAATCTGTGCAGTAATCCTTTAAGCAATTTATCTTGCGCTTGTTTCTTGTGTGCTGTTCATTTTTTACTTTGATCATGTTTTTCTCATGAAACAAGTAGATAGTTGTTGTCAGGAAGCAGGTCTTATTTGGATAAGAAACATTTTTACAAGTGGGGGTATTGCTACTTTCAGCATGTTACTTGGTACTTTTATAAAGCTGAATATAAATTATATTAGAATTGTAGTGCAGGGACAAGTGGTTTGAGTTGAGTGCTGCTTGTTTTTTTTATACTTGATTTTGACTGGCATTCCAGTAATGTATTTAAAAAGTAATTTCTTTTTTCATGCCTTGCAACCTTTTTGTTTCCATCTAGATATTAAGTAAGCTGCCATGTACCCAATGCATTGAAATATTTTTTCTTCTACAATTCATTTTGTCTTGATTGGACTCTCATAATAATGGTTTAACAGTGGCACCCAGGGCAGCGTATTTAATTAAAGTCCCAGTTTTTGCATTTTTTGCACAGCTCCACCCCTTTCTGGTTGGCCACACCCCTTCCATTGGCCCCACCCATTCCATTGTCTCCTGCAGCCCCTCGTTGAAGTCACCAGCCGCCACTGGACATAGGACTTATTTCTCCTCCAGTTCTCCAAGCAATGCAGCTGTCATAGTTATTTGAATTTTAAGAGACATATTTTAAATTCCTTAATGAAATCTGATTTATAATGCACATGTTGCCTTGAACTTACTAAGTACAGACTTTTTCTCCCTTCACATGTGTTAATGATATGTGAGTGAATGCACCAGGAAAATGGGAAAGGAATGAGTCTGGGGAGGAGTTGCACAAAATATTAAGTGTAGTATATTGGAAAAAAACACCTATATGTATCAAATTGTAATAAAAGTAAAGCTATTTTACTCTTGTATTTTGGTGAGAAAAAAGTATGACCCAAATTATGCTCATTCAAAAATATAAAGTGGTACATAGGGACATGCCTGGAAAGGCAAAAGGAGAAGCAACAATAAATACAAAAGCATAGTTTAAGGAAGCCACCGAGCAGTAATAAATTCATTCATTCATTGTTGGGTTATGCACTGAATCTGGTTCATGGTCATTCATTAATTTTATGACTACTCACTTGATGTAGTTTAGGGTTACGAGGGATTCCGCACCTATCCCAGCAGTCCCTGTGTGTAAGATAGTGATAATCCTAAACAGGGTGCTAAACTATTTCATGATACACAGACCACTTATTCCCGCACAACACTCATATTTATGTGAAATTTAGAGGAATGCCAGTTCACTTGTTCATGCCTTTGCAATGTGGAAGGAAACTGGAGCACCCAGATAAAACCCATGCAGGCAAAAGATGTACAGACTCCACAGAGAAGGCATGCCAACCATGATTCAAACCAGACAACCAAGTGCCATTAGGCATTAACTCTAACCACTATGCAGGTATGCTGCCCTGTGTTCAGTACTGTAATATATTATTGTTGAGGTAATTCAAGAATGACCTAGCATGAAGGTACAGATGCACTAGATATGTTCTGTTGAATAACTTTACCAAACATTGAAAGCCAGCTTCATTGACATGAAGTGTAAAAGCCATGACTAGAACCTAGCTAACTTGAGAATGATTACTTACTCGGGTTGTGGAAGAGCTGTTGTGGGGGGAGGAACAATAACCTTATGTCTGCTCAAGCATGCATCTCTGAAACCCTCTCCATGTTAGAATCCTACAGGAGAACAGGAATCCCTTGGGGGTGCTGTCATATGATGGCAGGCCTAATTGAATATATTGCTCATGGAAACATGAACATACTTTGCAAAGTTTCTTTGCTTGCCAACACTCATGGGGAAATACATCCTGGCAATAAATCTCACCACCCTCAGTGCAGATGAAAATACTGCACTCCAGACTCATTCATATCTCACACCAAAGGAATGAACACGCTGGAGGGAGCAGATTAGTCTGTCTGATGGCCAGAAGGTCAGCTCAGTGGTCAGAGGGGGACCAGTGGAAAACAAAGCCAAAAATAGCTTTACTGAGAGCCCTGAAAGATTGATAGTCATATGACATGCATTCACTTATGATAACACCCATTTTAAATTGTGCTTTGTCACGATATATGTTAAAGATTTATTAACATTTACTCCCTATACTTTAGGGTTTGAGTATTTCCATGAATATTTAATAACATCTAGTGATATTACTACTAGTGAAATTGATACCTTCACTGCAATAATGGAAACTGTGTTAAAGAACAACCACATATATTTTTGAAGAGGAATATATTACCAAGAGCAGCTAGGAATTGTGATGGGGTCAGCCTTTGCCCCCATATTCACCAATATTGCGTTAGCTGAATGGAAGAGAAAATATCTTTGTCTTTGAATTTGTGAATTCCTGGAACCTGTATACCAGGTTCCTTGATGGCATATATATTTTTTGGATTGATTCTAAAGAAACAAATTGTGAATTTCGTGATTATGTTAATAACACCACAGCTTGTTTTCTTTTTACTCGTGAGATGTCTAATACAAAACTGGGTTACTTGGATGTGCAAATAACTAAGGACCTGTTGAAAAAAAGTTTGTTTCTAACATTTTCAGAAAACTTACTCAGATTCCCTCCTACACTGTAGTAATTGTCATCACTACTTTCAGAAAAAAAGCCCTTATTAAGGGACAAATAATACGCCTAGCAGGGATTTCTCAGTGGACAGTTTGTTCGGTGAAGAGATTAAAATATTAAAAAGTATGTTAAAAAGGTGGGTTACCTTGATGAGACTCTGACTAGTATTCAGAACAAAGTGGTTCATAACAGGAAGGAGGGAATATATACTCCTTTGTTGTGTGGGGCAGAGAATAAGTTTTATGAAAATGTTTCCAACAGGAATTTGGTAATTAATGAGGGGCATGGTAAGACGAAGAACACGACTTATTCAGTGGACAGTTATTCCATTAGGGGGGTGATTAGGAGACATTGGAACATTTTTAAGTTTAGTGAACTCACCCCTATGATAGGTGAAAAATCTAGATTTGTGTTTAAAAAGGGAAGAAATTTCAAAGTCCTAATAGAAGGACGGAAGGTTAATTTAAGTGCCACAAGGGCAAGGAGAAGGACTTACAAATGTGGTAGATGTAATCAGTGTCCCTCTATAAAAGAAGGTTGTGAGATGGTCATTTATGGAATGATCCCTTTTAATGTAACTGTTTAATTGTGAAACCAAAGGGGTAGTTCATCTTGCTACATGCAAGGACTTCCCCATGTTTTACACAATAAAACTCTAAGAACCTTTCTATAAAAAATATACAAGCATATCTATGACATTAAAAGGCAAACTATGAATAATGTATTATCTAAGCAGATTTACCAGAATTCTGATCACAGCTTTTTATTTCAGATTTCAGAGAAAGGATGTTTAATCCTAGAGGGGGAGCATGGAGTGAACAGCTAGAAACTGGAGAACTGTTTTGGCAATTTAAAACTAATGCCAAAACTCCTCCAGGGTTAAATGCAGTTTCTTCTTTGACTTGTGTATTAAAAATAACGTCAAGGGTGATTTAAGATCAAAATAATCTTTAAAATTGTATATTCTCTATATGTTTTTATATTTTTAACTTTTTATATATTTATTTATTTATTTATTTATTGAATAACATTACATTCTATTTACAATACTTTACATATGAGGATATGCACGTTATAGTAATTAAGTGCTTGTTACATTTAGTGGTCACAATATAATTTGTGCTGCTTTTCCTTAAAGAAGGTCCTGGCACTTTAAATGTTTTTAGTCTAGGTTTGAAATGATGTAATAGATCAAATGGTTAAACAAAGGTTTTAAAATGAGGGCTTGGAGAACGTGCAACTGTTCTGAAAAAGTCCTGTTTCATATAAGGAACAAAACAGCTTAACAGTGTGTTTTTTAATAAATTAAGCATGGAATAGAGCAGTTTTTGCCTCTGTGTTTATTTTACAGGAGAATGCCATGTTCCAATCCTCTGGAGCATTTTCTATTTGGTTACCTGCGTTTGGAGGTGAAATGCAAAGCAAGTGCGTTTCCTCCTATAAAATTTTTCAAATGTCAGGGCACACAAATCTATTTTTATTTTTATCTTTATCAAATCTTTATTTTGATCAATGTTTGGAACCTTTTGGACCCTCTTGCTGGCATTTTGCTTTTGTGTGTTACTAGTTCATTTACAGCGCTACACCATTTTATTTGGTTTAGGGCTCAAAAATCTGCTAAAAAATGGTTGGCATAAATATTATGGAAGACATTAGAGGAACACCATTCAGTATGGCACTTAAAAAGAAAGTGTGGTTCAAGCCAAATATCTGTTTATCTGAAAATCTGTTTTGCTTTGTGTAGTTGTAGGAATCCCATAAACCATTGTTGGAAAACTAAATTTCACAACTGTAGGTAAGGAGCCCTTCACAACCAAGACTTCAGTCTGAGTTAGTTCAACTCTCTCTATGTCAGGAAGTGGCACAGCACTGAATAAATTATTTGCATAAAAGAAGAGGCATCATGTTTCATGGCATTAATGTACAAAGGCAACAGAATGGTTGAAAGAAAGACAAATGAGATGAAGAACGTTAGAGAGGGTATCAAAGATGTAAGAGTTTCTAAACTTGACACCAAAAGAACTTCTCCCTTCAGTACCACTAAACTAGGTAAGAGAGCCAATAGTAATATCTGTGTCTGCAAATTTCTCTACTGTAAAGCTGTGACAAACTGAATCAAATGTATATCAGACTGACAGGAGCAGTTTGTGTGACACTATCATTATTGTTATTGTGCACAGTGTTTGTGAGGCACCAGGCAGCCATCATGGAGCCATATGGTAGCCTGAAGTAATGGTATTTTCTAGAAAGCGTCACAAGCAAGTAAATATTACGGATTGATTGAGTGTATTCCACATTGCCCAAAACATGAGCAGCTGTGCTTGACTGTGGATTAGCATACCCATTTAGGTTTTCCTTGCAATCCCAGGGACTCTTCCTTATGAGTGGTGGTATGCACATGAGATCCCAATACTTAGAAAGTTTAATATGAATGCTGTCTACAATTACAGACCCATGTTCCTTCTCTCTGTACTGTATAAAATACTTGAAGAAGCAGTGCAGATTATATAATGGAATACGAAAAGAAAGGAAAATGAACAGCAAGCATGGACCAGGTGATGTTACCCAAGTTATTTTTGTCTGGCATTCTGAAGTCCATTAAAATGAATAATTGTATGCATGGTGAATGTTTCTCAAGAGAGATATGCTATCTTTTGATAGTGTGAAAGATATAAAGGTACCTAATGAGTATAGATTGCACTTACTGAAATATATTGGAACAGCATAATATGGGTTACTCTTTTTAAAAAGTCAACCATTAAAAATTGCTGTTCCTTAATCGATTTTGTTATATAAAATAAGACTGGAGAATGCGTAAGAGTTTTCATTCCCCCAGAAGTCTTCTAAGCCAAAATGCTAGAGAATAAAAATAAGGATATGAATACATCACCAACCTCTGGTGTGTATTTAGTTTGAAAGTATTTATTGACAACTACATGAGATATAGCAGCAGGGTTGTAGGACTGTGCAGTAACTTTCAAAAGGAAAACAAGGTTAAACTTAAGTATTAAGGGCAATCCTGACATGTTAAGTTAAATGTCAACACAATTTTCTTAATTCTGCTCATCATTATATAATTCTGTTATTTGCAGTACTCTGTTTTATTTATTTGTTTATGTATAGACATTTGATTACTGGAAAAGTCCAACTGGGTAGAAGCCCCCTTTCAGCAGAAGACCAGGGAGAAAAGCTCCAAATCATTATAAAACCTTTTAAGAACAACAATTTAAAGAACAATAGATTTTGCAATCATCAAAAATAAAGCAAAACTATCTGCAGTTTAAATCTTCTTCTTCTTTTGGCTGTTCCTGTTAAGGGTCGCCACAGCGGATCATCTGTTTACATTTCTTCCTGTCCTCTGCATTTTGCTCTGTCACACCAACCACCTGCATGCCCTCTCTCACCACATCCATGAACCTTATCTTAGGCCTTTCTCTTTTCCTGTTACCTGGCAGCTTCATCTTTAGCATCTTTTTCCCAATATACTCAGCATCCCTCCTCAGCACATGTCCAAACCAACGTAATCTTGTCTCTCTGGCTTTGTCTCCAAACCTTCCAACCTGGGCTGACCCTCTAATATACTTATTCCTAATCCTGTTCACCCTCATCATACCCAGTGCAAATCTTAACATCTTTAACTCTGCCACGTCCAGCTCTGACTCCTGCCTTTTTGTCAATGCCACTGTCTCCAACCCATATAACATAGCTGGCCTCACTGCCCTCTTGTAGACCTTCCCTTTCACTCTTACTGGTACTCGTCTGTCACAAATCACTCCTGACACTCTTCTCCACCCACTCCATCCTGCTGTACTCTCTTCTTCACCTCTCTTCCACACTCACCATTACTCTGAACTGTTGATCCCAAGTATTTAAACTCATCCACCTTCACCACCTCTACTCCCTGCATCCTCACCATTCCTCTATCCTCCCTCTCATTCACACACATATATTCTGTCTTAGTCCTGCTGACCTTCATTCCTCTTCTCTCTAGAGCATATCTCCACCTCTCCAGGGTCTCCTCCACCTGTTCCCTATTCTCACTACAGATCACAATGTCATCTGCAAACATCATAGTCCATGGGGACTCCTGTCTGATCTTGTCTGTTAACCTGTCCATCACCATTGCAAATAAGAAAGGGCTCAGAGCTGATCCTTGATGTAATCCCACCTCCACCTTAAACGTATCCGTTACTCCCACCGCAGACCTCACTGCTGTCACACTACCCTCATACATATCCTGTACCATTCTTACATACTTCTCTGACACTCCCGACTTCCTCATACAATACCACAACTCCTCTCTAGGCACCCTGTCATATGCTTTCTCTATGTCCACAAAGACACAATGCAACTCCTTCTGACCTTCTCTGTACTTCTCCATCAACACTCTCAGAGCAAACATTGCATCTGTAGTGCTCTTTCCTGGCATGAAACCATACTGCTGATCACTAGTCATCACCTCCCTTCTTAACCTAGCTTCCACTACTCTTTCCAATAACTTCATGCTGTGACCGATCAATTTAATCCCTCTGTAGTTACTACAGCTCTGCACATCACCCTTATTCTTAAAAAATCGGTACCAAAACACGTTTTCTCCATTCCTCAGGCATCCTCTCACTTTCCAAGATTTCATATCTGTAGTTTAAATAATTATAGCAAATTAGTGATAATATAAAAACATTGGTTAAGAATCAATACAAGTTATATGACAGTCATTTATACTTATAAAAATCATTTATACTTGTACAATTTTAGACAGTTTGCAGATAAATTAAAGGTAAAGTTAGCCTAATACAAACAGGAATTGCAATATGAAGTGAGGGAAAAACAGACATGGTATATTTAGAGAGAAAGTCAGGGAAGAGCATTTGATATAAGTAAGGAAGTATAAGGAATGAAAAGGTACTTGATATCCTAGATAGTGAAACCCGAAAATCTCAGAACTGTCGACAAAACATTTAGTCAGTAAAGGGTAGCAGTAAGGCTGATTGTAATACAAAAAATGTAAGTAAAAGGCAGAACAATAAAGTTAAATGAGGAGGTGGTGAAGATGACAGAGAGTACAGGAAGTGCTAGGAAGATGACAGAGTGTCTTGATGGTGGGAATTTTGGCTACTTGTTAATCACGGCTGTCTGAAGGTTAACAGATTTAGACAGGGTCTTGCCAAACACATAAGTCCCACTTTTAAATGGAATGTTATACAAAATCAGAGCTCTGTGTTATCCCTGCAAACAGAGAATGATGGTCAGGTCTTAACTACTTATTAAAATAAGTAAATACATTTTTAAAAACCTCATTACCTTATAAAAAGGTACTAGATTTGTAATAAAAAATACACATTAAATAACATTAGGCTGCTATTAAAATGCCTGTAGCAGTTCTGTATTTTTTAAGGAGCTAGTAGATTATAGAATACTAAGTGCTACTTACATTGGTGTGTAGGTTGTAGCTTTACACATTAAATAACATTAGGGTGCTATTAAAATGCCTGTAGCAGCTCTGTATTTTTTAAGGAGCTAGTACATTATAGAATACTAAATGCTACTTACATTGGTGGGTAAGTTGTAGCTTCTCGGACTCCTTTCCATGACTCAACAGGCTGAGGTGGGGAAAATCTCAGCGGACCTACAGGTGGCTTGGCAAATGGAACTCCAAGGTAAGAGTAGACAGCCTTCTCCGTGTCCTTTACTTCCACACGCTTCCCCTTCAACTGTCCATAATTTGTTGAAACAACTGGATTGTCTGATTTATTTCCTTATTAGAGTTAAAACAGGATTAAATACTAATAAAAAGCACAAGTTAAAAATGAAATATTAAAATTACACATCCTTATCAATTACATTAGTGGGATCAAAACATAAGGAAAAAATAGAGACAGAAAAATACTGAAAAAATACTAACTGTAGGCCGGGATGTATTGCTTGAGCTGTAATAATTTGTTTTGAGCTAGTTTCAGGAAGGTTGAAGGGTAACAGAGCATAGCCTCCCAGGAGAAGTCAGTTTGGCAATTGCAGTTTTTGGTAAGGAGAATGCTTGGTCTTTCAAGGTGTCATCAGTTCTTTGGGACTATAGCTGTATATTGCTGTATCTTTGTAGTCAGTGTAGCTGGCCAGTACCAAGAACCAGCACTCCACCCCTCTCAGTTCATCAGATGAAGAGCAAAAAAAAAAAAAGCTTAATACAGATTCACAAATGTTCCTTCTATTACCACATCAACCAGGTGGCCAGATGCACAACATATCCCCCCTCCACAGCCGTTCAGCTCCCATTTCCTGAGTCATGCCCCTGACCTTCTTCCCTTCTATTAAATAAATAAATAAATAAATAACAATTTTTCAATATAAACTGTAGCAAATTGCTTGCAGCAAATGTAGCAAACAGGTGCTACAGTTTATATCCTGCTTATACGGAGTGCTACAGTGCTTAGATTTTAGTTAATTTGTTTTCTATTGTTTAGACCACACATGGAGTGCTACAACACTAAGGTTTGAAACAAATGCAGTACTGGATTTTAAAAGCTGGTATTGCATTTGATATCTGGGTCATCTGACAACATCTCCCAACACTTTGCACCTGGGGCAGTTGCCTCTCTCACCCTACCCTAACTACGTTACTGGTCAGAATGAATTTTTATGAAGATACAGATAAAAAGTAACACATCTTTATACTACACCAAGACACACACTGATAGTTTAGAATAATGCCTTATTGCTGAAGAATTAAACCAAAGTAATGCTTTGTTGGTACATTTATCTGAAAACATATCTGCTTTTCTTCTATAGTTATTGCATTGTTTCATTTCAACTAGAACTGAACCATTCAAATTTCACTGCTGCTTCAATAATCTGTGAGGGAGGGTCACAATCTGTAAAACTAGACACCAGAGTTTAGGTGTATGTACAGGTTATTTGGGTACAGTCAACAGTAGAACATCCAAATGAGCCAGAGATCTATAATCAGTTCACTGACAGTCAGTTACTCAAATCCTGTGTTGGTGAATGCATTCTTCTACAAGACATTTTGTATGTAATATTACTTCTCAGAGAAGTAAATACATTGTGAGGTTTTAATGTGGTCCTTTACCTCTAAGATGGATGCCTACTATTTTGCTGTCTCTGTGAGATGTTGTTGTCCAGGTGTTCATTGTCTTATGTATGGGGGTGTAGTAGTATAGCTCTTTTTATTTGTTCAAGTAACAGTTCTAAGTGAATACCATCTTTGGAGCATTGATTTTGCTCACATCAGCACTGAATACTTTGTTAATAACAGATTGAATCATAATTACAGAAGTTACAGTAGCTAAGTAAGGAGAAGGTAAGATGGTTGATAACTTCATCTAATGATTTTGCAGCTGAACAAGCTGAACAAACTTTTTTTAAATTTATTTTCATCCCCTTGGACCTCATGTATACCAGCCCGGCCCTAGTGCCTCATGTCAACGCTAGGTCTACCAGCTGTCTTCTTACTCCCCAGACTAACTCCAGTGTTGCTGAGGCAAGTTGTGGATCCTAATAGTGTGCTGTGGACTCATCTTGTCTGTACTTCTGTCCATTGGGAGTTGTTTTGTTTGTGCCCTATCCATACTCTTTCCCTGCCCCCATGCCTGTTGATTGCATCCAAGGTCTGCGCCCTTCTTTGAACCATACCTTCTGTTAGGGGGTGTATCAACAAGCACTTCCCCACCCAGGACAGGCAGACCTATCCCATCTTTTCCCTACCCCTTCCAGCCATGCCATCAGTTGCCCAAGCGGCTTATTGAACCTGGGTAAGCTGGGCCATAGTCAATGTTATCCCTCTATGCCACTTAAGCATTGGCTGCTGAGCAACCATGATTACAAAGGTATTTTGTGAGGTGTGTGTTAGAAAATTGTGTAAATAATAGCACTTGACCAAAAGATGCATTCACTGAACATTTTTGGGAGATTTGACAATGGCTTCCAGTCTGCAGATGTCTGCAAACTTTGTTAGCCAGAGGTCTTGATTTTTAGTCTGGACATCAGAACATTATATGCCAAATGAAAAAAGGCCCCAGCACTGAGCCCTGAAGAACTTCACTGGTCACCTTCATGCTCTCTGAGGCACCTGCTGTCCACACCTTGTGGGTTCTGCCTTTTATCCAATTTGCATCCATCTTGGCACATAGGGATCTATTTTGTAATGCAGTTAGTTTACTTGCTATGCTAGTATGGGGAATGGTGTCTAATGCCATGTCCATATCAAGGGATGTCTTAGGGATAGTGTGACCTCTGTCAATAGCTTGTGTTAATCATTTCAAGAAGTTTACCAAATTCTCCAGAAAGGATCTGCCCTTTACAAAGCCAAATTGCTTAGGTCTAGCCTGATGAGATTTTTAATGTCAAAGTTCCTCAGTGGCCTTTATACATAACACTTTTCAAAACATATTCCCTAAATAATACAATATTACTGTCATTCTAGGTTACTTTAATGTAAACACCTCTGAGAAGGAATCCTTGCACCTGAACAGGATGTTACAGTAATTAAGTCTGGTTCAAACTGTCCAATCATCCACCAGAACTAATACAAAACTGGTAACAACTCCACACTTGACCTAATAATAACTAACACTCCATGTGGTACCCCCTGAAGATCTAAGTGACCACTCACTTATTAAATCAATACGGTCATTTAGAACATGAAAAAAATTCTCATCCAATACTCCAGAGAAGCTCATTCCCTGAACATAAACTACCAACACTTAACACACTACTAAATGCTATATTGTGGTCCCCCTTTAATAAGATGCATTACAAGGGTCTGTTATGGAATACTTTCTTACTAAGCTCTCTTATATTCAGGATACATTTTAACCTATAAAAAAAGAAATAGCTCACACAGATGTTTTTGACTCGTGATAAAAATTAAAAACAAAATCTGAAACAGAAATAATGCCAGAAAAACCTGGAAATGAAATCACCAGATTACCCAACTACATAAAATTTTCCTTGAGCTAAGAAAAACAAGCAGAATAGCTAAAAACACTGCAAAAATAATATTCCTTAGAAACAGGTAAGAAGCAAGTTGGATAAAATGTAGGTTATTCTGGAAAGAAATAAAGCAAATGACAAGAACAGTCATTAGTTTCTCTATTTCTAATAGCAACCAAGCAAACGTGAACAGCTCCAATTTGGCTAATGACTTTGCCTAGTTCCTGCTAACTGCTATTGATGGCTTAAAAATAGTTTTTCAATCAATAATCCCAGTACAGCTCAACATGAGGATACTGCACACCCTTAATTATACACCCCACCTGTTTTGCGGCAACCTTTAATTTCTCCCAAATACTAAAGAAACAAAGTAAGACTCTTCTTCTGAATAGAAATAACACAGGTGCCAAATACAGTATTCTCCATCCTGCTTAAGACTGGCTACTAAAACAATAGCCAAACATGGTCCCTAACAAACACGAATATGGCACCAAGGCTGCCCTTTGGTCTGAAGGCATGGTACAAAATCTAGCTATGGAGGGAGTGATTTCTAGACATTTAAACCAGGTTTCAAGGTTATACATACATGGATGCATTCAAAATGCAGAAATCTCAAGGTCAAGCAACTTATTGAGACTTCTGGCATTGAGAAGAACCACATTAAGCAGTTCCTGTTTAGATTTGGATATGTTGACTATATTGGAATGTTTGCTAACTGGACTCTGCTTATAAAGCCACTACAGGGCCAGCAAAGGCCTTAGCCAGTATGAGGAAGCCTTTAAACAAGAGGTGCAGACCATTCTTTGGAAAGCAAATAGGGCTGTTAAGCATTTCATTTAATGCTGAAACATACAGGATCCCCCGTAGAATGATGCCAGGTACTCAGCCAGTTGCTGAAGGCATTATTCTTAGAGAAGGAAGGATTCTGCTCAGGACCAATTTTGCTTGCATTTGTGACATGCATAGAGAGCTCTGACATGTCTCTCAGCATATTTCTCAGGGTAGTTTCCTTTAGGCTGTTCACCCCAATGTTTATAACCATGTTGTCATACTCATATTTGTTTGGAAAACAGTTCCTGAGGTTCCCTGTAATATCTGGGATCCTAGAACCTGAAACATAAGTCACTGTCACCATAGCCTTGTTCTACTTAGTATGCGGAGGATCAGTATGTCTCACTATGGAGTCACTCATCAATAAAATATTTTGTTTGAGGAGTGATCAGGTACACTGGATTTGAGATCATTTGGTTCTCAGTGACTTTGCTGAAAGTGTGTTTGGATGTGATGTTGTGCTTGATTTTTGCTGTGACATAATCCTCATAGTGCTAGGTGGTTTTGGTAAAGATTTTATAGCCTCAGTATACAACATTGCAGAGTGAGTGTGTGTGTGTGTGTGTGTGTGTGTGTGTGTGTGTGTGTGTGTGTGTGTGTGTGTGTGTGTGTGTGTGTGTTAGAGTGGAATGTGGCGTATTCCCTTGATACTCAAAGTCTTTGTTTTTTCATGACATTGAGACCTCCATATCTGTCAAATACTTGCAAACTGTCACAAACTTACATTTAGGATGAATTGCTACCATACCATACCTGTCAACCACTTTGCTTTTGGAGAAGCATACCGATTTTGGTCTCACTTTACTGCTTGCATCACTGCCCCAGTGTGTCCTTTGACTTCTCTAATTTGCGCTTTCTCTCAGTGACCCAGCTGAAGAGCGAATGAGAGATAAGTTTTCTCAAAGTTAAATTGGAGTCAGTAGAGTCATCATGCTACTGGCCTGTTTCTAGTTATTAGAAGACAGTCCACAGTAACTTTGAAAACTGAGAGAATGGTACAGTAAGTGATATAAGGCAGAGCAGAAAAGTGAGATGACCTCTTTGCTGAGTTGGCTGTTTTTTCCTTTGTAGTACATGCATGGCTTGGAGTTGCTTACATTTTCCTTACCGTGGATATGATGGATGGGAAGGAGTTGCCCCTGCCAAGGACAGAGTCATCCTGTTGGCAGTATCACTCTTGGCTCTCCTGTTTTCATTCAGATGTCCACAAATTTGCTGGTTGCTTTAGGCTTTTGCATTGTCCCACCCATTCTGTGGTTTTGGCTTTTAAGGGTTTGTGTAAGATGTGAATTAACTAAAGGTGCTGCTGCTGGCTGTCACTGCCAGGGAAGCCAAGCTAGCTGAAAGAATATCAAAGAGCTGAACACCAACCCAGTTTTCCTTCAAGTAAGTTAAACAGTGTTATGTCCAGCATTGAACTGTCCCTGATTTGCCTCATATTTTTGGTCTGTTCATTTTGGTCTGTTTGGTGGTACACTAGCAGTGAAATAAGGCAAAAAAACCCAACAAAAAAACAAAAAAACCCGAAAGATTAACATATGATGTTATGTGTGTCAGGATAACAGAATGGACATCTGAGATACTTGAGCCGAATACATTGGCATTTGGTTATGCTCTTATCAGTCTGTGTTTTGAATGAATCTCGAAAATTAATCCATAAAGTGTCTCTGATAGTATTTTTAAAAGGTTTAAGTTAAAACTATTTCAGTTTCTTCAAACAAGAGCACATCATCTCACTGGCATTACTTGTTTTTCTTTCATTACAGTGCAAATTAACAAACAGTCATTCATTAATTTTTCTGATATTTGCATTGTTCAGGGTCATGGGAAAGCCAGATTCTATCCCAGCAAGCTCAGGACATAATTAATAAAACCACACATGGACAAGAATCAATCCATCACAAAATATACACTGACATGCCTATACACATTCTATAAGAAATCCATTCACTTATTGCCATGTCTTTGGGGTGGAAAAGAAGCAGTAGACCATGATAAAAACCTGGATGGACACTAGAAGGGCATACATAGTCTGCAGAAAAAGCCATCCTATTTAACAATTCAACCAGAGAGCTAAAGCATATAAGACATCACTGCTAGCTACTATACCAATGTTTGTCACCTACACAGCAAACAAGAAATGCAAATGAGATACAAATGGGCTACATACACCAAGGGAAAAATGCAAGTGGTCAAGGAGTAGTTAACGTCATGCAATTTAATTAAATAAGTTCTGATCATCATGAATGTCCAAACCAAACAGATAAGAGACAGAAGGCTCTCCAGTTACTTTGCTTTATTCCAATGAAGATAAAAACTCAATTTAAAAGCAAGAATATTAGTAAAAATAAATCTTATTGAAAACTCACTGAATGCTTTCATCCCTGTTGATGGGACTTCATAATAACTGCTAACACCATTCCTGCCTTTATATAACCTTATCTCCCCCCATCTCGTTAACTTAAAGTGACAATCACTTGAAAACCCACTCAGGTACATGCAGTTTGTGTTGAATAAGCATTTTGACTTTAAAAACTTAAAACCAAAACTGTTAATGTTATGAAGTCCTATCTCATTGTAATTCTTGCTTGATGAGTTCGGAGCCAATTCTCGGCTCCAACTTGGCCAATACTAAAGCTGGAGAGCTTTTACTGGCTTGAAGCTATCCCCTATCCCATGGTGCATCACAGCAATTCCCCAGATCTTGTTTGCTGCAAAAGCTTCAAAGTTGTCTTCTTACTGGCTCGTTGGCTAAATAAAGTTTTTTTCGATATTTTTGGATATATTTCTCTCTATTTCTTC
Organism: Protopterus annectens; assembly: GCF_019279795.1. NCBI lineage: Eukaryota > Metazoa > Chordata > Ceratodontiformes > Protopteridae > Protopterus > Protopterus annectens. The sequence goes on from NC_056742.1 coordinate 351,386,211, forward strand.
TCGTTATCTGAGGGATTGTAGTGAGTATTTGCTCCCCTGTCCCCTTCTCTTAAGGATTGTATGGCCCGTTTTAGTTAGAGGGCCGTAGCTGCTCATTTAAATTAGAGGGCCTTCCTCTCTGAGTGCTAGTCCTTCTCCTTCTATATATATATATATATATATATATATATATATATATATATATATATATATATATATATATATATATATATATATACATATATATATATATTGTTGTATTGTTATTTCTTCTTAGTAGAAGTATGTCTAAAGAAAAAGACAGAGAACATAAAGAACACCGCCCTTCTGGATTTAAAACATGCGATAAATGTTCACAGAAAATGTCCTTGACTGACAGTCACACCAGCTGTGTGTACTGTCTTGGAGAGGGTCACTGACGAGAATCCTGTACCTTCTGTCATGCCTTCAGCACCAGGGTCTTAATGAAAGAAAAAGAAAACTTATAGACAGGGACCTGATGACTAGTTCCTTCCAAGAACAGCTGGATCATGGTCAGACAGTTCCCAAAACTCATAAAAGGAAATCTCTATTGGTTCCGGCTTCGGAACTATCAAAATAATCTAAAGCAACAGAGCCAAAAAGTTCTGGCTCTGATTCTGCTTCTTCAGTCTTGGTGCTGTCTGTTTCATTGGTGCCGAGACAACGTACTATGTCGAGACACTCACCTGTTTTGAAACCAGTTTCACCTACCTTGAGATCTCCTATTTTGGAAAGGAGGAGATCTCCATCTATCTCCACCCGTTCCTCCAGGACACATTCTGATGAAGATGTCGAGCAGGTGGTGAAGAGGCTACCCAGTGACCCGGCACTGGCAAAAATTTATCTCCTCCGGATCCAAAGGTTTTAGAGCCATCCCATTTTCAGACTACTGCTCTTCCTCCAACTGCTTTGCTCTCTCGGAGTCTACTGCTTCGGGTCCTTTAGTGCTGGAACCATCGGTTCCAAGAATTCTGCCTGCTTCCTCGGAACTGATAACTCTATCCTCATCAGCCAAGTCTGGAGCTGAGAGGTCTGGGAGCTCTCTCTTGGGTCGACTCTGACAGGGATAGTCACCCAGGTTTTTCTTCGGAACCGACTCTCCCTTTCGGTGCTTCATCTCGTGTGAGCTCGGCTCCCACGTCTACTTTGGAACCTGTCCCTCCTGCTCAGAGTCGACCTTCTGTTTCCTCGGAGCAGAGGTCTTTCTCAGAGTGGGGTGGTAAGGCATTTGATGTGATAAAGAGAGCTTTGTCTATTGCTAAAGCTGTTATTGGACCCAACATCCCTCAAACAGCTGGCAGCAGCCTCCTCTCTCCCACCTGCCCCTACGCATAGGAAACCAGAACCCCAAGGAGCCCCCATTGGAGCAATTCTGATGCCTCATGAGGGTTCCCTGAAAACAGAAGTTGCAGAAGAGATTTTCTGCAAATGGGGCCAATCTTGCTGCGACCTATTTGCCACGTACCTGAACACCAAATGCAGCAACTTTTTTGCCCTCATTTCCCATCTGGAGATGTTACCCAGGATTGCCTTGGTCCACAATTAGCCTCTGGGACTTCTTTATGTTTTTCCACCCTTTCCTCTCATACCAAAAGTGATTCAGAAAGCAAAACTGTTGAAGAGTACCCTGATCCTCATTGCTCCTTAGTGGCCATTCCAAATCTGGTTCCCCTTCCTGTGGACCTATCTCTTGGAGGAACCATGTATTCTGGAACCATCTCCAGACCTTCTGATTCATCAATAAGGACAGTTTCATCCTACCATCCAAACCCTGAAATTGACAGCATGGCTGCTCCGGTTCCAAGAATAGACAGATGTATATCCTTTTCTTCTACCGTTAAACATATTCTCATTTCTTCCCACAAACCTTCCACTAGGAAATTATATTCCAGCAAATGGAAAAGGTTTTCCATTTGGACAACTAAACAAGGCATAGATCCCTACTCAGCTCCCATAGAGTCTATCCTGTCCTTCCTTGCATCTATTTTTCAAGAAGGAGCTGCAGCTGCTACCATTAGAGTTCAGTTGGCTGCCATCTCTAGTTATCATTTTGGAAACATGGGAAATCCTATTATGTCTCATTCTTTATGCAAAACCTTCTTGAAAGGAATCATTCTTCCTCAGACCTCCAATCAGACAATCTTCGGAGCCCTGGGACTTATACTTAGTTCTGACCTCAATGATTTCTCCACCGTTTGAACCATCTTCTTCATCCAACTTGAAATTGTTGTCTTGGAAGACATTGTTTTTAGTTGCTATAACTTCGGCTAGGAGGGTTTCAGAATTGCAAGCCCTGACCATTCAACCTCCTTATATTATATTCCACAAGGATAGAGTCTTCCTAAGAACTAATCCTTCCTTCCTCCGTAAGGTATGTTCAGAACATAATCTAAACACAGCTATTGAATTACCAATATTCTTCCCAAATTGCAGTAATAAATCAGAATACAGACTACACCAATTAGATGTCCATAGGATTCTCCGATTTTACCTGCATAGAACTAAAGATTTTCGGAAATCAGATCAATTGTTTGTTTCCTTCTCAGACATAAACAAAGGTTTGCCCTCCTCCAAGGTAAATCTGTCTTTTGCTTACAAGAATGCTGGCAAACAGCTACCTGCCAAAGTAAAAGGCCATTCAACTAGAGCAGTGTCAGCTTCATATGCTTTCAGATCAAAACTCCCAGTTGATACCATTTGAGCAGCAGCAGCTACTTGGGCAAGACCTCATACCTTTGTCACTCATTACAAATTGGATTGGGCCTCCCGGGACAGGTCATCCTTTGAGTCCACTGTGCTTCAGCCACCCAGGATAAAGGTGCTGGGGACGCTGCCCCATCAAGCAAGAATTACAGTGAGATAGGACTACAAAACATAAAGAAGTTATGTACTTACCATAACGTTCTATGTTTGTAGTACATCTCACCTACATTCTTGCGTCCTACCCCCCTACCCCCTTCCTATATCATGGAGGAACTGGTGGACTATCCATTATGCTGTCTGACCTTGTTATAGTTGTCTGTCCACATGGCGAAGATAGTAATTCAAAGTACCTTTGTTTGTATGTACATAGTTATTGATAGTATAATTACTATTATGTATGTAGTTACTTTCTTGCAAACAAGATCTGGGGAATTGCAGTGATGCACCATGGGATAGGGGATAGCCTTGAGCCAGTAAAAGCTCTCCAGTTTTAGTATCGGCTGAGTTGGAGCCAAGAACTGGCTCCGAATCCATCAAGCATGAATGTAGGCGAGATGGACTACAAACATGGAACATTATGGTAAGTACATAACTTCTTTTTATTTTAAAAATATTATTTTTTTTTCTAAAAACTACCAGAACCCCTGGATGTTGCACATCAAATAACGCAGGATGTCTATGAATGTGATTCTTGAACATATTTGTTACAAAAAGTGGCTGAAGTCTACGCTGCTGCTGCCAACATACCTAGGCCAAGAAGGAGAAGAGTTTTCAGGCCCTGTTTAACTTTTCACAACCTGCAAGATGTGGAAGAGTGTTACAGGGTGGATAGAGACACACTACAGGAACTCTACAACCTCTTTAGTCCTCAACTCAGTGCTAGGGCCAACAGAGGGGAACCCATCCCAGTGAAGACAAAGGTATGTGTAGCACTTAGAATCTTAGCTACAGGTACCTTTCAGAGACCAACAGGGGATATGATGGGGTTGTCACAGACATCAGCATTCAGGATCCTCCATCAATTCCTGAATGCTATGCTCCAACATTCCACATATACTTTCCTCATACTCATCAGGAGAGGGGCAGAAATATGCACGTGTTCTACCATGTAGCACACTATCCTGAAGGACTGGGTGCCATAGATTGAACACATATAGAAATTAAGGCACCACTCAGGAAACAGGGTTGGCTCTACATTAATAGAAAGGGCTTCCACTCTATTAACTGCCAAGTTGTGTGTAATACCAAGGGAATCATCTTGAATGTGTGTGCTGGCAACCGTGGCAGTTACCACAACTCACATATCTGGAAAACCTCCCAAATGTATTAGGTGTTTTGGTAGGGGGGATGTCTAACAGAGTCATTTACTGAGGGATGCAGGTTATGCACTGGAACCATGGCTGATGACACCAATCAGAAATGCTCACACACCCACTGAAGAATGCCATAATGAGCCACAGACTCAAACCAGAAATATCGTAGAGCATGTGTCTGGGCTGCAGAAGTCGCAGTTCCGGTGCCTAGATACATCTGGGGGAGCCCGTTAGTACAATTCATGGACATGTACTGAAATAGTCACAGAATGTGCCATGCTATAGAAAATCATCCTGAGAAAACAGCTTCAGCAGGATCAGCAAGGGGAAGGAGCACACATCCCACCACCAATGTGAAGGTCACAACAGCCACACACAGATGAGTCAGAGGGGGAACCACCAGTTGCTGTGGGTGTAGGCAGATTTCAACATGTTCAATATGCCCTTGCATTGGCTAAGAGGCAATGTATAGCACACTCACTCACCACCTAAGAGCCTAAAACCTTCCTTCTACACACATACAACTAACTAACAATCTACACTAACAATCGTCCTGTCCCATCTTCCAAGAAATTCTTACTACAAGTCTCTAAGTCCAGCAATAAAGCTGGTGGCTCTCTATATTCTAGCTATATCTACAAAATATGGCATACCATCCATCAGGTTATTTTAGCCAGTCCCAACTTACCTCAATTCAAAATGCTCCTAAAAGACTTCCTCTGTACTAACTGGCTCTGTTCATGTTCTCCTGGTTAATGCCTTCTCACTTGCTCCACTCTTACTTGTACTTATTATTTCTAAACTACACTTTTACTTATCTTCCTTTTAAGCTTTATATCTCTAATCATCCTTTTCTTCTCTGTGCTTTTTCCTAACAGCTGTTTTAACTTCTTTGGCCTGCTCTCCTATTATACTTTTCTCCTCCATTTCTCTCTCTCTTCTTCTTTCTCCTTCTCTCTTTTGCTTTTCTTCTTTACGGACTCCTCCCCTCTCTTCTATGCTCTCTTCTAATCTGCTACTTAAATATTTCTTGTTTGTAATTTTTTTTCTTTTGTATTGCCTCTAACTTTGTCAAATTGTCCTCCTTCCCTTGCTATGTTCCCTCTTACATTTCATCTCACTTGATTACTACTTTTGCAATTGTACTCATATTTTTTTACGTATATTGTGCATTTTTTGTTTCTCCTTAAAATTTGGTTTACTTTGATGTATATATTGTGCTAACTTTATTGTATTGTTTAGTAAGCTCTCCCCTGGGAATACGCTGAAAATGGGCTATCACCCAGTTGGACTATTCCGGTTAACAAAGGTAACTAAATAATAAATAAATACATATACTAACATTAATGCCAGACAACTCTCACACCTGTACCTTCCCATGTATCTGCTGTGTACTGCTTGCATCAGACAGAGTCATCCCTCAACTAAAACTGTGGCAACTGCTGCATTTACAAGGTAAGTCCTGAACCTGGAGTGTCTTGTGTAATAATATGAATGAGACACATATCCTTGTATTTCATGACGTGGTACTGTAAGCAAGTAAAAGGTGGAAAATTTGTACAGAAATTACCTTAACATGTGGTAGCAGGGACTTATTTGACATATATGTGCCCATTATTAAGAAGTAGGCCTCAGATATCAAAGATTAACACAGTCATACTGCTCAAAAGTACTGATGATCACTGCATATCCTTAGTTTAGCACCATACGTTTGTACTGGAAAATTATTAAAGAGAGGGGTTAGAAAGTAGTGATACACATTGCAGTTTCAGACTTCACAACCCTCACAAGATCATTTACAATAAAGTTAAGAAATATTGATGCTATCAACTGTCTTATTTCCTGAGGCCAACATAAGTCAAAGGTACAATTACCATTTCACACCACAAATGTAGATATACTAAGCACTAAATCAGCTATGCACCCTGAGGATCAGACACACAGCTTTTGTATCACTGAATCCAAAAGATAGAGAACAGGGATATGGCACAGTTACCATCACTTGCACAGGGTGTTGTGGGGGGGGGGGGGCAGGAAGCCTAGGTCGATACAAAAAGTTGGTGAAGTGTGTGTGAGTAGGAAAGAGCAGCAGGCAGACATTTGGATAAACCAACAAATTCATGTGAGACAAAATGAGTTTTAAGCCACACGGCTGAACCATGTAACTGCTGTGTATGTGTCTGTAGGGGGTCTCCAGGTGAAATTGGTGTGTGAGTGTCTGCATGAACACAGCCAAGCTCTGTGCTAACTCTGTGTCTTGATATGTCAAACAAGTGTGAGCTGTGCATGGTAGAGGTGTTAGTTCATCATTGTCATCCCTGACAATGAGAACTGGCTCAGCCAGAAATTGCACAGGCACATCCATGCCCACGGTCAGCTGTATCGCTGCTGCCTGAACGTGACTGATGTCTGCTGGATTAGTTCCATTCATGGGGACGCCCAGGACCATGACCCCATGGCCTGTCACGTACGGGTGTGGGCAGCTCCCCCACTGATGGAACAGTGGAAGTACTGCCACTATAGGAGCATGATCAGGCACAGCCACATTGGCTGCCAGCAGATAATGTGGCTGACCTATGGCCATGAGGATGCCATTCCGCTCCCAGGAGATGCTCCATCACAGACAACACTTGTTTCATTACAGACACTTCTTGTTCCATGACAGACACCTCTTGTTTGAACGTGTCATTCATCTGATCCTTTGAATTGGCAACATGGCAGAGGCAGTCATGCATGTCAGCCTGTGCCATATATACAACCCTGAGCATTTGTCTGGAGCACCTATGGGAACATGCCTGTGCTTCCATGATGGCCCTAAACATACAGTGAGTGGCATGGGAAGAGACACTTGGATCAAGTGGAGGAGGGACTGCAGGCCTCCACTGAGCACCCCTAACAACCCTTCTGAACATACTTCTACCACATTTCTATGAGGCATCTATGTCAAATATGTCCCTATTTCTGGGTCATTGTCCCTGCATTATGTTGGCCTTTGTGCAGATGTGTTGAACTAAGAGATTTAGAGCTATCTGTGAAGTTCTGGTGGTCATTGTGGTGTTCCACACAAAACTACAGACCATAAGTGCTCTGCTTTAAATAGGATTGCTATCTGTATTCACTTACACAGTTTCCTGTTGCCAGCCACAAAACCTTACTTAGGCATGGCACTCGAACTCCATGTAGGTTTTGTGTGGGGCCTACATGGAATTTATTGAATCCCGGGGATTATCTATTACATAAAATTTAAACATATGCCCATTGTCGTTTTTAGTATGTGTAAATAAGGCTTTCTTTTCACCCCCCTTTTTAATATCATAAAAATGCTGATAAATTTTGGCTTCCCATATAAACACTGGGGCAGCTTGTGCACTGGGTGACATAAACCACACTTTTACTTAAACAGTGGTATTTATGTGAGATAAGCACCTCACCGTATCCCTTAGTAAAGAATTTACTACCTTCCAAAATCCTGTGACATTGGTTGCGACATTCACAGGTTCTCATACATGGGGAGATGCAAACTTCCTTGTACCTCTCGAGAAGGTTCTTAAAACTAATGTTCTTCTAATATATAACCTTTGTTTTTTCTCCTACCTGCTGAATTAATTCATTGTCAATAGAAAAAATGCCTCAGTTCTTACAAATAACCTTTTTGATAGCCTGAAAGTCCATATTAAATGTCAAGATACAGACTCTGTTCAACATAAGCCTTTCCTCATGTTGTTCATCTCTATGAAAGACAAATTAATTTTTACCTAAAAGGGAATGATAAATTTCACTTTGCTTACTATGCTGGGCTTCATCTGCTATATTCTTAATAAAGGTATTGGGATAACCCCTCTTAACCAGCATCTCACATAGTTTCTTACATTTGTCATAAAAACATTGTCTTGGGAAACCATCCTGGCTAAAAACACCATCTGTCTTTTTACCAAGGCTTTCTTTTGAAAAACTGGATGCCAACTAGAGAAATGCAACAAAGTGTTAGAATATGTGTATTTTCTAAAAATTGTTGGTTTAAATTTATTCAGTTCACTGTTTTAAAAACGAACACATCTAAGTAGCGTAGTTCATGGTGAATTTTAAAAATTCAGTGGTGCCATTAATGTATTCAAAAAATTCCTTTAATCTGTCGACTGTATCGTCCCAAAATAATATGATGTCATCCAAAAACTGACCATATTGGGAACATGAAGTTTTGAAAGAAGAATTAAATGCTTAATTCTGTTCCCGGTATGATATCACTAAGTTAGCAAAAATGGGGGCACTGCCTGCCCTCATACCCACACCTGCTTTTTTTGTCAGAACAGTTGTCCTTCAAAAAATATAAAGTTATTGTGAAGAATCAGTTCCATCATGTTCCTAAGAACTATGTCTTTATGTTCAAGTTGAGTGTTCATACATAAAAGCTGGTAAAACCATTCTAAACCTAGTTCATGTGGAATCACAGAAGACAGGTCCTCAATGTTTATGGTTACAAAAATAAATTGTTGCTTATAGAAAGAGTCTGTAATTCTAGTTAAAAAATCCCATGAGTCTTTGAACAGGTACTTAATGCTAGTTGTCACATTTTTGAGTATTGCATCTACAAATTTGAGCAAATAACTTGTTTTGGAGAATTTGGCATCAACTATTGGACGAAGAAGTGGATCATGCAAATCTTTGTGTATCTTAGGAATACTGAAAATAGAGGAGATTCTTGGTGTATCGACATTCAAAAAGTCAAATTCATCTTCTGTAATTTGACCCTGTGTCAACAAATCTTGTAACAAAGCATCTATCTTATGGTGTGCTATATTCCTTTGATTGACAGACACCTCTTTGCATGTGTCAGTGTATAAAAGGGCAAACATTTTATCAATATAGTCATTAGAATTCATTACCATGATGCTGCCACCTTTGTCTGGTTTCACTAACCTAATTCATCTATCCTTGATAATATGATCTAGTAAACTCTTCCTTCGTAAGTTTTGACTTCCTATACTTGCTGTTGCCTTGTACAATTTTTCTAATGTCACACTCACATATTTTCACAAATAAACACACAGTGGAATGTAGGGATGGATTAAAAGTACTTGGTCTAGATACAATGGAGGTACTGAAATTAGTGTTGGAAAATATAAAGATAAATTTAGCTACCTGGGAAATAATTTAAGATCGATCAACACATTTTCAATTCTAGCTTTCCTACGCATATATAGGAAAACTGAAAGGGCTTTAAAAGCCAGAATTTATCAGCATTTTTATGATATTAAAAAAGGGGATGAGAGGAACATCCTTTTTAAGCATATTAAAAACAAAAATGGACAAATGTTTAAATTTTATGTAATAGGCACTATATTCACAGATGAAAAAGGGGAATCATGGAAGGATTGGCTTGAGGTAAAACAACTGAATTGGCAATTAAAGACCAATGCCACTGCCAAATATGGTTTAAATGAGATGGTTTTTATCAGGAGTATTTTAAGATGGAAGGCAATATTATAAAATTGCAGATTTTAATAATATTTATTGAAAGGAAGTATTTGCATAACTTCTTGTAACAAATATGTTCAAGAATCTCATTCATAGACATGCTATATTATTTAGTATGTAATATCCAGTGGTATTGGTAGTTTTTTTTAAAAAAATAATATTTTTTAAAAGAACAACAGTTTTGGTTTTATAACTGCAGTTTCCAATGTTTTTGAAGTCAAAATGCTTATTCAACACAATATGCATGTACCTGAGAGGGTTTTCAGCTGCTTATCACTTTAAGTTAATGAGATGGGTGGAGATAAGGTTATATAAAGGCAGGGATGGTGTTCGCAGTTATTCCGATGAAGTCCCGTCAACAGGAATGAAAGCATTCAATGAGATTTATTTTTACAAACATTTTTGGTTTTAAATGGTGCTTTTATCATCCTTGGAATAAAACAAAGTAAATGGAGAGCCTTCTGTTGCTTGTTTCTTTGGTTTGGAGTTTTGGTTTTGCTCTTTGCGGTGTTTTTGAATCATGATGAATATAAAATGCACCATGAGGTTTAATTAAATGGCATTAGGAAGTATAACTTAATGGCCCTTTCCTGCAGAAATATTACTTTGCCCCTTTCTTTGGAACACTTGTAGCTCTAAATCACCTTTCTAGTGAAGTATATGGATTTCCTTTGACTTGCCAAACCACAGTGCACCAAAAGAGTGTCAGATGAATAGAAACTAATGAATAGTCAGTTTCTAATATGAACTGTCACATTTGACTTATTGGAGCAAAATTATAAAAATAAGTTATTGTAGCAAAACTGACATAATCATTGCTCTTATTGTAGGCTTCAGGATGTTATTCTGTAATTTGGAGCTATTTTTTTTATTGTTGCTAAACACAACTGCATTTTCATGTGGGGACCACATTCTTTCACTTGCCTGATGAATGAATAATTGTACTATCATTAAGGTTGCAAAAAGTTCACATTTTGTTGTAATTGTCAAACCTCAGAATTAAGATATTTAGGTAGCAAGTGTATGAGGCACACAGCCTCCTATGGGAGCATTTGAAGCTTGCCTTCCTGTAGAAATACTTATTTTATTGTTTTTATATCTGTCAGATGGTAGCATAATAGTTTGACTATCCTTTTACATACTTTTTTGATACTCAGTATTTCCTGCTTTACCAAAAGGAATAGCTGGGTCTAATTCAAAGCTGTAAGACTTTTATCTTGGTCACATACAGTTATGCTTACAGGGTTAGGAAGTCTTAAGAACTGGAAAACCTAATTAAAAATACAGAAGTTTGTGTTCTGATCACAGTTTTGTGCACCTGAGCCCTCAGGATCTGTGATATTATTAATGAAACCAGTCCAAAGTCACTTAACATTTGGTAGGGGGTTGAATACTGAAAACTATGCAAAAATGCATTTTGAAAGTGTGAGCTTTCCCCTGACCAGTTTATAATATTCAACTGATTAAATGCGTGTATGTTATAACCAGTTTATACAGTTTTTACTTATTATTCATTTTTTTGTTTTTAATATTATAGATGCCTTATGTTGAAAATATATTGTATTCTCTCTCTTATATATTTTTCTTTTAAGAAAAAGTTAAGCCATATCATTAATCCGTTCTCTCCTACTGACCCTTCATTTTTTGGATATCATTTTCTTGATCTTTTCTTTTGCTCTTGGTTTTGGGTCTACTAATGCTGGATGCACCAGAAATGCTTACTATTATCTTTACAGAATAGCTGGTTATTCTGCAGTTATCAGTATGTGTGCAGATGTTCAGTTAGCTTCTCCAGAAATTCCTACCAAATGCCTTTTTTCCCCAAACAGATTTATTGATTTTACCATATTTACAATATATACAAATACAATAGGAAGAAAAGATTTAAAATGTTCACATTTAACAACAAATACATTTCAATTAATTTAAACACAAATCCTTAAAATTGGTTTTCATTGTATTTGACTAATGACTTCTTCAATTTGTACCAACAAGGAGGTGTTAAAATGCTGTTTTCAGATTCATTTTCTTTACTTCTTTCTGTTATCACACAAAAGAGTGGCTAAATCAAAAAAAATTTTGAATAAAGGAATTGAATCAGTTTTCTAATTTCTAATAATTATTTTTTGAGAAGTTCCCAAAACATTCAATATTTATTACTACTTATAACAGGGTCTACACTGAATGCGAGAACGCTTAGGTTGTCGAATAGGGCATGATCGACACAAATTCAGCAAATGCACAAATTACTGAAAGCTGAAAATGCAGAAAATCACATCATTGAATTGTTCTGGTTGGCCAACACTGTTTCACCCAGTGCCGAAAAGAAAACATCGACTAAATCACTAACTCTGTGAAAACACTATATACTGAAATGTGTTAAACTCACACTGCGTCAATATGCACTACACTATTCAAGAAAATAATGTTATAAAAGTGACTGTGTTTGAAGTTTCTATAAAGATTCACCCTACTTAAATCCATTGGTGAAACACACATGTTCTGCACTACACTTTTAAAAGCATTGCAACAGCTCAGAGAAAGTTCTCTTCAGTGAAACTAGCCTTATTTCTTAACACAGTTTCTAACCTGTGAAATCTCTCCCTAGTTTTCCTTTTTTTGGAAAGTGGGGAAGTCCAGATATTAACTGTATCTGGGTCTCATTCACTTTGTTCTGCTCTCTTATTAAAACAGATAGTACAGAGGGGATATCACAAAGTCATCTCCCTAACAAACAGCGAATCCTTCTGTGCCATCCTTCTACATTGTTTTTTGTGCGAGGTAGAGACAGCGTGTTCAAGACAGACACATTCCAGAAGACGATTGTAAATATAGGTGAAAATCTTGCTATAGATCATAACCTTGTTTACTGTTTGCAGCTACATCCTAAGACATAAATATCACAAAAATAAGACACTAAATCTTTCCCTGCAATAGGAAAATTATTTGACAATTTCTGAAATGCTGGTATAATCTCTGCTTCATCTAAAAAAGACAGAGCTATAAGTTTCCTGACAAACAGTTGAAAAGACACTGATTTGCTATATACAGTGCCTAACCCCAACGATTGCACCTTTCGCCATATAGCCTGTGCAAAGTGGAATAAACATCCTTTACATGTCATATCAGAAAAGTTTCTCTTCACACTTCTCATGGCTGCCATTTCAAAATCAGACAATATGAACTTGACACTAACTTGTAAATGTGCTTCATTCAACAAATCAAAGAGACACTCCCATATAAAACTGTAGGACTTATATGATTTTTTGGACATGAGGCAAAATACTAAAGGAAGACACTTCGTATTGTCCGCAACTTTAACAAAGTTGTCTACACAAGCATCCTTTAGTAAGGAAAACTCCATCCATCAGCCAGATGTGTGCTTCATTCAAGTCATGTAAGTTTTAATGGTTGAAAGCATCAAAACATGTACATTATTATGCAAATCAACCATTCGCTTCTGTATGAATGTGCCCTCTTTTAAAGAACAAGTACTAGGATCTACACTATCTAAAGTTGTGGAAACTGTACAGTAATTCAATATTTCTTTACATCTCACCCTATTTACTTGCTGAAGCATTGATTTCCTAGACAGTAAAGAAAGTGTAGCTTCTGTCGACATACTGGCAATAATATCGACAACTAAAGCAGGTGTGTTTCTAGTTAAACGTGCACTCTGCTTTAAATTATTACAAGTTACATATCTCTCCACCTCTGTAGCATCTGGAGCGTGGTGATGTTCTGTACATTTTAACTTTTAGTTATGTACTCACCATAACTTCAGATGTTTGGGATCCATCTCGCCTACATTCTGAATGATGGGTTCGGAGCCGATACCTCGGCTCCGACTCGGCACGCTTATGCTATAGAGCGAGGCCTCTTATTGGCTGAGCTTTTTTTATCCTAGGATGCACCACCACTAATCCCCCAGATCTTGTTTGTCCGCATTCATGCACACATGCACAGCTTGTTTATATAACATTGTTAGATGTTTCAAGATGAAACAACAGGATTCGGACCTTCTGATATCCTCTGATCTCCAAGGAAGGGGGAAGGAGGGTGGGTTATTAGGAATGTAGGTGAGATGGATCCCAAACATCTGAAGTTATGGTGAGTACATAACTAAAAGATGTTATGTGATCCGATCTCGCCTACATTCTGAATGATGGGACAGCGTCCCTAGCACCTAAATCCCGGGTGGCTCATTGGAAAACACTCCTGAGCACTGTGGAACCATGTAGCCACAGCACAAATGTCACCAATAGCAAGCTTAGAATGAAATGCTACCGAAGTAGCCATAGCCCTTGTAGAATGAGCCTTGACAGAGGTGGAAAGCTCCTCGTTAGAAAAAATATAAGCTTGAGTAATACAGTCCCTGATCCATTTGGCAATAGTGACCTTTGTGACTGCGTTGCCCAATTTGTTTTCTGCAAAGGACACAAACAACTGATCTGTATTCCTTGACTGTTTGGTCCTATTCAAATAAAAACGTAACTGCCTATGGACATCTAGTGTATGGAAAATAAATTCCGCTTCATTGGAGTATTTTGGGAAAAACACTGGGAGCTCTAATGACTGTTGTAAGCATAAAGTAGAGCAGACTTTAGGAACAAAAGAAGGATTCGGTCTGAGGGAAACTCTGTCTGGATGAAAAACCAAGCACGGAGGTTTTACTGACAAAGCTTGAAGTTCTGAAACCCTTCTGGCTGAAGTAATTGCCACTAGGAAAGCTGTCTTCCATGATAGAAACTTTAAATCACAGGCAGCTGCTGGTTCAAAGGCGGAAGAAGTCAAGGCACGTAATACTATATCCAGATCCCATGGAGGTGCAGGATGAGAAACTGGAGGTCTTAATAGAGCAGCACCTTTCAAGAAGGTCTTACACAACCTGTTGCTCATTAAAGGTGGGTCTATGGATTCATGAAAGTTAGAAATTGCTGCCAATTGTACTTTGATGGTAGAAACAGAAGAGCCTTGGTTGAAAAGAGAGGTTAGGAACTTGAGTACTTCTGCTACGGGAGTTGAAATGGGGTCCAGGCCCCGGAGTTGAGCCCATATAGCAAATCTTTTCCATTTGCTAGAATAAAGTTTCTTCGTAGTGGACTTGTGGGCTGAAGACAATATGCGCACTACCTCTGGGTCTAGTGCATGTCTCCTGACTATGGTTGGAAGAGGAGGAGCCAGGCCGTCAATCTTAATGTGTGTAGTGACTGGTGTAGTAGTCCCGACTGATGAGTCAGTAGGTCTGGGATCTGGTCCAGGAACCATGGACCTTCCAGAGCATGTTTCCGAAGATAGGGAAACCAGACTTGACAAGGCCAGTAAGGAGCAATTAAGATCATCTTGCTCCCTAAGAGAGAAGCCTTCTGAATTACCTTGGGTAGTAGCGGAACTGGAGGGAAGGCATAAAGCAGGCCGGTGGGCCAAGGATGGACTAATGCATCCATAGGGCTCTTCCCCGGAGCAGGGGATAGGGAGAAAAAATCCTTGCACTTCTCATTCAGAGGAGTCGCGAAGAGGTCGCAACAAGGAACTCCCCATTCGCTGAAAATCTGTCTTGTAATAGTTATGTTCAGAGACCACTCGTGAGGAGAGAGAATGGTCCTGCTCAACCTGTCGGCTACGACATTGGATTTGCCCGGTATGTGAGTTGCCACTAGGAAGCGATTGGTTGAGATTGCCCATTCCCAGACCCTCATTGCTTTTCTGCAAAGAGGATAGGATCTGGTCCCTCCCTGCTTGTTCAGGTACCAGACAACTGACATGTTGTCTGTGTGAACAGCAATTACACCCTGAAGGAGGTAACAGTGAAGGGCTTGAAGGGACAGGAGTACTGCTCTCATCTCTAGGATGTTGATGTGGAGAGAGGTCTCTTCCGGATGCCATTTGCCCTGGACTGACCTGCCCAGGGAATGCCCCCCCCACCCCGTCTGGGAGGCGTCCGTGGTCAATGTGGCTGCCGGAGGAGGAAGAGCAAAGGGTCGTCCCTGATCCAAATTGGAAGACACTAGCCACCAGCGAAGGTCCTGTCTGCAAGATTCTGTGATCCATATTAGATGATTGAGAGGGAGTTCCTGAAAGGACCATTGAGTTGAGAGAAGCCACTGGAGGATTCTCATGTGTAACCTTGCCAAGGGAACTAGCAGAACTGTGGCAGACATCGATCCCAATAGTTGCAAGACCATTCTGGCTGGGGCTTTGGACTTGGAGAGTAGGGCTCGAACCTGACTTTGTATGATCTGAATTCTGTCTGCAGGTAGATAGACCCACATCTGGTTTGAATCTATCTCTGTCCCTATGAATTTTATCCTTTGAGATGGCCGTAACACAGACTTTGGCCAATTGAAGGTGATTCCTAGGGAATTGCCCAGTGATGTTGTGGCCTGCAGGCTCTGTAGAAGTAGATGCTTTGAGGTGGCAGTTAGAAGCCAGTCGTCTAGGTACGGAAACACCTGGAATCCTAGACTCCTCAAGTGAGCAGTCACTACTGCCAAGCATTTGGTGAACACCCTGGGGGCTGTGGT
This sequence comes from Protopterus annectens, assembly GCF_019279795.1. NCBI lineage: Eukaryota > Metazoa > Chordata > Ceratodontiformes > Protopteridae > Protopterus > Protopterus annectens. The sequence goes on from NC_056742.1 coordinate 351,402,226, forward strand.
GAGACCAAAGGGCAGCGCACAAAACTGAAAATGACTGCTTCCTAGGCTGAAGCGCAAGTGTCTCCTGGACGTTTGATGTATTTTGATATGGTAATACGCGTCCTTGAGGTCTATGGAGCACATCCAAACACCTTTCTCCAACAACAGGAGAATGGTTTGTAAAGTGACCATTCGGAACTTGGACTTCTTGACTGAATGGTTTAGGTTGCTTAGGTCCAAAATGGGCCTCAAGTCCCCGGTCTTTTTTGGCACTAAAAAGAATCTTGAGTAAGTCCCTAATCCGATCTGGTCTGCGGGGACCGGTTGGATGGCTCCTTTTGCCGCAGTTTTGAAATTTCTATGGCTGCGGTATCCCGTTGACTGGGTGGCGGGTCCGGGATTCTTTTGGACTGAGGGGGGGGACAACAGAATGGGATGGTGTAACCTCCGGCGATAATTCGAAGCACCCATCGGTTCTGAGTGTTCCTTTCCCAGGCCTTTAGGTGCTTCGAAAAACGACCCCTGACTGGCTCCGGAGCAGCACAGCCGGGCAATCCCTCAGGGACTATGAAAAGTTGAGGAGCCACGAAAGGACTCGCGGTCTCCAGTGTTGCGGGGGCCTCTGCCGCCTCTGGGACGGCGTCTTCCTGATGAATTTCCCCCTCCTCTGCCTCTGGAGGGGGAACCTTCCTGCTGAGAGGAGTAAGACTTCTGCGATCTCCGGAACCACATCTTCCCTCCTCTTTTAGCCTTGGAATAAGGCCGAAAGGGAGTGGAAAATCATGCCCCTACGGCAGTCAGAGTCTTACCCTCCTGTTCACAGCGGGTAAGTGTGTCTTTCACCTTGGGCCCAAACAGGGAGGACCCATCAAATGGGGCGTCGGCGAATGAAGACTTGAAGGCCTCCGCAAAATGACACAGGCGAAGCCAGGCTTGCCTCCGTAGCGCAATGCCTGTACCTGCCACTCTACTCGCCCCCTCGGCCGCATACGAGATGAGCCTCATGGACGAGTTCGAGATGGATGACATCGTAGCCAGCTGAGATCCAACCGTCTGGGCCAGCTCCTCAGGCAGGTTACCTAAGAGGGTATCGGATAGCTCCTTAATCAGATCCCTCTGGAATCTCGTAAAGTGCGTTAGGTAGTTCAGAGACCTCAAAGTAAAGGCCGCTGAACTAAGGGTGCGCTTGCCGTACCGATCCATGCTCCTAGACTCCTTATTAGGAGGATGGATGGACGTAGAAGCCTCTGCTACATCCTGCTGTGTAGCAGATGCCACCACCATAGCATCCACAGCCACACCTTTTGTGAGGAACTCTCTATCTGGGGGTGCTGAAAGAAATTTGTTTGGACGAGCGGGCACCGGTTCCACAGAGTCCGGGTGTTCCCATGCCCTTCGACAGATCAAATCCAAGAGCTCGTTGAAGGGCGGAGACACCCAGGAGGCGGAGGGCTGAGCCCCGAAGGCCTTCAGGAACACCGACTCATCAGCAGAGGGAGGTTTGGACTGCCAGCCGCCTCGTTGTTTTAGGGCTTCAAGGATGTCTGCAAAGGAGACATCATCCGAGGATGACTTGGGAGACCCCTCTGCATCATCGAGATTGGTGTCAGATGTCAAAGACTCATCAGGGGAGTCAATGTGCTTCCTCTTGCACGTTTTCTTCCTGGGAGGTTCATCCGAAGAGGCTTCAGAAGGACCTCCAGGAGGGGGAGAAACCCCAGCGGGGGTAACCTGAGGCCCAGGGGCTCCGCTGTCTGCTGACAGGGGAACTGCCAACACCCAGTCTCCAAAAGTAGGGAAGGAGCAGGGGAAACTGTGGAGGTGGCCAAAGAAGATTTGGCTAGAGCACTCCTTATAGCCCTGAAGGCGGGACCACCAGAATCCTGGGAAGGTCCCCCCTCCGTGGCCACGACAGTAGACGGTACTCCTGCCGCCGACGCACCAAGAGGAAGACTTGGGACCGAAGGCATCAATCCCGAAGCCTCTCCCCTAGGGCCGAAGGAAGAAGTCCGTGCACTGAACTCCGACCCAGGAGCCGGAGTCGGAGCAAGGGTCGGGTCTGATCCTAACACCTCCACTGGTTCCACCAACACCCGCTCCAATGGTGCTGAAGCTGTTGGAGGAGGAAGAACTGTAAGGGAGTGGACCATCGGCTCCGAAGCCAAATGGGCTGGAGCCGAAACCATCTTTTGGAACACCGGAGACTGGAAGAGTCGAAGGAGTACCCTGTCGATGTCCGAATCAGACATCCTGGAAGATCTCGAGGATACCAATTGGGCCCAAACCGATTTCTCCATCGGCTCCGAAGGGCCTGGGGACCGGCTCCGAAAGGATTCCACTATTATCGGCTCCGAGGAAGCCTTCACCGAAATTTCTCTCGGCTCCGATAAAGACTTCGGCTCCAAGGGGGAAGTGTCTGAGCCGATGACCCTTATCAGCTCCAATATCAGTGGAGCCGATGAGGATGACCCGCCTCTCGATGCTCCAGACCTCGGCTCCGAAACCAGAGGGGTCGAGGTAGGAGGCATCGAGGCAGACCATTCCGACCTCGGCTCCGAAGTCCGTGGAGCCGATGGAGAAGTCTGCTTGCCTTTCTTAGCCGTTGGCTCCGACTGACTGGTCGGAGCCGAAGCTTTCCTCTTCTTAGAAGAAGGAGAGGAAGATAAAGCCTCCTCGAAAGAAGGCTTGATTAATCCTCTAAGGATTAATTTGTTTTTCCTCTCCTGGAGGACTCGAGAGGAAAACGCATGGCACACACTGCAAGATTCTTGGAGATGTATGGCGCCAAGACAATAGACGCACGAGGAGTGGTCATCCGTAATGGACATTTTAAACCCACACCTCGTGCACTTCTTAAAACCGGATGGTTTATGTTCCTTAGACATAGTTGTAAAAAAACAGGAACAACAGTAAATTTTAAACAGCTTAGGATACAGGTACAACAAATATGCCAACCAATATATAAATACTGAAAGAGAAACTTTCCCCCTTTTTTTTTTTTTTTTTTTTTACAGTAAGAAAAAAAGAAAGAAAGCAAGGAGGGTCAAGACCCTCTAACTCAAATGGGTACTTGACCCACACACAACCAATAAAGCAGTTAGAACAGGGAAGGCCCCTCTGACTGAAAGGAATCTTCTCTGACAGGAAATTTCAAGTAAAAATCAATAAATCACCAAGAAACACACTCATACACAAATAATAGCCGTTAAAACAGCTTTTGGGTTGAAAAAAAGAAAATTTCTGACAGGAAAAGATACTATTAATATAGTACTTAGCCCAGCCAATGTTGAGACCACGTCCAAGCTCTGTAAGCGGCAAACGAGATCTGGGGGATTAGTGGTGGTGCATCCTGGGATAAAGAAAGCTCAGCCAATAAGAGGCCTCGCTCTATAGCATAAGCGTGCCGAGTCAGAGCCGAGGTATCGGCTCCGAACCCATCATTCAGAATGTAGGCGAGATCGGATCACATAACATCAGTAATTCTCCCTGAACTTCCTGTTTAGTTATCGCTCTACCTTTACATTTTTCCTTAAGCTTAAGTCTGCACCACCAATACCTTTTGTCTTTCATCGTTTTTTCTAGATTGAAAAGGTATCCATCCACATGTAACATATCCCTGCCTTTCTGGGATTTAACTGTATGGTAGTATTACCCCTCGACGCCAGGGGAAAACAGTGTTGCGTTTGCCATAGCTGCAAACAGAGCAAGTGCATCACAAACTGATATGTGACAACCTGTATTTATACTTGCACTACTGCAGTATAATATAACTTATTTAAATATGCATTATTGAAACTTTCAGTATGCATTTCAGTTGAGAATCCTTTCAATATTTCAATTGCTATTTTTATTTAACAGTAGATTTAAATGCTGTTTGTATATCAGAATATTCAAATTACGTTGGTTTGCACTGACTGACGTAGTCATGTCAGTTGCCTTGCACATTGTTTGGCCAACTAAAACATTTTGAAATATGGTGTTTCGAGCTTGCAGGCATTCAATGTTTAGCGCGTTTGCTTAATATGTGTCGATCATGCCGTATTCGACAACCTAAGCATTCGCGCGTTCAATATAGACCCTTATACTAGATGGTAGTGGAGTATTTGTTAATATTGTTGCTCTTGTAAGTTCACATTTATCTGTCCATAATACCTTAAAGAAATTATTTATATCTTTCCAGTATGTATCATTTTTTTCCACAATCTTTAAAACACATTCAGTCAGCTTTAACTGTTTTTTCATATCTCCAACATTTAAATTTATCAGATTTACAAAACTTAGATATTCTATAGGGGGTGATAAAACTTCTGTGAATATACTTCCAAGAAGAGGTTTTCTAATATATATGTGAAGATGATAAACCAACATATTTTAATGTCAAACATTTATTTATTTTTCTTTCATTAGTGCTTTTACTTCTATTAATTCAATAAATTTCCAAATTCTGTTAACAAGATTTTTATTATCAATTGTAATTTTCTAAGGTTTTGAGAGTCCTCCACTAAATATATTATTCCCATAAACAGTAGAAATAAGATGTTGTCACCAATAAGATCCTGGTGGAGAGACCTAACTGTATCTTGCATTTTCTGTTGTTATTTCATTGGACTAGCAACATTGCTCTGGTTCGAAATAAAATCTTCCAACATTTCTGGTAAGCAATGTTGTTAAGTTTTATTCATAAAACTTAATTTGCTGTTACAATTTTTTGTGATTTACTAAATGCCTTTTAGAACTTCTGAAAGACTTAAGACTTGTTCTGTTATATAGCTGGAAAATGGTTAAAAATAATTTTGGACAGTTGGCTTGAAAACATTATAACTATAAAGGGAGAAATTTTCTTTCTCTGGAGTGGGTGTCATCATAAATTTAAATAAGTAATTGCACAGAACTAAAGCTCCACTGCTTAGAGAAGTGGGGGTCTTGACCCCATAAATAATGCTTATTTTCTAATTTTATGATAGTGCAGTTTTAATCATAGGTTCATAGGTGTGTACTAGGCTAATGGCCCTGGAGCTTTTACAAGCCTAGCCCATAGGATTACCCTGACATGGTGCCACCCAACCGTAGTTCCCAGTGCCTCTGTCAAGTAGAGCCACTGGAGTGATCCCTGGGGTGAATTTTCTATTTCCCATATTTCTCTTGAAGAGGGCCAGTGAGGTGCTCTGCTTGACATGTATGGGAAGTCTATTCCATAGCATGGGCAGTCTCTGGGTTATGAACCTGTCCCTCCAGCATGTTCTGTTGATTGTAGTAATGAGGTTGAGGTCTCTGGGGCATGTGGTGTGGAGGGATTGGGATTTCTTTAGATGTAGCATTTCTAACAGCTCTGGGTCAGACATGGCTTTGTAAGTCAAGCAGAGATCGCCTCTAAGTAGGTGATATGAGACAGAGAATAGTTGGGAGTTTTTTGAGTCTGTTCATAAAGGACAAGTGTTTAATGCCTAGGATCCTCTTTGTGAGGTACTTTTGCTGCCTCTCCAGTTGTTGCAGGTGTCTAGTGAGGTACATGCCAAATGGGACACTGTACTCGATGACTGGCCTAATGAGGGAAGAGTAGAGGGAGACAATGACCTCTTTCTTCCTGAATGCAAAACCCTTAGTAATGAGATGTGCCACATTTCTGACCACAGTGGCAATGTAGTGTTCAAAAGAGAGGTTGCTGTCAACCTGTGTTCCCTGATCTGTTATAACACCTTCTGTATTCAGTGGACTACCATCGATGTGGTAATTCAAGGGGAAATGTTTTTTTTCCCAAGGGGGATGATGACACATTTTTGGCATCGAGCTTAAGGCCATGGTTCTGACACCAGTCGTTGGTCTCAGTGAGGCCTTTCTGTAGGATGTCAACATCACTTGGGGAGATAATAACAGCTCCCACTTGCAATCGTCTGTGAACTTTGTCAGCCAGAGTCCCTTCATGTTGGCCTGGACTTCAGAGAAGTAGATACCAAACAGGAGAGTACCGAACCCTGTGGGACTCCACTCGTGACTGGTCAGCTGTCCGGCTTGGAGTCAGCTACTTTCAGACTGTGGGTTCTATCTGTGAGCCACTTTGCAATCCACCTAGTGATATATGGGTTTATGCCTAGCTTACTGAGTTTTTCTATGATTCCTGAGTGGGAATGGTATCAAAGGCCTTGGCCAGATCAAGGTAACCTGTATGAACCACCTTACCTTCATCCACAGCTCTGGTGACTGACACAAGAAGTCAACCAAATTAAGCAGGCATGATCTACCCTTCACAAAACTAAACTGTGTAGAATTCAGAGTTTGAAGATTCCCTGTATCCTTGTTTATTAGGTCCATGATGATGCGTTCCATAGCTTTGCATATCAGATTCACCAGGCTAATGGGGCAATAGTTCCCAGGGTTTATAGTCACTCCTCCTTTGTGGAGAGGGATGACTGTAGCAGTGCACCATTTGGTAGGGACAAAGCCTGAGGTGAGGCTGTGATTGAACAGGGCACACAGGTGAGGTGCCAATTCACTCTGTAGTTCATGTACAACACAGCCAGGGATATTGTCAGGTCTCATAGAAGCTTTATTCTTGGCCTTGGACAGTGCTGTTTTAACCTGTGAAGCAGTAATAATGGGTGCCTTTCAATCTACTGGTATTGTGATTGGTCCTTTGGGGGGAGGGGTAAAGTTGGCACTGAATCTCTCAGCCAGTATATTGGCAATATCTGTTGGCTCGGTATAGGAGGTACCATTGTGCAGTAGCTCAGAGCAAATGTGGGTATTGCCGTGAAGATTCTTTACATAACTATAGAAGTCCTTGTGGTTGTCTTTACTATCTGCTGCAATTCTGTTTTCATACCTAGCTTTAGAGGATTTGATGAGGGATCTCAATGTTTTGTTGAGGCTGATAAGTGAGTTTTTCCAGTCTTGGGACTTCACTTTATTCTGCATCAGTTTTCTCAGTGAGTTTCCTCCTTGTGTTTATGGCAGGGGACCACAAGATTGGCTACCTTTTCTTGGAGGAGAGGGTCTTGGTTCTATTGAGTATGACGAGATCCATGCATTTGTGTACGTGTTCTTACAGTGCATTGGTGTATGATTCGGTGGTCATGCAACTATTCTCCATTTGCATGGGTGCAGTGAAGTTAGCCACCTTATAGATTCATAGGTTCATAGATTAGTACTAGGCTAACTGCCCTTGTAGGCCATTTTCAGCCTAGCCAATTACCCCATGTGAGAATCAAACCCTGCACCTTATGTTTGTAAGGTAAACACCTTAACCATTATGCCAACCTCCCACCTTAAAATGACCGACTTTGGGCTCTGTTTTTAGGAGCCCAAAGTTAGCTTTGGAGAAGTTTTTCATGGTGGTTACCTTTGCGGGGGGTGGGGGGGTGGGAAGGATGTGGATTTCCAAGGTTATTAGTTTGTGGTCAGATCTAACTAGGGAGGAGTTGACTATTGGTGTAGAGTAACAGTCACCCATGTTATTAATGACCAGATCAAGGATATTGCTACCTCTAGTGGGAGTAAGAACGAGCTGGTCCAGGGCATTGGAATTAATGAATTCCAGGAAACGTTGGGCAAGTATATTGGTACATGAGTAGTTTTCCCAGTTAATGGAGGGGTAGTTGAAGTCGCCCAGTATGAGAGTGTTAGGTTGGACCCTAATATTCTCCAGGGTGCTTAGGAACATGGAGTGTGAGTCTTGGGACATAGTTGGGGACCTATAGCAGGCTATGACCTGAATCACTGTCTTACCCAATGTTAGCTGCATCTGAAGTATCTCAGATGCGTTATGTTGGGCTACCAGTCTGGAGGTGTGAGCATCCTTTATGAATATAGAAACACTATTGCCTTTGGAGATTCAGTCCAAATTCTGGGACCAAAAGGTGTGGCATGAGTTATAGCCTGGTAGTGCAGGGTTGCTTTCTGTTGCCTTGAACCAGGTTTCTGTTATAGCACAGATGTCAATGTTCTCTATTTTAAGGAGTACTTCGAGCATACATTTTTTTTTTCTGAACAAAACTCTACTTGCATGCACCTAATTTGGTTAATCATCTTAGTACCTCTAGTCCTTGTTGAGTTACTGAACCCACACATGCTTAATTTTCTAGCTTTGTCCTGTCACTATGTTGGCCATCTTTTTAGCAGATATGAAAAGTAAATTCAGATTTGTTGCAGGATCACCAAATTCCTTACTACTGAGATTATAATGGTCATGAGCAAAGACACACTACATTATCATACTATTGACTACAGAAACTATATCTGCCAGTAATATATATATATATATATATATATATATATATATATATATATATATATATATATATTTATACATACACACACACACACACACATATATATATATATATATATATATATATATATATATATATATATATATACATTATTTGGGTGCTTTTAAAATACTGTGGCTTAGATTAATTACTACCATGAACAACAGAAGAGGAGTAGGCTCGTAGATTAGTACTAGGCTGTCTTTGTGGGTCATTTTAAGGCTATCCACTTAGCCCATGTGAGAATCAAACCCTGCACCCTGTGTCTATTAGGGGAAACACCTTAACCATTATGCCAACCTCCCACTAGAAAAAAGAAAGAGTGATAGAAAGGGAGACAAACAAAGATTCCATTGGACGAGCTGGTTAAATATCTATAAAATAATTTTGCCACTGGAAACCTAATCAAACTATAACATATTAAATACTTTTCCTTACATATAAAATATGCTGTTTCATTTCATCAAGGACTTCATTTACTTTCTGAAGTTAACATAGTTCACTTCCATGTCCATCCTGATTTGAAGATTTTTGACTGGAACAAAACCTTTTTCTACTACTACTGGATTGCAAGTCTGGAATGTGTATTATTCTGATGATTGAAGTGCTGGTGATCTTAGAAATGTTAGGGCTAACATCAGTGAATTTCTCATGTTAAGAACAAGTTACGAGTATTTTGAAAAACATCAGAAGTATGAGACCCATAATTTTCAGTCTTACAACTTTGAAAAATAAAGTATAATTGCAAACTAAAATGTAACAGAAATCAAGTCTTACTGTAATATCATTAAAAAGTTTTTTTAAGTAACTTTTCCCCTGTACCTGTGATTTGGGCTGTGGGTAGCAGTACTCCCATACCTAACCTAACTCGGTATGAGAAATATATGCTCCAATGTACCCATGTACCAGAACCTGAGTTTTAGTGTGTGTGTGTGTGTGTGTGTGTGTGTGTGTGTGTGTGTGTGTGTGTGTGTGTGTGTGTGTGTGTCTGTGTATGTATTTGTGTCTTTCGGCTTTTCCCGGTTAGGGGTCGCCACAGCGGAACTCCGGACTGCTAATGATTGGCAGTTGATTTTTACATACCGGCTTGCCAGGCCTGATGCACAACCTTCAACGAAGGTACGCCCATTCATGCATGTCTCCACACAGAAGACGCTCTAGTTGAGAATCGAACCGGACAGCATTACAAAACTATCACATTACTGACATTTTGAACAGGGTAAGTATTCACTTGGCTAACATGGAACAAGGAAACAGACTGCAAAACATTTCAAACCCATCCAGGTGGGGGACTACACCACCCACACTCTCCACACCTTCTAGCTAAATAAACCAACTCCAGGATTGCACTACAGTGGGGAAATGCTCCCCACCTGGATGGGTTTGAAATATTTTGCAGTCTGTTTCCTTGTTCCATGTTAGCCAAGTGAATACTTACCCTGTTAAAAACATCAGTAATGTGATATTTCGGTAATGTAACAGTTCGGTGTTCACGTCTCAATCAAGTCATCTTCGGGTAAGTCGTCTTTCGGTTATTAGAAGTAGATCCATATATATATATATATATATATATATATATATATATATATATATATATATATATATATATATATATATATATATATAGATATTGGCCATATTCACAGTTGGTGCTGTTGTTCTATTAATTGCAATTAATTGTCCTCAGAATTTCAACAGGAACCTATTTTAATATCTCACCCTTGACTCCTCAGCTGTCTTGGCTAGAAAGTATACTGATTTGCAATGTGCTGTCTGATAAATTGTACCTATGTATTATGTCCTATAATGCATCAAGACCTCTGTGTTTACTACAAGGTTTAGTTGTCAAATACTTTAAATTCTGTTGCTTATGGTTAAAGTAGCACCTGTAAATGAACATTTTGGATTAGATAATTTCCTTAATTATCACATGATAATAAATATATGTGCCCATTGTTAAATGGAGCAGTTTTACTGCAGTAACATCCAAGAACAGTGTCTTGTTTGATACCTTGAATGAAGCATGCTTCTAGAAACTTTCATGGGAACCTTTTTTAGAAGATGAAGTCTCAAACCCAATATACTCAAATAAGGACTGCAAAAGACAGAGATTCTGACCTTAATGGCAGATATTTAGAAACAAATATCCAGAAATAAAATAAGCAAATTATAGCCATTGTCATGTGTTGGTGATAAAATTTAACGGAAATGGCTTTGTTGAAATGACCTACCAAGGGAAAGGCTGACATTGTTTTCTCAAATACATGTATATGTTATGCAAGAATGTATACATTTGAATGTCATGATTCTTGTTTGATCATTTTTAGGTGAAAGTCATCACCACTTACCTCCCCCACACATATAAATCTACTGGTCTTTAAAGAAACTGTAATATTAACTATTGTGTAGTGGCAACAGTACAGAACCAGTTGTCTTTTTGGCCAGATTTGTTTTCATGCAAAACAATTTACTCCTAAAACTGTATATGGAGCAGTTTTGGTGCAACCTTTTCAACATTATTACTTTCAAAGTGCCTTTTTATACATTTGATAATTCCTAGTGGGTATTATTTTTATTTTTTTAATTATATTATCCCATCACCTCTGTTGTCTGATCATCATCAGGCATCCTGCTATCTCATGGCTTATTTCTTCCCCTGTGGACCACCTTATAGGCAGCAATCTTTTTTTTTTTTTAATTTTTAATTGTTACCCTTCACATAGCAGCTGATGTGTACTCTCTCTTTCACAGATGCAGGAAGGGGCAGTACCTTTGCCTGTGGGTTTGCACTTTCCCATGCATGTCTCATGAAATCTACCACATGGATGTCGCTCACTTGCCAGGATCAAGCACATATACCCAGATATCTGTTGCATGCTGTTTGCCTTTCTCTCTGATAGAGACTGGCAATGTAATGAGCCAGATCACCTCCTTTTCCCAGGAGAACAAACTGATATTGACCTTGACCCGGGTCTTCCAGGATCAACACCATTAATCAAATTCAGGTCATTGTAAGAGCTTCATCCCTCTTTGCCACTGATTTAGATGATGGTTATTATTTGCACAATAGTGCATAAAGATGTGGAATCATGATGCGATTTGCTCCTTTCTAGCAAATGTTTGGCCCTGAGGTTGAAGCCCTAGGGACGAAATACTTTGGACAAAAACAGTAAATCCCACCAAAAATCGGTTCTACCTGAGAAGAAGACCGGAAATCCCGAAAGTGGCAGAACATCGACAATGCAGATGTGTGTGGTTTGTGGAATGGGGATGTGTTTTGTTTTAAATTGTTATTGTGGTGTTATGGACTGAAATATGTGGTGTCGGTGATGTGGTTGTCGGTGTTGTGTGGTTTCGACTATGTCAGGTAGAACCCAAAAATCATATCCTTACCATGGAATGTTACAATTATCCCATGGATCTGTAATTGCAAAATAAAAGGAAAAGGCTTCTTTTTTTAATTTTGATTTCTATACAAGTTTAAAAACTGCCATTTCATCAAAGGACTGTTTAATGGATAGTGGCTTTCTTTTGTCAAGACTGAGTGACATTAGAGGATGTTATATAAATTAAGGGATGGAGGTCAGGGGTATTAGGGGGTATACCCTCCAACTTCACACACAGTGCCCTTTTTAACTTTCTTTTCTGTTACTTTTCAATTAAACAATCCTTCATTGAAATGTGACTCATACCTGCCATGTCCACAGTTTGTTAAAGGGTACTTGCAGTGCCTGGCTGCCATTGAGAGAAATGTTATAAGTCTTCAGCTATGTACAGGGATAACGTATCAGTTATGTACAGGAATAACATATCAGTTATGAAGAGTAATAAAATATACTGGTGATGTTATCTTTAAGTTTGTCTAGTTATGTGTTTCAGTTTCTTATGTTGTTGCACACTGTCTGGAAACAAAATTCCAGTAGCACATACTCTGTCAGTTTTACAGCAGTTTTATATTTCCAGCTAATTATGGTTCTTTTTTTAAGAATGTCAGTATCCCCAGCCCATATCAATATTTCTCACACTGTTTGACTGCATTCAGGCAGTCAGACACAACTGCTTGCTATTCATTTTGTATCTCTTGTCCCTGTTGTTTTTTAAGTTGCACAGTTTCCCATTAGGTTTCTGTTTCTCAGATGCAACAGTTTTGCATTCTTGATATTGAATTTAAGCTGCCATCGTTTTGAAACCTCCTTCCATCCTTACAAACTTCTATCATGCCATTTACATTTCTTCTGTACTTCAATCCTGTGGCAAAACATTATGCAAAAAGTCATGGTTCCCTATCAGATATACTTCTCTGTCTGTTACATATTTCAGTTGTTATAATTGTTTGGATAAACTTTTGGTGGCACAATAGGACATAATTTACCACAGTGATATGAAAGCAAGTTAAAATACTTTTGTATAGTTAGCAAGGACCCATTTGGGTTATTGTCAGCAGATCCGGAGTTCTTTATTAATCTAAGGATACATACAGGATGACATTGTTTCAGTGCAGAGTATATCTAAGAGACTATAAGGCAACTTATAGAAGTTATTTATGCAAAATGACATATAAAGTTCTATTCATCAAAGAAGGAGGTTCCTGAAAAGTGATGACAAAAGTTCACTAGTACACTATACTTTTGAGGTAGAGGTGCTACACTTTTATGTCATTCATGTGCAGTGCTATGTGTCCAGTAACCTGCAAAGGTGATAAACCTGTTCTAATCATGCTGATCTTATAAAAAGCACTAAGCATAGGTATAGTCAGAACTCCCCACTAAAGTATAGACTTTCAGACCTAGATATTGTGTGTTTCTAGACAAAATACCTTTTCAGTAAAATAAAAATTAAAAATAACATCTGCTTATGACACATAGAAAAAGCAAAAAAAAAAAAATTAAGAAAATATGTAACAACACTTGAAAAACTTGTAATTTCTTATAACTAAACACAAATACAACTAATTGCACAATGTAAATAAACTACTTATAAAAAATGTACACCATGGTGTTCATGGGATATGCTTGGTTGCACCTGGGGCATCAAGTGGCAATGTTGTCCACAATATGTGCCTGTCCTGGCTACACCCATGGCATTAAGTGAAATGGAATCCATGGTATATGCCTGGCTACACCCAAAGGCATCAAGTGACCCTATTGTGTGGTAGCCATGGTGTATATTTAATAACAGAGATCCAGTGTGGAGACAATATCCTCTACCAGTACTTTGTGTGAATTTGTTTTTTTCTTGGGGGGGGGGGGTCACATAATTTATTGAAGGAATTCCTTTTTAGCTGGCAGCACTCTATGGCTTAAGGCTATGGAGGGTCAAATGGGTCTTCCTGTACCACGTTCAGTTAGCTAGGCAGCTGAGGTCTGTTGAGACTTAAAACATCATGGTCCAGTTCAGGAGTCCCAGCTTCCAAGTCTGTTATCGACAGGCATGTCCCAGCTGAGTGACATCCAGCACCACCCACACACTGCATGTTGAATCCTGCATTCACATTATTTACATAAGCTTATCCAGAATTATCCTTTGAGCAGTCAGAGGACTAGAGAGTGTTATCCTTGTGATAGATGATGATACCTTCCCTATACACTTGTTCAGCAGAAGACTCCTTCCTCTAGAAAAAACATCCGACACTACAAGTCCACCATGGACTGACCAGCATGCCTCATTCTTTCATCCAGAAATTCCTAAAGAAACATCTGAAATGGAGGAGAAAGCAGATACTGGAGCACTTTATCAAAGACATCCATCTGTGGAACCTGCAAGCATCTGGATTCTATACCAGCAGACTCTAAGAAGTTGCATGCCCTCTAACTGTCAGGACCTGATTGCTGTAAGATCCTGACTTAACATCCTAGAATGGAATCATATCTGATTTCTTCTATCCAGCAAAGGGACTAGGGACCAAAACACTTTTCTACTGGAAAAGAAGTCTAAAACCTTAGGAAGGGTGGTTCAGAAAGTCTGTGTGTCACTCTTTGCTACAGTGGTGTTTGGATCCTTCAGCTCTTTGTGTGACTGTCTGTATTCCCTCCTTCCCACTGGAACAGGCTTTGGAAGAACTTTCAGCTGTCCATTCCATATACGGACTAATAGAGGAGGAGAAGCATTGACTGTGTTCTGTGCTGTGACTATGGCAGCAGCCTCAGGCATGTCCGTCTGCAGGATGGCATAACTAACTCTTCTCTGAAGAAGGAGCTCTGGCAGTCCACCTTGGATGCCTTACTCTTGGAAGAAGTTCTGCTTGATCTACCCTCTCAAAATGTGATGCATGACATCCTGAAAAATACGTGAGCCCTCATAACAGTGTCAGATATTTATGAAACCCTCTCAGCCACCCAATTTTCTTTTAGGTTGAAGCAACTGCTCTACAAAGGAAACATTCTATCTAACTGTGGATGGACTTGCACTGGGTGATTTTTCTTAATTTCTGGGACTAACTAAATCACCTAAGACAATGACTCTGCCTGCCCAACAGCTATACTCCTGTTTACCACCAAGAACTACTTATAAGGGGTAAGTTCTGTGAGCTTGTACATGGAGGATTATCATCAGGGACCAGTGGATTATTGGTGAGGGATGGAGTGGCAGGCAACAGGCAAGCAAATCCTTTCCAGGTGGATTGCTTTTTCCATATTTTTTGTCATCAAGAAATGAAGCCACAGTTTTGAAAAGCTGCTATCAAAATCCATCCCACAAGGAACATGCTCTTTCAGATGCTTTCTTTAAAACTGACCTCATTATGGACATTAGTGCTATGACTATTTGATTTTTGGTGCACTCATTTACTAACTGATATTATTTGCAGCATGATTGAAGCTTGGTTTCCTTTGGTGCCTTGTGACTATTTCATTTTTTGTGCACTCATTCGCTGACTGGTATTATTTGCAGCATGGTTGAAGCTTGGTTTCCTTTGGTGCCTTTTGACTATTTGATTTTTGGTTGACTCATTCACTAACTGGTATTACTTGCAGCATGGCTGAAGCTTGGTTTCTTTTGGTGCCTTTTGACTATTTGACTTTTGGTTGACATTCACTAACTGGTATTATTTCCAGCATGGTTGAAGCTTGGTTTCCTTTGGTGGTACTTTTTAGACTTAATCTCTTAATCTTTTCCTTCTTGTCTTTTCTCTGGCTTCTGTTTTTCTGTTTGTTTATATTACTTGTGAGACTATGGAGTTGTTGTAGACCCTTGCTAGGTATAAAAGATAAATGTTTCCATATCGGTTGATGTGTGGTGAGACTCTCCTTAGGGTCAAAACATCTTTCTGCCCTTCCACCCTGTGGCTGCAGTTGAAGTTTCCCCTAAATCAGACACATATGTATTTTTATATCACTGTAAACCATGTAAGCTTGAAATATTCATTTTTTTCTTGATTACTAGAAACTGTGCGCATGCGGTGGTTGGTGATAGTGCAGTTTGCAGGTAGTCTGTGCTCAGTCAGTAGGTTGGGTGGTTTGCAAATAATCTGTGATCACTTGGTAGGTGGGGATGGTGTGGTTTGCAGGTAATTTGTGCTTGTTCAGTGGGTAGGGATGGTGTGGTTTGTAGCTAGCCTGTGCTTGCTCAGTAGTTGGGGGATGGTGTGGTATGCAGGTAGTTTGTCCTCACTCAGTGGGTGGGGATGAACTATTGCTGCTAATGTAGCATGTGATTTCACAACATGTGACATCATTAGGTACACACTCCCCATTTGATGGAGCTTTTGAGAAAAAATGCCAGATGGGAACAGGAGATGTTAAACCAATTCATAGATCTACTCAGGATGGTGCCCTCCTGGATGAACTGCTACAGTAGAAGCATGCCATTTTTTGGTCTTCCAAACTGCAGCTGCAGTTCTACTGGATGAATAACACAGTGAACTGAGTTGTTACCTTGCAATAAGGGGTTCTGCAGTTCAAGTCTCAGTTGGGGTACCTTCTGTATGGAGTCTGTATTTCCTCCCTGCATCTATGTCAGTTTTCTGTGGGTACTCCAGTTTCCTCCCAACTCCAAAAGACATGCAGCATTTGAATTGCAATTCTTTAACTTGCCTGTGGTGTGTGTGACTGAGAATGCATTCTGCAAAACAAATGCATCACCCCCAGTACAAGCTTCATTGCCTTTGCTTCTACTGATGCGGGGACTGGCAACAGCATTCCTGAAACCTAGAAGAGGAAAAGGTGAGGCTATCAGCAGTGGCTGGATGGATGTTTTGTGATAAGTGGCCATTTCCTGGAAGTACAAAATGGCCAAGAGCAATAACAATAACATTTTTCTTACTAATCTGTTCTCTAATGGAGTTTTTTTAAATAATTTGTTGTATGTAAGTTTTTGGAAAAACAGCTGGTACAAAACATTTTAATGTAATAAAATAGTGCAATAAAATGCATGGTCATTTTTGTTTTAATGGAGTATTTAGTATATTTTTATTTGAGTATTGCATGTGTTTATGGCAACCTGTGACTATGACATTGGTTGTTTCTCAGTGCCTATATTAAACCATCTAGTAGGATTATTTTGTATTCTGTACTTTGTTTGGATCACAATATAAGCTAGATGTCTAAACTTTTGCCTTTGTAGTTTTGATGAGGCAAGGTTAGAAATTTTGATTTGGTAATGTTACGGTACATTATAATACATTTAAGAGCTCAAGTCAAAGTTTTTTAACTTGAATAAACTGCAGTATACTAACTTAAATTACTTACCTAATACCCTTTTACCTCTGGATTATTTACCTTTAAACTTGCAAAAGTAAATTATTCACAGTGATGGTTTACACAAGATTAATATGTGCTGTTGCAATAATACAGTCTCATAAGCCTCAAAAACTTAAATTACTTACCTAATGTCCTTTTGCCTCTGGATTATTGACCTTTAAACTTGTAAATGTAAATTATTCACATTGATTGCTTGCACAAGATTACTATGTGCTGTTGCAATAATACAGTCTCATAAGCCTCAAATGTTCTTTTACCTTTGGACAAATACTAAATATCAAATATTTTAACAGGGAAATAAAGTGGCTAATCTCCAATTTCTAATTTAATTCCCTGGTGTTAACTCCTTTCTTCCCTTTTATGAGGATGCAAATGTTGCAGTTTATTTTGCAAATGTTATGAAAGTTTATTGTTGAATACTTGTAAATACTGAGGACATTGCAATGAAGCTTCAGTGACCTGAACGTTATACAAGAAATGCATATTTTATTTTAGAGATGTTCTCTGTAATTGAGGTTCAATAATCCTCAGCTGCGTTTAATTTTGTTAGGTAAGTCAACTAGATACAAATACCTCTTTTTAATGGTTACCTAGTAACACTGTTTGGTTAAGCAACTTGCTTAGAGCCACACAAATTGAGACTCAAACTCAGGGTTATAGCATAGTGCTATTAAACAGTGCGTAGCCTTAACGCTCTGCATGAAACTGCCATACAAATTGCAACACAACTCAGAAACTGAAGAAGGTTATTTGATCTGAAACATTGAAGATATGCCCTATATAGTGATTAGTTTACATTAAAGATTACATATTTAATGAGTCATATTTGCATGTGTTTATTAAATGATGAATGGCTGTGCTCTAATTACATTTGCTGCTTATTCAGAAAGATATACAGATCATTCATTGTTTGCAATATAGTGGGTTAAGGCCATGAGCTGCAAATGACTTATATTTTTTATTCTGTATTCTTGGATCTGCTTTCCACATCTCCAGCTGTATGCTGTGACACCCTTGGAAGGGAATATTTATAGTTGGTGAGTCTTGCCCAAATAACAAAGGATAAATGAACACAAGTATTTATTATTTCACTGTATGGTTAGCACAGCTATTGTATGTACACTGTACTTTCTCCGGTATTTTGTGTAATTGTATTTTACTGTTAACAAGTAAATCAGTCCAAACAAACTCTTGGCAGGCGCAATCGAAACCAAAGGCTAGAGAAAACAAATTTTACAGAACATGAAACCGCATGCAATACTAGATGAAAGATTTCAGTTTATTAAATGGTGGTTAATAATTTAAAGTTCACTCATCTATATACATACTGAAGTCAAAAGCAATGACCTTTATAATAAAGTATAAGATTTGTTCATTTCTGGTGACTTAAATAAGTTGTAGATACTTTGCAACATAAAAATAAGCCATGACCAACCTAATGGGGGGGGGGGGGGATTTAATTAGAAAATCAGGTCACTTAAAGCAAGCTCAGAAAAGTATACTTTTATGTTATTCTCAAGTGAGCTGCAGAAATGTAATGACTGCAATTCGTATCACTACAAGTTAAATTATTATGCATGATCAAGAAATAAACTTTAAATATGAATACAAGGAATTCTTAACAATTACTCATGTTTCAAATATAACATCTCTAAGCTCTTGTCATAAGGGTATTTCATAAGCTAAGAAGTTAAACTTTTTACCTTCTACTTCAGACACCCAGAGTAAGAGAAGCAAACCAAGTAGTTTGATATTCTGGTACACAATCATACTGCTGTACAGTTCAGTCATTCTCCAGCTGTGCCTTTATGCAAACTGAAACTAAACGCTCATTCACCGATGAACGGGGGGGTTATGACTTAACTGCTTTCATTGCCAAAAAACACACTACTGGTAAAGCATCCTGGGTAATTGACTCTATTAGTTAGACTGTGTACACCTTAGCCAATGTCAGCCTAGTTGTCAGCTTCCATAACAGCTCAAGATTTGTTTTTTTTTTTGCAGTTGTAAAACATTTAATGCATTTCATCAGAATTCATAAGCCCTGTTCCATCTTCATTATTGAGTTTAACACAGAAGCTCATTTACTACTTTCATACTGTTTAATGTTTTTTTTAAGGAAGGGGCAAACCATACATGAAACCCTGACTGGAGAATGAAGGTGCTAATAATATACAGGTAATGCTCAATGAAAAATGGGTCTGTAGCATCACTGCAGCATATTAAGCTGCCACGCGGCTCGAACAGTCTGGAAGCAAATGGTTGCGATTATTTTTCTGCCTGTGTAGTTGGGGCTCACAACATCCCTAGGTGTGTGTTATTTACACACTAACACACACCCTACCCTGTTGGGCATTATTACTTGCTTAATTTATGATATTTTGTGTCTAGTGTGCCTGAAGTAGTTTGTTAAAGAAGGTGTTCAGTATGATCATGATAAGCAGCATTTTAAGAAAGGAAAGAGTGAGAAATGGCAGGGCAAGGGAATTTAATGGGAAAGGAAACCATACTGGCAAGTCAGATGAGGTTTTTAATAAGGCTTTACTAAATCTAGCAGAAACTAAAATAGCCAGTCATCATTTGTCAGGCTGAATAAACACATGTGCCTGAACCTGTAAAGTTAACCTACAAATGTGGTAAATAGTGAAATACCATCACTTAATATAATATAATAATCGGATTCTTTTGCTGCAGTCTTGTAAATCATACAAATCAATACACTTCAAACATAATATGCCACTCCTATAAGGAGTGAACATACAAAGATGAATAACGACTCTGTTGAATAGTAAAGTTTTATTTAGTACATGTTAAATACATCCTTTGGTATCAGATAAGTGAAGATCACCCTTTTAATGATTTCTAAGTTAGAAGTATACATTAAGCAAAAAATTTATGAAGAATTGGCATTTAAGTGCTGATTTTTTGGTGATGAGATTTTCTTCTACGACTAACTAGATAAATAGAAAGTAACATCAGAACTTAGTAAATGGTGACAAAAACATTTCTCACAACAATTAGCAAACCACAAAAACAAACCCTAACATTTTTGGAAAAGTATCTCGTCACTTCTCACTCCTGGGTTCACACAAAACCCATCACCATACACAGATAAAACACCAACCCAAATAGAATATGTGTTTAATAACCACTTCATCGATAGCATAGCTAAATTAGCTACAAACTCAACTTTTACCACAAACTCTAACTCCATAGATAATATCATTCCTCCCCTCTCTCAACCATCCAACAAAACCACCACTACATATTCCCTCCCTTACCAAAATACGTCCACATCTAAAATGCATTCTCCTCTCTTGTCTTTACAACCTGTATCTACTACATTAATACATAAACTTCTTCTCATACTAAAACCTTGTTCCCAATCCTCCAACAACCTCCCCTCAGAATATCTAAAAACTGCTGCTGAAGCCATTGCTTATTCTGTCAGCATTCTTATTAACCAATCTATCAGGGAATCCCAAGTCCCCAACCATTGGAAAAGATCTATTATAACCCCACTTCACAAAGGAGGAAAATCCAATGAAGTAACTATCAGCCTATTACTATCCTATCCCCTCTATCCAAACTGCTTGAAAAATGTATACACATACAACTACTGGACCACCTCATTGATAACAATCTTCTTACACCCACCCAACATGGCTTTAGACCAGGACACAGCATAACTGCTCTTATCTCTTTTATGGATATAGTTAACAAAGCTAGAAACTCTGGCCAAATAACCTTGGTAACACTACTAAATCTGTCAAAGGCCTTTGATATGATGTCACATGACAAACTTCTATAACAACTTTCTTCAAGAGGTTGTTCGCTACCCACCCAACAGTGGTTCACCAGCTACCTAACCAACAGACAGCAATATGTAAAATCACAATACCAGTCTAACAAAACTGGAGTCCCACACGGGTCCATTCTCGGACCACTCCTCTTAAATATTTTCATCAATAACTTGCATACTACCTCCCTTTAAAGCTCCATAATCCAATATTCTGATGATTCCACCATCATCTCCTCATCTACCAGCATACCTGACCTTCTGCAAATAACACAAGATGCGTTTACCTCAACTAAAACTTGGCTCAATGAAGCAAAATTACTACTCAACCCCAACAAGTCCAAACTCCTGCTTTTCACTTCTAAAACTTTCTCCTCTGAATTTAAAATATATTCACAGAACAACACAGAGACTGAAATTGTAGAAAATGCTAAGTTATTAGGTATCACTATAGACAATAAACATATTTAATCAACATATACAAAATGCCACTAAAAAACACATTTTAAACTAGGGACACTTTACTGACCCAAACATTTCATGGATCCTCTCACCAAAAGAACTCTAGCTAATACCTATTTGCTCCCCACTCTATTGTATGACTCCCCCATTTTCACCAAACTGCACATATCACTAAAAAATAAGCATCGGTCCTGTTATTACAAGATCGATAAATTTGCTACAGGCACATCTGACTGCTCTCACCACTGCAATGCTCGAAAGAACTTAACTGGTTAGAATTTCCCCAACATCTAGACTATCTACAATTATCTGTCAGATATTAAATAATATACAAACAAGAAAGCTGTCCTGCTTTAAAATCTATTCTACATACATTCCTACAAGAAATCTTTGTTCTGAAGGCAAACAACTACTGACAGTTCACAGACCCAATAACTGAGCCAGCCAGTGTCTATACTCCCATGCCATAGAAAAGATAAAGAACATCTCGCCAAAAAATATTATTACTATAGACAATCCCAATAATTTTAAGCTTACACTACAAAACTACTTTTTTAACACACATCTGCCCTTGCTCAAAAACCAACAAATAACCTGTCCTTCCCCCTTTTAACCTCTCTCACCCATCCTTCTTCCATTTCTATTTCTCACATCCATCCCCACTTGCCCTTTAACCCACTCAATCTCTTACTATTTCATTCATATTTCTCCTTTTTCCTTTCTCTCATCCTCTTTCCACACCACTGTCCTCCTATTTTTCTATCATACCTTACCTCTCATATTTCTTGTTACCTTATTCTCCTCAATCTCTTCTATCTCTCCATTGTCTAGTACTATAAATGTTCTCCCTAAGCCATTTACAAAGCTAGAATAATCTATCATGTCATATTTCCTTATCTCAACGTAACACTTTGATTATAGTCTTAAAATGTTAAAATGTTCTGCTTCCTATAAATATGTGTATTTTAGTTAAACTTTTATTAACAATTTCTACTGTAAACACTTTTGTTACAATTTATATTGTATTCAATGCACAAATTTTACTGTAATAACTTTTACTTTATGTTTACATATGTTTTCTTATTCTTTTGTTGCTGGAGCTTTTCTCCCTGAGCCTCAGATGAAAATGAGTTACTTAACCCAGTTGGACTTTCCTGGTCACCAAATGTCAATCAATCAACACAAAAGCAAGCGAGACCAAATCCTCAGTACTTTAAAAATCGTAAACGTATTTTTAATAAGAACGTTTTCGCTCCTACAAAAGCAAGAGCTTCATCAGACAATAGTAAAAGAACGCCTTTACACTTTTAAATAAAAACAGTCATGATGTCATTTCCTTAACTACGGTGGAAATGGAAAAAATGTTTACATTTTCAAAAAATGTTTCCTTGGTGATACTACATAGGCAAAGCTTCAAAAGTAGGTAGCCAGGGTTAATTTCACCAAGATACCACCGTACAAAAACCTCAATAAATTACTAATGAGGTAATACTAATTTAACCCAAAATTAAAATAACATCAAATACATTTACATTAATACTAACACTTATACTTTAGTTTTTCAAAAGACATAAGAAAACATGTAAAAAAGGAAAACCTTAAAACAAAGATAACTAAAAAAAGTAATAATCACTCCAATATTTTCACTATATACACATAGTTAGTGTTTCAAAACACTTATTCAAATAGGGCTAGATGTCATGTATTCAGAAACCAAACAATATAACCATATGTCGTGACACATTTTTATCCAAATTTAGAACAATTTTTAACTATCCTTCCCGTAAACAAATAGGACAACAGTCCTCTTATATGTTTTTGTCCCCTCCCCATAGACATTTCCTTTACTTTTAAAGTAATAATCTAACCTATTTCCTAAGGTAACTTCTGTATTTTAAAATCACAGAAATGTTACACATTTCGTTTAATCCAGGTGGGGAAAAAGCATTTAATAATAACTGCCATTCCAGTTCTTTTAATTCTAAAAGAAGTGTTTGAGGACCACCCCTAACCACAACTTTCACTACGTCAATCCCCATGAAGGAAAAACTGTGTCCGATGTTCTCTAGGACGTGTTTTGAAAGGGCATTGTCCGTTTTTTTGTTTTTAATGGCATAATTATGTTGGTAAACACGGTCTCGTAATCTCCGGTCCGTTTTACCAACATAAAAGCTCGGGCAGCAATTACAAAACGCTATGTAGACTATTGATTTAGAATCACAAAGAATCTTGTGTTTAATATGATATTTTTCACCTCTTATCATAAAGGAATTTCCTGTTTTTAACAGTCTACACCAATGACAGAAGCCACAAGCAAAAGTACCAGTTTGTCTAGATAAGTTTGGCAATAGATCCCCAGTTTGTAAAAATTCCTTCAAGTTTTTCCCTCTTTTAAACACAAACCAGGGACCTGAGCCCAAAATTCCAAGAAATTGGGTATTATTTGCAATAAATTCCCAATTTTTCTTTACAATACAACACATGCTATAAGCGTGTTTATTGTAGGTCAAAATAAATCTACTTTTAAAATCAGGAGAAAAAAGGCGATGAAGGCCTTGGTTGATGTTAATGGTTTCTCCTGATACATTCCCATTATTGGGAGTTTGTTCAAGATCCAATTCCAAGGTCGTATCATGATTACCACATAAGCTGTTTTTTAATAATGGTTTATAAAAACCGGAAATTCTCTTAAAAGAAATTTCTTCAATTAGATTATCAAGGAGGTCCAAGGGGTAGCCCCTATTTTGAAACATGTTTTTAAGGGTGATGCATTCTTCTTCAAAATCAGAGAGGGTGCTACACATACGTGTAGCTCTCACTAATTGGCCTTTAAAAATGGATTTCTTTTGTTTCCAAGGATGATTGCTAGTAAAATGAAGAAATGCATTGCAGTAAGTGTTTTTTCTGAAAATCTTAGAACGGTAACAATTATTTTCAACATCTTTAATCAATTTGACATCTAAATAATCAGTTTCACAAGTTGAATAGTGATAAGTGAATGTCAAAAAACTGCATGATTCATTCATATATTGCATTAAGTCATTTACCATATCAAAGTTTCCTTCAATAAGAACAAATGCATCATCTAAAAACCGAGTGTAAAATTTTGAACACTCCTTGAACAGAGGGTGTTCAAATAAACAGACCTTTTCCCAATAAGCAACTACGAGGTTCGCCACACTCCCACCACATGGCGAACCCATAGCAATACCCTTTTTCTGTAGGTAGTGTTGGTTGTTAAAAATGAAAAAGTTAGATGATAAAATAATTTCAAGGAGGGTAGTGACAACCTCAATTTCCTCTTTGGGTGCCCCCAGGTCAATCAACATCAGAGTGTAAAAGAGAATGTAAACATTTTTTCCATTTCCACCGTAGTTAAGGAAATGACATCATGACTGTTTTTATTTAAAAGTGTAAAGGCGTTCTTTTACTATTGTCTGATGAAGCTCTTGCTTTTGTAGGAGCGAAAACGTTCTTATTAAAAATACGTTTACGATTTTTAAAGTACTGAGGATTTGGTCTCGCTTGCTTTTGTGTTTTTCAAAGGTTCGTGCTTGTTGGTTGCAAATGTCAATCAATCAATCAATCAATCAATCAATCAATCAATCAATATGGAGTTAATAGCTTGTTACAACTGCAGAAGTTATTTGCATGGCAAATATAGGATGACATATTAGGGTGGCACAGTAGGTAGCCAGTAGTTGCTTCACAGCAAGAGGTTCCCTGGTTTGGTTCTTGGCTGGGGGGGGGGGGGCTTTCTTTGCTGAGTCTGCATGTCCTCCCGGTGCTCACATGGGTTTCCTCCAGATGTTGTGGTTTTGTCCCACATTCCAAAGATGTGCAATATAAATTGGCCCTAGGTGTGAGTGTATGTGCAAGTCTGTGGTGTGGAAGAACTACTGCAGCAGGGCTAACCACCTGGTGCTGTAAACCTTGACTCCAAATGATTGTCACTGTTGAAGTGATATCCTGATCCCCACGTGCAGAACTGGGAAAAAGGAGTTGTGGATGGATGGATTTTATGGCTATAGCTATTACTCCAATATCTGGGCAGACTGATAGGTGAATTAGTTTTCATCCTCTGCCATGATCCCATCTCATGAATGGAGAAACAACTTTCTTTATTCATTTTTCAGGAATGTTATCCTGACTTTTGCCTTTCACAATTTGTTAAGGAGGTTAATCAGTGATCTTACCAATTCTTCAGCCAATTAACTAAGAATTATGATGCTTGTCACATCCCGTTGCCTTGTCTACCTTTGGTCCTTTGAGTTCTTTCATGATCCTGTCTTATTTAAAGACTGAAGTCACCACCTTATCCCCATCCTTTCTTTTGTCTAGATGTCATGAGTAGAACGAGATTTTTGGAAATATATACTACCTTCCAGAATATAGCCTTCAAATTGTGAATGTTTCTGGTGAGCACTCATCCGTGCTAAAAACTGACAGTGTTAAAACACATGTAGCCAAGAAGATATTTTGCAAACAAAGCATCAGTTTAACAAAATCTATAATTTAATAAAAAATGATAAATATGCTAAACCTTATTTAAAGATATAAATTTTAATAGAATGTGCTTTTAATAAAGATGCAAATACAGTCAGAGAAATGTTTTACAGTTATGTGCCCTTTATATAGGCCCTTGAGGCCACCTAGAAATACAAGCTCCAGACATGTGGTTTCAGACATCCTATTGCCAGGTCCTTGTATTTAGTCTTTTTTTGAACTGTTTAATATCACATGCATCTCTGACTGCAAAAGTTATTTTGCTCCAGAGTCTTAGTAGCACCAGAGTTATGAACTGACCATAGTTTACAGTATTGTTTATAATTATTAAATATATCCACTAGCATTTCTTGCATTTCTGGAAGACTGGTTTAAGTCAAGTCCTAACATCATCATGATTGTTTCATCATTAAAAGCACAATAACCCATGTATAACTTACCCCTTGTTGAATACTGTACAATCCTAGTGATTTTACTCTGTCTTCATAATACTTACTTTGGCATCTAAAAGAAGCTGGGCAAACTTTCTCTGGACTCATTCAAGATCAGAAGCATAGCTAAGGTGGGGCGAGAGGGGCAATCACTCTGGGCACAAAGTGTTGGGAGGGTGCAATCCATCCATCATCCTAAATTTTTTGTCTCAGTTTAAGAGTTGTGTGTGTGTGTGGGGGGTGACTGTAACTAATAATCCAGTTGCTAGAATGTAGCAATTGGGTTATTACAGGGAAGTTTTTTTTTTCTTTAGTTGCGCTATCTTGGGTGGAGAGTCGGCTTGTGATATCAGCACAGGGCACTTATTCAGCCATCTACACTTCTGTTCAGGATTGATAACTTCTGAAATACATGTCCAAAAGTACATTATATTCTAATATAGGCCTTATTGTAGATTTTGAAGTTAATTGAGTAAGTCATGGTCCCTTGAGCACACAGATATATAATGAACAAGAAGTTGTGTTAAGGCTTTAGTTTTTACTGCAGTAGCATTTATTTTAAATAAAAGATTTTATCTGTATGATTGCCTCTAGGTTTTTTATAGTATCTACTGCCTCTATTATTTTACCTCCTATGCTGGTGTTACCTAGAATTTCATTCCTTCCAAAAAACATTCTGCGTATTCATTAACATTCTGTCAGTGTTGTGCCTAACCTAACATGATCAATTGTGTTAGTGCAACGAGCAGCATTGCTAATCAAATATGCAAGAAACGTAGGCACACAGCATGATGAGGAGCCTCACCTCAAGCACAGAGCACAAACTCGTGACCACATCATAGTAAGACACTGCATGTCCGTATGTATGTATGGGATGTAAACAAACCAGTGTTTATGACAATCGACAGAATCAGAAGTGAGTGCACATGCACTCTACATCAGGTAACTAAACCAAGAAATTATGAGCAAGGGAAAGCCTAGCAACAGACAAACAGGCAATGACCCATGTTGATGTACATTTCATTAGCTGAAATCATGGAAATGTTGAACTTTACTTGCAATGTGATTAGCATAAACAAACAGTCACTGGAATGTTCAGCATTAAAAAGTGTTGTAGGACAATTTGGTCATATAAGATATTTCACATTACACACTAGTACACCTCTCTACTTCTCAATGAAAGAATGCTGGACAAACAGACATATAGTGTGAGGACAAAGGTACAAAATTAAGGTCAAGTTGTAAATAGAGTCCTATACATTGTGAAAGTGGCTAGAATAACAGTTGTGGCAGCAGCATGCATTTGCTGAAGGGTATGTAGTCAGAAACACAAAAGGTCTGCCATGAGTGACAGCAAGCCTCAGGGATAAGCTAGACAATCACAAAAGTCATTGGGAACAGCATATAACTAAGATGCAAAAAGTGGACAAGTTATGAAACACAAGGACGGGTGAGAAGTATGTAGACTGGAGACGTGGGAAGTGTCAGTGAATCAGCAGAGTGATATAACAACATGTACTTACCTAACAACAAGGTAGTGTGAGCCGTGCACCCATAATATACAATAAAGGTGTGTTAGAAATGGAAGATGATTTGCTCTGGAGTGCATAAGTACAGAATTTCAGTCCACACACCAGTATATCCTCATTGTAATGATAAGGTTAGACAGCTCGGATGTTATAATGCAAGGGGCCATGAAAACAGAAATAGTGAAATGTTCCACATGTGCAAGATGATTGCAGTGAAAAAGAGCAAGTAACAGACCTCAAAAGAAATGATCCCAGATCTGCAATACAGCAAATTTTCACTTATACAAACACCTTAATAAGGTTAGATGGTGAAGCAGTCATGATGTAAGCCCTCCAGGGGCGGCTCGTGCTATAGGACTGCAGCCCTCCCACCTAAAAAAAACAAATAAAATTTAAACAGAGAAACACAAAAATGGTAAATTCCTGGAAGTGCTCAGACTGCTTTCTCAGCAGTCTAGATAGGGGGAAAGGCATCTCGGCCCCAAGATACCCAGCAGTCTGTGCAGTAGTGATGTCATGAAATGGAGGCACTCTGGACTGCAGCAGCAGCAGGCTGGACCAATCACAGATTTGGATTCAGGATGCTCATAGATTTGGGTTCAGGATGGACCAATTGCACAAGGGTCTGTTTGGAAATCTCAGCGGCAAGGGAGCAGCAGTTGCAGGCAAAGGAACTGTTGGATCAGAATTAAGCTTGGCGGCAAGGTAAGCAGGCAAAGGGACTTGTGTGTGTGTGTGTGTGTGTGTGTGTGTGAAATGCCCCAGTTGCTATATACTGGTGGCTAGACCAAACTCATGGTGGTGAGGTAGGGAATACCTCAGGCTTGAACCCTGTACCTTTTATGTATGTGTTAAGGGCCTGAATTCCCTACCCACCACCATTTGTAAAAAAATTTGCAGATTTTTGCCTCATATTTGATCTGTTCTGTTCCTCATAATATCTGTGGTTTCTAAATGTTTCAATGCTTGATATTTGATGGTGCAATGGTAGCATTGTTGCCTCACAGCTGCAGATTCTCAGGTATGATTTTTGGTTGGTGTGCCTTCTGTGTGGGGTCTGCATCTTCTCCCTGTGTTTGTGTGGGTTTGCTTTTGTGTCCTCCCATCTTACAAAGACATTTCTGCATTATTTCTTCCTGGGCCTCTGTTGAAATTTGTTTTTTTGTTCCAAGTCAGACTGTCCTGATTAACAAATGTTAAATAAAATTGACAGGCATTTGAATTTTCAGACTTCAAGTTTCTGAATGTTTAATTCCTTGCATATATTTGATGGTGCAGTGGTAGCAATGTTGCCTCACAGCTATAGGTTTTCTGGTTTGATTCTTGGCTGAGGTGCCTCCTGTGTGGAGTTTGCATCTCCTCCCTGTGTTTGTGTGGATTTGCTCTGGTGTCTTGCCATTTTACAAAGACATGTGTCTGCAGTATTTCTCTCTGGGCCTCTGCTGAAAATTGTTTTTGTTCTGTCAGAAGTAAAATTGATAGGCATTTGAATTTCAGACTTCATATTCTTCAGAAAATACATAGTAACACAACCTTTTATTCTAGCAATTTTCTAAGTTTATAAGATGAATATTTGAAATGTGTCCCTATTTTTGGGACTGTATTTCCCCATTATTGGCTTTGTCCAGGTTTTTTGTGCTAAGGTTAACAGCTATGGCAAGAACTGAATTCACTGAATATGTTTGAGGGCTGTATTCCCTCATTACTGGGTTTGTCCAGGTGTTTTGTGCTAAGAGGTTGACAGCTATGGTGAGAACTGAATTCATTAAATGCTAGCCATTAAAGTTTCAGTCTTCCTCTCTTTCACAAAGCAGCTGATTTGGCATAGTGGTATGTTGCTCTGACTGTTTTGCACAGGGACCTTGGCAGTAAAATGTATGGTGGTAACACAGCATTTTATTCTAGCAACTTTCCAAGATTATACAAGAAATGTTTAATGTGTCCCTTTTTTTGGGCTTTTGACCCCCCCCCCAATAAATTTTGGCTTTTTCCAGATTTCTTGTGCTGCGAAGTTGAGATGCAGTTGAGTATTGAGTAGATTTTACAAGGAGCTGAGAGCTGCAGGGGAAGAGAAGTTTAGTGCTGGTTATGCTAAGTCTGCTTGCATTGTTAATAGCACAACAGGTTGTGTACTTGCTTTTGATGCAGAAGGCTGTGGGTTCTACTCCCACAAGGGGTGGATTCTGCCGTACTGAAAAAGTTAAGATATTAACTATGAGCCTGTTATCAGTTTGCCATCCATTTCCTATTGCAATATTACTAGCTTATCATTTTTTTAATGTAATATAGGCAATTTATTCCTCAGGGGCAACAGCCACTTTATTTTTCGAGGAAACCATGAAATATAAAGGTGTTTGTTAGCAGCAACCTCTTCATTAGTTACAGATTTCTTTAATGTGGAATTATTTAGATGACTTTTACTTCTTCAGAGATTATACATATTTACTGATAATGGTGGACTGTAGAATTGTGCGTATTTACTGATAATGGTGGACTGTAGAATTGTGCATATTTACTGATAATGGTGGACTGTAGAAGTCTGAGTAGACTTTTATGATGGAAATGTTCTGAATTGGACAGTTTTGTCAGTATTGGTGCATGCATTTTGTTTCATTGTTTACTGGAAAAATGTTCAAAACAATAGGAAGGTGTATCAAAGAGCACATGTATGTTTCATGTGCAAGGGAACTATGATTTGAAAACAGCCCAGAATTAATCTTTATCTGCCACTGGCAAAATGTATTTTCTTTGAATGTGGGTTTCAATGCTGCTTCAATTAATGTGAGTTTCAAGGGCAGAAAAGTTTAATGCTAAGTCTGTTTTCATTGTGAGACCGCATTGCTTTGTTTTGCTGATGTATTAGTGTTTGTGCAATAAAATGCAAAATAAAACTTTCAAATGAAGTCCAAACCATCATAGAAGTAAAGCAGTATGCACATTAGTGTTTATGGTAAACGGAGTGAAATAGCCAAGTAATGGATCATTGGAATGGCTGCAGGGGGGGAGGCTCCATTCGACCATGATTTTGTGAGGGGGAAGGGCGGCAAACTTAAAGACAGCCCCAGCTGAGCTATACCTCCCAACTGTCCAGATTTTCAAAGAATGAATAGATTTTTTCTTCTTATTTTTGGTTTGTTCCTCATAAAATTTGTGGTTTTATGGCAAATCATTTAGGAATTAAGTCACTAAACAATGACACACTGAGTTTCAGACTTCATAACCTTCAGAAAAATGCATGCTAAAGTAAGACCTGTTCTATCAACTGTCTCAGTTTATACAAGAGCAATTTTTAGTACTGTTTATATGTTCCCCCAATATATTTGGCCTTGTCCAGATTTATTGCATTAACAGGTTGAGAGGTACATGCAAATAAATTGCTTTATAGAATTAGGCATAGACAAACCTCTCAATTGTCCCCGATTTTGGCTCAAAATGTTGCTCTTCCCCCTAATAATCCCTCCGCAAAATAGCAATTTTGGAAGAAAACATGGAAGGTTTACAATTAAGGAATAACTGTAATAATCAGAGTTATAGATTACTTTTATTTCAGAAATACATGTAGATTCTTTTATTTTTGTCAGCTTCCCAAGTTAACAGCACTAATATTAAAGTGTCCCTTCTTTGACAGGTTCCCAGCTGTATTGTGTGGCTATTTTATATTTTTCTGTCACATGTTTGGTCCATTTTTCATAAAATTGTGTTTTATTTTTTTGGCAAATTAGTGACAAATCATTAAAGACTGAAGTTAGAAAATAATGACAGACATTTGAGTTTCAGATTTCATACCCTTCAGAAAATTCATACTAATGCAAGACCTATTCTATTATCTTTCTAAGTTTATAAGAGCAATATTTAAAAATTGTCCTTATTTTTGGGCCTTTGTCCCACTTCTATGTATGGCTTTGTCCAGATTTCTTGCTCTGAGGTTGAGAGGTATGACAAATGTGTCAGGGTCATCATAGTCAGCCAAAGACATTTCAAATTGTGACATACTTGTTACACCCCACGCCCCCATGTAGTGACTCTGGATGTGTTGAAGCAAGGCAAGGAGTAGTTATGCAGTGTAAATGTGTAAAGTATCCCCCCCATCCAAGACAGACACAGGTACTACAGTGGCTTTTCATCTGCCCCTGATTTTGCAGAATGGTCTAGTTTCTGTCATATTTTTGTACTGTTGATTTATGCTTATTACTCAAAGTGCCTGTTGCTCTGTGTTTAAGTAACAATACTTTAATGACCATCAGATAAGCTTGTCTGAGATCGTAAGATGCAAGTAAGCTTTAATAAGCGTACTGTTAAAGAATTGCCAACATTGAAAGCCTTTCTGTTGTTGCCATGTAGAGAATACTTAACTAGATAATGTATAACCCTTGGGTATTGAAATGCATATGACAGTATTTGTAATAAAGGACAGGATTACATTATTTTAAGAAGCTCATTACACTTGTTGGAGACTTCCAGTCATCTCTGCAGGCTTTACCCGTAAACTAAACAGAATGCCAATCGTGTGGTCCATAACCTTTACAGTAATCCTATTTTAAGCAATGTATCTTGAGCTTGTTTCTTGTTTTCTTTTCATTTTTTACTTTGATCATATTTTCCCCATGGAACAAGTAGATAGTTGTCAGGCAGCAGGTCTTTTTTTTTTGGATAAGAAACATTTTTACAAGTGGGGGCATCACAGAGATTTCTACTTTCAGCGCGTTACTTGGTACTTTAATAAAGCTGAATATAAATTATAATTAGAACTGCAGTGCAAGAAGTGGTTTGAGTTGAGTGTTGCTTGTTTTTCTTATACTTGATTTTGACTGGCATTCCAGTAATGTATTTAAAAAGTAATTTATTTGTTCATGCCTCACAACCTTTTTGTTTCCATCTAGATATTAAGTAAGCTGTCATGCAGCCAATGCACTGAAACATTTTTATTCTTCTACACTTCATTTTGTCTTGATTGGACTCTCATAATGACAGTTTGGCACCCAGGGCAGCGTATTTAGTTAGTTTTTGTGGTTTTGAGCATAGCTCCTCCCCTTTCTAGTTGTCCACACCCCTTCCCATTGACCCCACTATCCCATTGTCTCCTACAGCCCCCCTTTGATTTGAAGTCATCAGCTGCCACTGAAGCCCTCCACAACCTATCACACATCCTTGTAGATATACATAGCCAATCATAGCACACAAGCCTCAAATGGACATCACTACAGTGGCTTGAGAATCCAGATAAATTATGTTAAAAACAATGCCAACATGTAACTGCATATTGAACACAATCCTGTAACACATGTGAGTACTAAAAGAAAAAAAAATATGGATGACAAAGAACCCTGTTTATTTCAATGACATATTTCAGAACAATGGAATATCAGGACATGCTACAGAAGGACTGGGAGCTAAGGTGGGTGGAGCAACACATTTCTTGTGTCTGGAACAGTTGCTATCAGAAAAACAAAATGTCCATACCTGTCACAAATCACACTTGGAGGAAGGTTATCAACTGTATGTATATGAATGAATATTGCCATGGTTAAAAGTGAGCACAGCCCTCCTTGTGAAAGGGTCATCTCCAAGTGCAATGTATAGGTTCATACATTCATAGGTGTGTACTAGGCTAATGACCCTGGAGCCTTTACAAGCCTAGCTCATAGGATTACCCTGGCATCATGCCACCTGACCTTAGTTCTTAGTGCCTCTGTCAAGTAGAGCCACTGGAGTGATCCCGGGGTGAATTTTCTATTTCTCATCCACTCATCAAGATTTCTCTTGAAGAGGGCCAGTGAGGTGCTCTGCTTGACATGTATTGGAAGTCTATTCCATAGCATGGGAAGTCTCTGGTTTATGAACCTGTCCCTCCAGCATGTTCTGTTGATTGTGGTAATGAGGTTGAGGTCTCTGGAGCATGTGGTGTGATTGAGATTTCTTTAGATGTACCATTTCTAACAGAGCTGGGTCAGACATGGCTTTGTAAGTCAAGCAGAGTTCGCCTCTAAGTAGGCGATATGAGACAGAGAATAGTTGGAGTTTTTTGAGCCTGTCCATATAGGACAAATGTTTAAGGCCTAGGATCCTCTTTGTGAGGTACTTTTGTGGCCTCTCCAGTTGTTGCAGGTGTCTAGTGAGGTACATGTCAAATGGGGCATTGTACTCAATGATTGGCCTAATGAGGGAAGAGTAGAGAGAGACAATGACCTCTTTCTTCTTTGATGCAAACCCCTTAGTAATGAGATGTGCCACATAGAAGGACTTTCTGACCACAGTGGCAATGTGGTGGTCAAAAGAGAGGTTGCTGTCAACCTGTTTTCCCAGATCTGTTATAACGCCTTCTGTGTTCAGTGGACTACCACTGATGTGGTAATTCATGGAAACTGGGTTTTTTCCAAAGGGGATGATGACAGGATGTCAACATCACTTGTGGAGTTAATAATAGCTCCCAACTTGTAATCGTCTGTGATTACAACACATCTTTGCAGTGAATCACTGTGGGTAGCAACAATTGTTTTATACACTGCTAAAGTGTATTGCAGATGGGATTGGACCCTCTGCATACCTAAATCATGATTGTATGACATGTATTGCACACTAATGACACAAAAATATTTGTACAACAGTTATGAGAAACTATACATTTGAAGGGTGTATGACAGCATTATGGGACACTGACAAAAAAAATGAATATTGTGCAACAGATAACAGTAATTGGTGGATCACAATATGCAGCATACCGAAAGACAATCTGAACATCACATCAGGGTTTTAGTGAACTCTAGAAGCTGTCATGGTTGACATGATTATTTGCCTACATATGTCTGTACCACTGTCTTTTTCCTCTGTGCATTGGTTCTAAGCTCCATAGCACTGCAGCCATCATAGCTATGTAACCAAAAGCCAATTATCAGCTATTTTTGCTATATAACAAGAAATTAGACTTACTATTCACCACTGTCAAGTTGAGATGGTCCTGTGTGCTCACACAACTGAAAACACAGAAAATGAACATTGTGAAACTTTGTATACTTACTAGAATGTGCAGTACGTATGGAATCAAAATACTCCACCCATCAAAACCCAATAAAATATCTTACACTACTTATCCAAGTCTTGTTCAGTACACCTATGCACTGCTGATGCCACTGAATATCTTGTAGCAGAATTGTCAGTAAACACATAGTTGAAGATTTAACTTAATTACGATGATGGAATGTAAGTGGCCTTCTTTAGAAGAGGATCAAAGTTTGTGTAAATGTTACCACTAACCAGAAATGTACACAGCCCATCTGTCGAGTAAGCCAGTCCTGCCTGTTACTAGTTGCTTCTGTACACACTCATACTAGGTGCATATGCTGCATTTGAACATCTGCCTGGCTTAGGCAACATTCTCTA
Source organism: Protopterus annectens (assembly GCF_019279795.1). Classification (NCBI taxonomy): domain Eukaryota; kingdom Metazoa; phylum Chordata; order Ceratodontiformes; family Protopteridae; genus Protopterus; species Protopterus annectens. Next base: position 351,437,269 of record NC_056742.1, read on the forward strand.
GACCTGTGCACTAGCTGCTGACATAACAGAAGTCGTATCACAATTATCAGAAAGCACACAGTCAAAAGGAGCATGAGACATGTATGGATGAATAGGTAATGTGCTTTGTGAAACAAACACCAGCAATGCATAGATCTGAATGCACAACCTACTTTATTGATAATTCAGACATTCCATTAATAGTACATTAAACCAAGAAGCTTGTATAATTATAGTGTTCTGATATCACTGTGACTTTCTGTTGTGCAGTGGGGCAAAGCACATTCATGCAAGGGGCACCATATGAATCTATCCGTTACTTAAATATGGATAGCAGTGCTGCTTGATGCCAAATGTTGCATGACAGTAGGAGTAGTAATTTATGTAGCATTCAGAAGTCTTATGTCCATGTCTGTGAAGTGATACATATGTTACTTAACATGAACTGTCTTGGTAGGGCGTGATATATATGCATGTATGCAAGACTGATGCTAAATACACATCAGTGGAATGGAAGTCATAGACTAACTGATATGTTCCACAGCAATGATGTCACAGCTGAGGTCACAAAGGGACTTGTCTGACAAGTCACAGGAGAAGGAATTTTGCAAAATGGATATCACAAACGTGATGTTAGAGGGACTGAACAGGATGGTGTAGAGTGACAGCGACAGCTGTTATATACTGGAGTGCCACCCATGCATTTCTGATTGCTAGCCTCCAGATCATTGTATTATTGCCATTAAGTCTTGTGTTTATGGGTGCATCACTGGAAAATTGCTGTTACACGTATACACTGTACAGGATAATAATAAGACATGTATGCAAATGATGTTACTATTGCACTCAATACACACCAGTCTGCAAATATGTTTGTAATTGTACACTTTCAGTGGAACACACTGGGACACTGAGAAACAACATGTAAGAGAATCCCACATTCAGTTACATATAACAGTGCAGTAAGTGCATTAGGGGCGGCCACAGTGGTGTAGCGGTTAGTGTTGCCACCTCACAGCACGAGGTTCTCTCGTTTGATCCTCGGCTGGGGTGCCTTCTGTGTGGAGTCTGCATGTCCTCCCTGTGGTCCCGTGGGTTTCCTCCGGGTGCTCCGTTTCCTCCCACATCCCAAAGACATGCTGTAGGTTGATTGGACACTCTAAATTGACCCTAGGTGTGAGTGTGTGCATGTGTGTGCCTTCTGTGGAAGGTTGGGCACTGGGCTGGCAACAAGACACCATAAAACTTCACTGCCAATCATGAGCAGACAAGGTGATCCATTGTGATGACCCCTAACAGGGAAACACTGAAAGAAGAAAACGTGCAGTAAGTGCATTTGAATGGACTTCTCATATCATATATGCATTGTGGCAATAAAACTTATACACCTAACAGAAGCCACTGGAATTATTTTCTTTCAGTCAGAACTGCTTACTGAAGCACAAGCTTAGTTGTGAGACGATTGTAAAGTGTTAGTGCATGTGTAATTATTTTTTGAGTTTTTGGCGTTGGACGAAAACTAACAGTAGGCACTGTTGCTCAATGCCAAGCATCATGCAAGTACCGAGTGCAGAAATATAGATTACTGTATATAAGCAATTTATGGCCATGTATGTGGTTTGTGAATCCATTTTTGACCAGATTAAAGGTGTGAAATGGGGTAGATAGGACAGAGGTGAAAATGGGGAGCAAGCAAAGGGTAAAACACTAAGGGGAGTAATTAAGATATGAACAGGATGGGCATGAGAAAGGACCATATCAATCCATTTATTTGCAAGCTAAAAGTTCATATGTGTGAAGGATTTTAGAAATGTGGATACTCGTATCGTAAATGATGTCTGAAAACAGCATAATAATGTTGTGTGACTAATTTGACTAAACCAGGTATGCAGATAGGTTCAGTGCTAACTTTACCACCCCCACCCCCTAAAGGGACCACATCTATACAGGAAGAATGCAGAGTCCCTGTAATCACATCTATGCAGGTAAAAGCTGCACTCTCTAAAACCAAAAATACAGCATCCATGGGACCGGACAACATCCCAGGCTGCATTTTACATGAACTTCAGAATGACCTGACTCTCCATCTATACACTATGTTCAGTCATAGTCTTATATCAGGCTTTGTGCCCACTGAATGGCACACAGCAACAGTTATCCCACTTCACAAAGGGAGAGCCACCTCCGATCCTGGGAACTATCTCCCTATTAGCGTGATGAGCCTCGTCTGCAAGGCCATGGAATGTATCATCATGGAACTTATAAACAAAGAAATTGGTAACCTCCAAACTCTGGATCCCACCCAGTTCAGGTTTGTAAAAGGCAGATCATGCCTTCTGAACCTGATCGACTTCTTTGAGGCAGTCACCAAAGCCGAAGATGAGGGTAAGGTGGTTCACACAGCCAATCTTGACCTCGCCAAGGCTTTCGACACCATCCCCATTCTGGAATTATAGCTAAACTCACTAAACTAGGTATAAATCCCTATGTCACAAGATGGGTTGCCAAGTGGCACACTGTAAAGGTTGCAGACTCCAAATCTGACTTCAAACCAGTGACAAGTGGAGTACCACAGGGTTCAGTCCTGGGACTTCTCCTGTTTGGTATCTACTTCTATGAAGTACAGGCTAACACAGAAGGCCTCTGGCTAACAAAATTCGCAGTTGACTGCAAACTAGGAGCCATAGTCGAGTCCCCAAATGATGTGGACATCCTACAGAAGGGCCTCACTGAGTCAGATGCCTGGTGTCAGAGGCATGGCCTCAAGCTCAATGCCAAAGAGTGCATTGTCATACGCTTTGGAAAAATCTCTGTAGCCATGAACTACCACATAAACGGCAGTCTACTTAACACTGAATGTGTGATAAGAGATCTTGGGACCCAGGTGGACAGTAGTCTCTCCTTTGATAATCACATTGCCACAGTAGTCAGGAAATCCTTCGATGTGGCACACTGCATCACAAAAGAGGTCATTGTTCCCCTCTACTCAGCACTCATTAGACCCACTGCAGACTACAACGCCCCTTTTGGAATGTACCTCACAAAGACATCTGCAGCAGCTGGAAAGGCCACAGAAGTACCTCACAAAGAGGATTACTGGCCTCAAACAGATGCCCTACACTGACCGTCTCAAAAATCTCCAGCTTTACTCTGTAGCATATCGCCTACTCCGAGGAGATCTCTGCCTAACATATAAAGCTATGTTAAACCCAGAGCTGTTGGACATGCTGCACCTAAAGAAATCCCAGTCCCTCTGAACTAAATGCTCTAAGGACCTAAACCTTGTCACTGCAATAAACAAGACATGCTGGAGGGATAGATTCTTGTCCCAGAGACTTCCTATACTGTGGAACAAGTTACCTATCTATATCAAACAAAGTTCCTCATTAGCACTCTTCAACAAAAATCTTGATGATTGGATGAGAAATAGGAAATACACCCCAGGGATCACTTTTGTGGCTCTGCTCGACAGGGGCACAGGAAATTAACTTTATTGGGTGGCATAAGCCAGGAAACCTTGTTGGCTAGGCTTACTTAGGCCCTTGGGCCGATAGCCTAGTACTTATCTATGAACCTATATGCACGCACACAGGTGAATAGGTGAATTATGTATGACATATATATATATATATATATATATATATATATATATATATATATATATATATATATATACACACACACACACACACACACACATATATATATATATATATATATATATATATATATACATATATATACACACACACATATATATATATATATATATATATATATATATATATATATATATATATATATATATATTATAAGATCGACATTCATTTGGCCGACAGCTGATTTGGTCGACAACCAGTATTCAAGGCAAAAACCTGGGAATTTCCCCCCTCCCCAATGTTGTGCGACCCTGGAGTTGATATATGTAGTTGGGGGTGTGGGGAGCGAAGTCCTTCACCTTTTTCTGTTTAAAACATGAAAATACAAGAAAAACTACACATTTTAAATGAAAATAGGTGGTGGGCTTTGCCCCCAACACCCCCCAATGTGGGGGGCTGTGCCCCCACACCGCCCTAACTATATTTATCAACTCCAGGGTCGCACAACAGTGGGGAGGGGGCAATTCCCAGTTAAGTGCCTTGAATACTGGTTGTCGACCAAATGAGCTGTCGACCAAATGAATGTCGATCAAATGGTCTGTCGATCTTATGAAGTAGACCCATATATATACATATAGATAGAATACTTGAACACCTTAGGGATATCAGGAATGTTAAAGAAACCAGCGCACTATCACTGCATGTAGCTAAAGAGGGTAAAGAACATAAATTTAACTTTATGGTACTAGTGACTCTGCATAGTACCAAGGGAGGAGGTGACATAAATAATAGAACAGAATCTAGTGAACATAAATGGATTTTGTGCTTTCAAGCTGATAAACCTCCTGGTTTAAACAACAGAGTTTCCCTGAAACCCTTCCTTAAAGCACAGCCATTAAAGCATTGATCTCTCTTTTAATATTTTATCATATATATTTCAATAGTCCATCTTTTATTACTTTTTACTATTGCATTTGTTACCATTTTTAAGTACATATTGTTCATTTAATCTGTTTTATTCAATTTTTTAACGATCTATATATTTTACAGATGTATTTTATCACATGGCTTTTAGCTATGATGCACATTTTATCTGATTTTTGATTGGATGTTTTAGTGTTTAAAAATGTAACTGCTATTCTATCTTTGTTGGTCTGATGAAGCGGATGTTATTCCGAGAAAGCGCTTACCTACTACAATAAAGGGCATATTGATTCTCACTGCTGTGTAGAACCAGATTATTTTTCTTTTTCTTGTACACTTTCTACTACGTTTCTGCAGGGGGGCAAGTCCCTCCCTACTCCCCCCATCACACCCCCCCCGCAATTAAATATACCATTTCCATGATCGTACTATATTGGAAAAAAGTAAATTTTCTAACCTCAGTGTATGGTGATTATGAGACAGTGAGGTTAGGAAATTAACTTTTTTCCACTGTAGTGTGATCTTAAGAGGTGGTATATTTAATTTACGGGGGGTTGTGGAGGGCAGAACCCCCCACATGGGAGGTGCAGTTTGGCTTGCTCCCCCTTCAGAAACATAGTAAAAAGTATGTTTGTTAGTTAGGTGTTATAGGTGGAGAGGATGTTATTTATATATGCATTGTAGTTTTCAGAATTATGAAACACACTTTCAATGTTCTGAATTTTCAATGTTTTGAGTTTTCAGTGTTTTGGGATTTAGATGTTTTGGTCTCAATGTTATGAATTTCAACGTTATGAAATTTCAGTTTTATGAAGTAGACCTATATATATATATATATATATATATATATATATATATATATATATATATATGTTTATGTTTTTGTGGGACGTGTCCTTGTTTTTAAAGAAAGAGAAATGTTGGGGAACGTATTTAGGAATAAGAGGAGTAGGTACATAGGGTTGGTTAGGCAGCATTCTTAGACATACAGGACATACATGACACAAGATGGAGGGGAACACCATCACTGAGGATTAGGTATGGGATTAGAGAGCTGTATCTCTATCCAACATGAATGCAGTGGGAATCTAGTGCTCAGTCTCAGAATTGTCACCACTGTCTCTTGATGAAAATGCCTAAGGCAGTGTTGGATGGCTCTGCGATTTGACAATCCGCTGCAGGATTCTTTCTGTACAGCCACTGTGGGCCCCTCTCTATAATCTGCTTTACCACCCCTATCAGTTCTTGTCAGGAGACATAATTGCCACATCCACTGCCACTACTGCTGGTAGGTACCACTGCACCTGCCCATAAAGCAACCAAAAGCAGGTGTTCTGGAAGTAGCACTGCAGGTTGTGCCCCAGATGTATTTGCAGCCATATGTTGTGGGATGGCAGTCTGTGCTGTGCGAATGGTCTAACTCCCTGTGCTGGTGGTTGTGATGAAGAAGGAATGAATGTTGCAATACAATGAAAGACAAACAAAAGAAAATTAGAAATGATAGTGAGAAAGAGTGTGGGGAGAGACAAAAAAAGTATCAAAGATATTCGGTAATATTAGCCTGACACATAGTGTACATTTGACATACATGTTTAAGATTATTTATATCAAGATACAAATGTTTTAGGCCATAAATTGCTGTTACATTAATGCCATGATAGCCCTGGCTCTTACAATTAAAAACATTCTACAAAAACTGTAATTATTTTACAAGTTGTTTATGGATAAAACTTAATTAAATGTATATTGGGCCTGACTAGATGTTATTCTAAGGTATGAATACAAGTAGTCAATATCTAATTGTAAAATGCATAACGGATGGGATTGAATCCATATCCATGTGTGTTAATCTAAATCTTGACACATTCAAAGCTACATAAGCTAATTGTACAGGTCAGCAGAGTTTGCAGATATACTGTAAAATACACATACTTATGCACTTATAGGTTCATAGAAGGTTACTAGGTTAATGACCCTAGAGCCCTTACAAGCCTAGCCATATTTATCCTGAGGTGCACCAATTGTTGGTAGTTAGGTGAGTCAAGTTTGCAGAGATAGGAGCCTATGGTAGTTAATGCCAACTTTCTATATCTGGGAGGAACATGGGCACTACTGTAGGAGTGAATTTGCTGTCACTCATCCGTTGATATATGGACAAGATAGTCACCAAAGGTGAGAATCAAACCTTAGACCTTGTGCTTGTGATGTAGACACTTTAACCATTAAGCCAACACCCAACTCACTTCTGACTTGATGCCCAGATACTTGATAACCTATTGATAAAATCAGTGTTATTCTGGCTTGGCAATCAGTAATACCTGCATCCATACTTATCCCGTGACTCTCTCAGGGGTTGTAGTCTCTTCTGATGCTACTGCCAGTTTCCTTTAGTCTTTGCAGGGGCTGCACATGAGAAAAAACTGTAACTTTAATTAAATACGCTGTCCTGGGTGCCAAACCGTCATTATGAGTGTAGAAGAAAAAAATATTTCAATGCATTGGCTGCATGACAGCTTACTTAATATCTAGATGGAAACAAAAAGGTTGTGAGGCATGAAATAATAAATTACTTTTTAAATACATTACTGGAACGCCAGTTAAAATCAAGTATAAGAAAAACAAGCAGCACTCAACTCAAATCACTTCTCCTTGCACTGCAGTTCTAATTATAATTTATATTCAGCTTTATTAAAGTACAAAGTAACATGCTGAAAGTAGCAATCTCTGTGATACCCCCACTTGTAAAAATGTTTCTTATCCAAAAAAGACCTGCTGCCTGACAACAACTATCTCCTTGTTTCATGGGGAAAACATGATCAAAGTAGAAAATGAAAAGCAAACAAGAAACAAGCTCAAGATACACTGCTTAAAGGATTACTGCACAGGTTATAGACCACACATGATAGATTGGCATTCTGTTTAGTTTACAGATAAAGCCTGCAAAGATGACTGCAAATCTCCAACAAATGTAATGAGCTTCTTAAAATAATGTAATCCTGTTCTTTATTACAAATACTGTCATATGCATTTCAATAACCATGGCTTATACATTATCTAGTTATGTAAGTAGACTCTGAATGGCAACAACAGAAAGGCTTTCAGTGTTGGCAATTCTTTAACAGTATGCTTATTAAAGCTTACTTGCATCTTACAATCTCAGACAAGCTTACCTGATGGTCATTAAAGCATTGCTACTTAAACACAGAGCAGCAGGCACTTTCTGAATAATAATAAGCATAAATCAACAGTATAAAAATATGACAGAAACCAGAACATTCTACAAAATCAGGGACAGATGAAAAGCCACTGTAGTACTTGTGTCTACCTTGGATCGGGGGATACTCTGCACATTTACCCTGCATAACTGCTCCTTGTCTTGCTTGGACACATCCAGAGTCACTACATGGAGGAGTGGGCTGCAACAAGTATGTCACAATTTGAAATATCTCTGGCTGACTGTGATGGCTCTGACACATTTGTCATGCCTCTCAACCTCAGAGCAAGAAATCTGGACAAAGTCATGCAAAGAAGTGGGACAAAGACCCTAAAAATAAGGACAATTTTTAAATATTGCTCTTATAAACGTAGAAAGATAATAGCATAGTAGGTCTTGCATTAGTATAAATTTCCTGAAGGGTATGAAATCTGAAACTCAAATGTCTGTCATTATTTTCTAACTTCAGCCTTTAATGATTTGCCACTAATTTGCCAGAAAAACACAATTTTATGAAAAATGGACCAAAAATGTGATGCAAAAATATAAAATAGCCACACAATACAGCTGGGAACCTGTCAAAGAAGGGGCACTTTTTAAATATTACTACTGCTAACTTGAGCAGCTCACAAAATAAAAGAGTCTATATGCATTTCTGGAATAAAAGTAATCGATAACTCTGATTATTACAGTTATTTATTAACTGTAAACCCTCCACGTTTTCTTCTGAAATTGCCATTTTTGTGGAGGAATTATTTGGGGAAGAGCAACATTTTGAGCCAAAATCGGGGACAGTTGAGAGGTTTGGATATGCCTAATTCTATAAAGCAATTTATTTGCATGTAACTCTCAACCCAATAGTGCAGGAAATCTGGACAAGGCCAAATATATTGGGGGAACATATAAACAATATTAAAATTGCTCTTGTATAAACTGAGACAGTTGATAGAATAACAGGTCTTGCTTTAGCATGCATTTTTCTGAAGGTTATGAAGTCTGAAACTCAGTGTTTGTCATTATTTACTGACTTAATTCCTAAAGTATTTGCCAGAAAACCACAAATTTTATGAGTAACAAAGCAAAAATAAGAAGCAAAAATCTATGAATTCTGTGAAAATCTGGACATTTGAGAGGTATAATTCAGCCGGGGCTGTCTTTGAGTTTGCCACCTTTCCCCTTCACAAAATCATGGTCAAATGGAGCCTCCTCCTGCAGCCATTCCAATGAACCATTACTTGGCTATTTCACTTCATTTACCATAAACACTAATGTGCATACTGCTTTACTTCTACGATGATTTGGACTTCATTTGAAAGTTTTATTTTGCATTTTGCAGCACAAACACTAAGACATCTGCTAAACAAAGCAATGCTGTCTCACAATGAAAACAGACTTAGCATTAAAACTTCCCTGCCCTTGAAACTCGCATTCATTGAAACAGCATTGAAACCCACATTCAAAGAAAATACATTTGGCTAGTGGCAGATAAAGATTAACTTTGGGCTATTTTCAAATGATAGGCCCCTTGCACACAAAACATACATGTGTTCTGTGATGCACCTTCCTGATTGCATTAAATTATATTCCTTGTATAATACAGGGTGTTTTAAATTTATTGTTTTGAACATTTTTCCAGTAAACAATGAAACAAAATGCATGCACCAATAATGAAAAAACTGCCCAATTGAGAACATTTCTATCATAAAAGTCTACTCATACTTCTACAGTCCACCATTATCAGTAAATATGCAAAATCTCTGCAGAAGTAAAGGTCATCTAAATAATTCCACATTAAAAAAGCTCTGTAACTAATGAAGAGGTTGCTGCTAGCAAACAACTTTATATTTCATTGTTTCATCTACAAATAAAGTCCCTGTTGCCCTTGAGGAATAAATTGCCTATATTACATAAAAAAATGATAAGCTAGTAATATTGCAATAAGGAATGGATGGCAAATAATGGATGGGTTCATAGTTACTAGGTATCGTCGCCAAAGAGGACATTCTCAAAACGAAAGTATCCACCCTGTTTACAACACAGTACAATATCAGCAATGTATCTACATACTGTGGGAGTAGAACCCACAGCTTTCTGCATCCAAAGCAAGTACACGGCCTGTTGTGCTATTAACAATGCAAGCAGTCTTAGCATAAGCAGCACTAAACTTCTTTTCCCCTGCAGCTCTCAGCTCCTTGAAAAATCTACTTGACATTCAGTTATATCTCTCAACTTTGCAGCACAAGTTGTTGTTTGTCTTTTCGGCTTTTCCCGGTTAGGGTCGCCACAGCAGAACGCCAGTCTGCTAATGATTAGCAGTCGATTTTTATGGTGCCGAGTTGCCAGCCTGATGCCCAACCTTCAGTGAAGGCACGCCCATTCACACATGTCTTTCTTAGGCCACTCGACCACGGGGAGGACATGCAGACTCCACACAGAAGGCACCCCAGCCGAGAATCGAGCAGGAGAACCCCTTGCTGTGAGGCAACAATGCTGCTGCTGTACCACCACGGCTCAACTTTGCAGCACAAGAAATCTGGAAAAAGCCAAAATGTATTGGGGAGGGACAAAAGCCCAGAAACCAAGGAAACATTTTAAACATTGCTTGTATAATCTTGGAAAGTTGCTAGAATAAAATGCTGTGTTGCCACCATGCATTTCATTGCCAAGTCTTGAACCCAGGACCCTGTGCAAAATAGTCAGAGAAACATATGACTATGCCAAATCAGCTGTTTTGTAAAAGAGAGGAAGACTGAAACTTAAATGGCTACCATTTAGTGAATTCAGTTCTCACCATAGCTGTCAACCTCTTAGCACAAAACACCTGGACAAAGCCAGTAATGGGGGAACACAGCCCTTAAACCTATTCAGTGAATTCAGTTCTCACCATAGCTCTCAACCTTAGCACAAAAAAACTGGACAAAGCCAATAATGGGGAAATACAGTCCCAAAAATAGGGGCAAATTTCAAATATTCATCTTATAAACTTGCTAGAATAAAAGGTTTTGTGTTACTATGTACTTTCTGAAGAATATGAAGTCTGAAATTCAAATGCTTGTCAATTTTATTTATTTAACATGTGTTAACCAGAAAAGCCTGACTTGGAACAAAAGCCAATTTTCAGCAGAGGCCCAAGGAGAAATACTGCAGACACATGTCTTTGTAACATGGGAGGACACCAGAGCAAACCCACACAAACACAGGGAGGACATGCAGACTCCACACAGAAGGCATCCCGGCCAAGACTCAAACCAGAGAATCTCTAGCTGTAAGGCAACAATGCTACCACTTCACCATCAACTATTTAAGGAGTTAAAAACTCAGAAACCACAGATTGCATGAGGAACAGAACAGAACAATATATGAGGCAAAAATCTGCAAAAGTTTCACAAATGGTGGTGGGTAGGGAATTCAGGCTCTTGTTACCTGCACCCAAGGTACAGGGTTCAAGCCTGAAGTATTCTTTAACTACCACTAAGCAGGGGCATTTACACACACACACACACACACACACACACACACACACACACACACACACACACACACACACACACACACACACACCTTCTTCATCCTGAGTCTCCTGTACCTGCAGTAATGATAGAATCAATCCATAGCTTTCTCCTGTAATCATAACAGCAAAACCACAGCTTCAGTAATCCTCCTGAGTTTGTGCCAGAATGCACACTTCTGGTTTCTTGGCTCTTTCCTGGGAACATTCCAAGACTGCTGACTCTGCAGTCCAATCCCCTTCCAGTCTATGTGGTTAGCACCGCATAAACTTCTGGGGAATCAGCAGTTTGCTTTCTGGATTGGTAAGGCAGCAGTCTGGATTCACTTTGTATGTAGGATTGTACCATTATGGTTCACAGCTGGGGGGGGGCTGCAGTCCTGCAGTTTGATATCACGAATCACCACAGCTGGGGGGGCTGCAGTTCAATATCACGATTCGGCACTGCTTTTTTGGTAATGGCACTGTTCATCTGTGAGTGGGATGCCAGTAGCATGGGTGACAGCCGTGGCTAAACTATTACAAGCCTCAGGCGTGTACAGGACACTGTATAGCCCTTCTGCAGTAGCTTACAGCCATGTCTTATAAGGAGGTGTACAAATATGTGCAACTCCTCCTCATAGGACTTGTGTGCTCTAAATGGAACTCTGTCCTCACCATTGCCTGTTATGTCTTCTCTTCAAAGGTCTCAAGAAAAATGGCATGAAACTGATGCCCAAATCAGATGTCATGTTCACCAGTCTTTGTCCAAAGATGCATACCACAGAGAACCACAATTGCTCCTGGCTTTATTATTTCCCAATGTGCATTTTTAGGTGAGAAGCATAGCAGTAACAGTTGCCATGTGTTTGTGTGTGTGTATGTATATATGTGTGTGTGTGTGTGTGTGTGTGTGTGTATGTATATATGTGTGTGTGTGTGTGTGTGTGTGTGTGTGTGTATATATATATATACACACACACACACACACACACACACACATACACACACACACACACACCGTATTTCTCCATAAATAAGACCTAATCAGAGAATAAGGCCTAGCATGGTTTTCTACGGTGGTCATGATATAAGCCCTAGTTAAGATCGTCAACAACACACGATGGACGTGTTGAATTATAAAATAATATTATTGACATCTGCCGACTGAGGTTATCGTACTCTGCTCACCATTTTTGGACCATTTGGACACCCAACTTCTTCTCTTTGCAGAAAGTCATAAGATTCTTTCCCCAGGAGACCTCCACAATTTTTACTGTAACCGTAATCCTCACTCACACTTGACGGTTGAGATCCTTGGCCCAGAAACACTGGCAAGTGTACTTTGATTGGTCAAAGTACAGGCAATGCACATAAAACGTGCGCACTTGATAATGAACGGGTGTGGTTGTGTCTTCTTAACCATCACCATTTTATATTGCCACTTCTGTCTCGTAAGTCTTCAATTAACCACCCCCCCCCCCAGACAAGATGAGTGCAAAAAAAAAAGAGCTATTCTGTCGAGTACAAGAAAGGAATCGTGGAGGACTCTTGGGGAAAGAATCTGATGGCTTTCTGCAAAGAGAAGTTGGATCTCTGAATGGTCTGAAAATGGTGAGCAGTGTATGATAACCTCAGTCAACAGGCCGATGAGGGAAATGCTAAGAAGTGCAAGTGTGGATCAAGTCGGCAGCCATTATTTCCTGAACTGGAAGACATCATCTGTGAATGGATTGCTAACAGAGCAAAGGCTTTGGTTGTCCTCAGGGCTAATATTCAAGCATTTGCCCTTGCAATGGAAACACAGTTAGCAATATCCCCAGAAGAATTCAAAGCATCACAACACTGGCTGGATGGCTTCCTTTAACGATATGAACTGTCTCTAAGAAGATCAACAACACTCTTCAAGTTGGAAGATACTGAAATTATTAAATGCGCACTTGCATTCAAGTACTTTGTTGATGGCATTGACTTTTTTAAATACCAACTCTCTAACATGATTGCTATGGATGAAACTGCTGTATTTATGGGCCAAGGATCTCAAACAACAATTGATCAGAGGGGTGCCTCGTCAATCTACATTCCCTCCACTGGTTACGAAAGTGCACTGTTACCTGTATTTTGGCAATTTCATTAGATGGAAAGAAAACCCCATCTATAATCATTAGTAAGGACAAGAAAGATAAGATTGAACGTGTTTCGGGCATTTATATTCTTGAAACCGAAAAAGCCTGGTGCACACAAGCAGTTATAAGGAAGTGGGTCAATGCAATGCTGCCACTTGTTTTGTGAGGTGGCGAAAGAGGTCTGCTAGTCTGGGACTCAGCCAGCACTCACTGTGCTAAAGACATGAAGAAATTCCTTGCACAGAGGAGAATAGATCAAATAATGATTCCCACAGGAATGACAGCCTATCTCCAGACTCTTGATATTGCAATAAACAAGCCATTCAAGGTCCATTTGCGCATTGAACTCAATGACTACACTGAAAATAGAATGAAGAGAAATCAGCATGGAAACTTTGTGAAGCCTAGCCTGCAAGAGGTCTTGACTTGGGTGAAGAATTCATGGGATAAAATCACTGACAGCTGGGTGGCCAATGCATTACTAGCAGGCTACATGGACAAGCAGTGCTCATTTAAGGAGACCTCTATTGCTAGGCATGACAGATTGGGGCCAATGGTTCTACAGGAAATGGAGTCGCAAGAAATTCAGGCTAAAATTCGGGGGTTGGAGACATGACAATGTTCCAGAAGAAGATAACATGACTGTATCTGTATAACTTTTCCGTTATCAGGGCAACAGAATGGATTGTGTCTGCTTTCAGCTGCCAGCAAGCTTTTGTCAGTTTTTTGACTTTATTGTATTAAGATAACGTTTCATTATCAAGGGGTAATTACAAAGTAAGGCCACTAATTTCCAGACTTCATTTTTATGACTTTCCATTATTCTTCTCTTAAGGTTTGGGTAAGGAATAAAGAAAGCATCACCACTCAAAAAGTGGCAGTTATTCACCTGTTTTATTCCCCTACTCCAATACACTTGTATTGAGATTTTTCTGCACTTTCTGTTAAGCATGAAATATTGCACTGTGAAAGCCAAGGTGTAGATATTCTTAAGCTGAAATGTTTGTTGCACTGTTTATGTAGAATTCTCACACAGCTGTTAACATGTTACCTAGAACTGTTGCCCAATAATGGAAAAGTACCAAATAAATGTCAATTTGTGTACATGAATAAATGTTGATTTTTGTACATGAATAAATGTCGATTAGTGTACATGAATAAATGTCAGCTTTGTACATGAATCAGCATTGTACATGAATAAATGAATAAATGTAGATTGTTGTACAGCAGGGGTAAATAAGGCATCCCCTGATAATAAGCCCTAATGTGTATTTTGGTGGGGAAAAAGTATAGGATTTCGGGGAAATACGATATATATAATATATATATATATGGGTCTAGGACTATTCACTGAAAGCACATTTCACTGAAACACATTTGACTGTGCACAATTCACTGAAAGCTCAATTCATTGAAAACACAATTCACTGAAACACATTTCATTGAAAGTTATATATGGCCTTTTCCCCACTATAGTGCAACCCTGAAGTTAGAATATATAGTAAGGGGGGGGTATAGCCCCCACCTATTTTAAATATTTTGAACTATACACATGGATACTTGCAATTTCAATAAATTACTCTTTTCTAAACTTAATCTATATCCAAACTATGTGGGGGGGGGCTACACCCCCAACAACCACCAATGAGGGGGCCGGTGCCCCCCATCACTATATACTAACTCCAGGGTCACACTATAGTGGGGAAAAGGCCATATATAACTTTCAGTAAATTGAGTTTTCAGTGATTTGTGCACAGTCATTTGACTTTCAGTGAAATGTGCTTTCAGTGAACAGTCCTAGACCTATATATATATATATATATATATATATATATATATATATATATATATCTATATATATTCACTTCATAATCTCGAAATACTGAAATCTTGAATTTCAGTTTTTCGAGACCATGACATCGAATCCACACAACACCAAAACAGCGAAGCCCAAAACCACGAAATTCAAAACATCTAAAACACAGCACACACCAGACCACACATATACCACAACATCCACATCACAACATAAACAATCAAAACAACACACATCCACAAACCTACAACACAAGAAAGCAGGGATGCAAGCCCCCCCTGCACCCCCACACCCTCCTACTTATATATACTGACTCTGAGATCGCACAAATATTAAACAAAAGCAAACACACACACACACACATTCTACAGGCCCTCACACACACATCACACATATCAGATCACTCACATACACTCAAACCCCCACCCCAAACCCTTACAAAACACTTACTTACCTGACATGTCACCTAAATCCACATACGGCACCGCACACCGTCCCCATAAATCCCGGACATTACGTAGCATAAAGCCATAACTGCGAATTCGAGATATTCAAATTTGTGATTATGCACTTTTGTTATTTTCAAACTTCGACTTTATAGTCTCGAGATACTGAAATTTGAAATTTCAGTATTTCGAGATTATAAAGTGTTTCTATATATATATATATATATATATATATATATATATATATATATATATATATATATATATATATATATATATATATATATATATATATATATATATATATATATATATATAGATATATATATATATATATATACCCACACACACACACATATATATATGTGTGTGTGTGTGTGTGTGTGTTTATATCTATATCTATCTAGCTATCTATTTATATTTTTATTTATATATGAATATTTCTCCACAGTGACTTAAGCTCATGATGGTTACTGGTGATATCTCTGTTACATTTCAGTTGACATTGTTCCACCTCTGGGCATGCACTCAGGGATGGCTTATAACATTCATGTGGTCAGCAGTCTTACACACAAATATGTAGTCACCTGCATGGTATTGTTGTCCCTCTATCTTGTCTTTATGTACATTTTCTGTCACTATTATAGGATACATTGGTGTGACAGAAAATATTTTGTGACTGATTACATGTATCAGATTGGAACTGATTCCATGACAAAATGAAATATGAACTTCTGAACTCTGTGTATTAACTAGTTTTGTGTGTATCGCAACAGTGGAGCTGACATTAGATGTGTATAAGGTAAGGACAACAAATATGTACATGATTGGGAATATATTTATATAACAGCCAACATCTTTATGTGAACTGGAAATTATACAGTATGTATTCTTCCAATGAACATATTTCATTGTGCCTGTCAAGTCATATTTTTTCTTGTCATGTCTGTGATGTGATTCTGTGACAGCACTTTGGTCCCCAACTGACACCCTGCCAAAGTCTGATAGTGGCCTCCTTACATGTGCCCTATTTATAGACCTGACAAAGGCATTTGACTTAATTGACCACCATCTTCCCAAAACAAATTAATTGAACTTGGAGTCCAGATGCAGCTCCTTGATTTAAAAAACTTCACTGACAGACATTTCAGAGATAAAATAGGATCCTCCTAATCAGAATCTGCACCTATTACCAAAAGTGTACCACAAGGATCTATTCTTGCATCCTCCTTTTCTCCCTATTCATTAACAAACTTCCTTGTGACCTCTCCCATCTCTCACTTATCAGCTATGTTAATGACATATTCACTCTCACACCCACATTCATTGCCATCTCCAGTCAGACTTACATGAGCTCCACCAATGGGTTATAAACCATAAAGTACTTCTCAACCCCACCAAGACCAAAACTGTGTCTTTTGGACCTCCAGAGAAAATTCATCAAGCACCTATTTAACTATCTTTGACCTACACAATCATTTCATAGAGACAACATCCACATTCAAATACCTAGGACTATGACTTGATCAGACACTAAACTTTCATGTCTACATAGAAAAAGTGAGAGCCAAAATAAATGCTCTCCTCTTCTGGGACAAAACGATCTTCCCTTTTGTATTCCAAACAACCAAAGCAGCTACTGGCAAAGAAGTTCTCCCTTCTCAACTTGAATATGGCCTCCCAATTTTTGCTTTTGGCTCCAAGAAGAACACTGACACTCCAGATTATCTCTTATGGCATTTGCCGATTCATTACAAACGCACTACTCTGTAAGCATTACTGCATCACTCTTGAGTCAAATGACTACGGCTATTTGTAAAACAAAGATCTAACCTGCTTTTATGATCCCAGCTACATAAACTACTCCAGCTCCATATGTTTACTTCCCTTGCAGTTAGACTTCATGAAAAAAACTCCTCATATAACCTCAAACACTACTCATACCAGTTCTAATTACCCCTAGAACCAAACTCCACAGCACTACACATGCTGTCTCCTCTCAGGCATCTGCTCTTTGGCAGGCTGTCCCCATTAACATTAGGGAAATCAACACTTATTCCAAATTCAGACTGGAACTCAAAACACACTTCTTCATCCAAGCCAAATGGTCGTACTTTAATAAAGGACATATCACCTAACCTATCTCCTTTCTGAGTTTCTTCTCCTCTCTTCTGTCAAGATTTACTGAAGACTGACCCACTTTACAAATTAATGTATATGTTATACATTACACTCGGCTTTATTGTCATTGCAATGTTGTTCACTAGAATGTATATACACAATTATTTCTATGTAATTAGTCTGAACTACTCTGTTATTGCTTATATTTCTGTATTTTTTGTTTGTGAAATATTTTGTATTTCCCCTGGGCTGAGCCTGAAATTGGTCAGTATTGATCAATACACTACCTCAGTAAACAAATATAAATAAAAAAAAATAGTTTTACTACACTACTTATGGAGGCTGCCACTGTAATACTCAAATCAAGATCTGTTCAACGCATGAAAACCCTGTAACAGTTGCACTATATGCTGTTCCTTCACTGGAGTAATACTTTGAGGAACAAATGCTTTAAATTGAATATTTTCTCTTTTTATTAATTGTGTTTATATCTTGAATGCTAACTGAAATATGCTGATGTCAAGTGGAGGGGCATGACTGATGGGAAAGTATTAGTGCTTAACTACTTTTTGGGTTTTTGCATTAGGACTAGAAGTGCCGTTTCTTTACAGTCATCGATAATCACTAATAGTGCCACGAATAGCCACAAAAATGACAGCTGTAAGTTACAAGACAGTTGTCCATGTGTGATATGCTTGTGATTTAACTCGTATCATTACTATTTTAGGGAAGGTCAAATATAGAGGACGTGGCCATTCAGACTGTGTGTGAGAGGATGTGAACCCAAGCATATTCTAGGTAGATTAAGGCAATGATCTTTATCCAGATATGCCAAAGCATGAGTACATGGTTTTGATGACTCTGCAGGTTCAACTATCTGTGAACCTTGCAAGTTATATTTTCACATTTTTTGCAAATATTTTTATTCCAGAGCATGCAGACAGAAGTGTGTTTTTATCAGTGAGGTGACCACTTTGGGAGATACAAGCTATATTATCAGGGTTATTATCCACAGTTAAGAATTATATTTCAACATTAACTTAATAAATTGCATGTGTCTGTAGAAGGTGTAGGGTACATTAAGATGCAAAATTAAATGATCACATGTATTATGCATCATAAAAGCATACAGGTATACTATGCATTATGTGGATTTAAACCCTGCACCTATTGTTCCATCATTCATTACAGACTGAGCCATTAAGACAGTTATTTCTAAATTCACTAATGTCCAATATACCAAGTGTGATACACTTAAGACAGTCTCTTTTGGTAAGACTGATGGCTAAGTCTATGTGCATGCATAATTATTTTTTTTTGTCATAGTACAGGGACTATCATTCCTTAAGGGTCATTAATGACTGGCATCAATGCATAATGGCAAATGTTGCACAAGGGTTAAATATAAAAATATAAAAAATATGCATTAAATTAAATCTAGTAGATTGTGATGTTTTGTGTGTTTCAACAAGTTACACAAATTATCACAATTTGACTTAGAGAACGCTTTCACAGAATTTGAACAGTGCACCTATGGCATTGCAGTGGAATATTGACATCAGGGACATTTTGTGCCATGTGAACAGATAAATAAAAAGAAGGAAGTCGGGTACAAGTTTAGCTCACTGTACTTCTGCAATGGGCTGTTAGGTTACACTGTAGTGATGCTGTCACACTTTTGTTATTTTGTTTACAGAGTGCAATTAAGTACTGGGATTGTAGGACACATGAAGGTAATAATGAAAGTGAGGGTGCAAACACTTTCTACATGGGTGGACATACTCATAATACTGTGTACATTATTAATTAGATTACTTTTGTTCATGGTATGTCAAATAAGCCACATTCACATTGTTAGGCATCTTCACGTGCACAGCCATCTCACACAAATTTGAGATGATCTGGTCAACATGTGGATGTAGGTTTATTCATATTTCCAGAGCTTCCTGTTTGATACATGCTTTCAAAGTGTAATTTTCATTAGCAAGGTTCTTTAACACATTATTGACTAAACATTACCGGTAACGAGGATTACTTGCAAGACATTAGCTAGGCAAAATTCTTAATCTCCGTCCTTGTGCTACTCATACATGTGCAATCATGTAGAAACAGCACAATGTTTATCTCCATTGTACATAAGCAAACAGAGTGATTCAGAAATTGTAATCAACTAAGAGCTCATTAACATAGTCCACACTCCCAGAGAGGTTTATATACGCCATATAAATGTGAAGCGAGTATTAGTCCATAGTGCTAGGGAGGATAGCGTCCATAGTGCTAGGGAAGATTGCTTTTGTTTCCCAAGTGCTGCTGAATCTATTAATCTCAATAGTTTTGATACAGAACTAGGGAGGATTCTCTCAGAAAATATTGCAAGGTATGTCTTCCATACAACTGCTCATTTTTACTGTACTGATAAATATTTGTATTGTATTCTTTACCTGCAGTGTTTCACTGCAATCTGTTCAAGTAATTTGAAATGTAATTCATGGACTCAAGCAAACACATACATTAATGTGTACAGACTTCCATATTATTGTAACAGGCAAAAAGTTTAGACATGTATTTTTGGAGCGGTATATCTCTTGACATGTGCTACTGCAATGATATTTAAGTATACAGCTCTGTAAAACTGTTAGTGAGAAAGTTAAGTAAGCTTTTCTTACATTCCCCATATTGTTGGTCTGCTTATGATGTTTGTCAGCTTGTTGTTAAGTATATATTCTTGCATCTAATACTGTTTTTTGTCTTCTGTAGTGGATGGGGGATGCATGTGAATATTACAGATTTGGCTGTATTCCTATAGGTTACAGTTTTTTTTAGTGTTATGTTGGGGGAACTTGTATTGTTGTTTAGACTGCTATTTGAAGAATTCTCATACTCTACTTGACGATGTAGTGACTTCTAGTGTATATATTGTATATATATATATATATATATATATATATATATATGTGTGTGTGTGTGTGTGTATAATTTTCTTGAAATGAGATTGTTGTCTGTTTTCTTTAGATATGTATTTGTATTGTTTATTTGTGTTTTTGAGTTACTGTATTGTTATTATTTGGAAAAAAAGAAAACTGAAATACAGAGATTTTGGAAAAAAAAGACTGCTATTTGTACTTCTTAGGACACACATTTTTTTTACAGTGCAGGCATGTTTGTGTTGCACATGAGTATGCTGCTCACTGACTGCATATTGATATATTTTGTTCCAAAACAATAAATTGTTTGTACTACTCTGTGTGTTGAGTTGTGTTGTGATATATTTTTTCATTCCATCACAAAGGAATATGGCACATAAAGTCTAGTAAGGGCTCATTCTCATGGAAGCCTCCTTTCTCAGATGCTAAGAATGAGGTCATATTATAAGGCCTCTGTTTTCATGGTGGACAGCTCCTTGATTCACATGCCTTTGAAAAGCTCTTCTGCCACCGTGTCTGACAGCAGGTAGTCAAGGATATCAATGCTGTTTGTGGCCAGGACAGTATATACACAATTGTCAGACATAGGAGTCCAAGCTCAGAGCACAGGTTGTAGCACTGGAGAGGAGGTTTACTTGGGGTGGGCCATCTAGCGAGCCAGTACTTACTAAGATGGAAGGGCTCCTGTCATGAAATTGAAAGAATGGACTATTACAGGAGCTACAGAGGTACCCTCATTTATACCTGGAAAACTAGTTGCATTTAATTTGATTTGCCATTTTAACTCTTCAGATGTTCATCCATTATATGTCCTTGAGGGTCTGTTTTAAGATTAAAGCATTATGAATTTTGAGTTCACAGTTTCCTTAGGATAATTTGGTTAATTAAAAGCATGTGATTAAAGTGGTGGGGTGAATGCTATATATGTAGTTTTTTTTTTTTTTCAAAACAGGTTTATTGTTTTAACATATAAGAGAAATATCATAACAATTTTATACAAGTAATTAAAAATAGGTATTATTATAATATTCAACAAAACAACTAAAGTATTTATAAAGACATCCACTACAATCAGATCAACCAACCAAACCAAAATACCATGCTATTGAAATTAAAATTTTTTTAACAAATTTTGTAAATTATCCCATACAATATAATAAGATGTTTTTCTATTTGTTCTTGTCCTAATTGTGTTTATTTCCATATGGCACACTATATTCATAACATTTTTAAATTCATTGAACGAAGGAGGTGTATCTGAAATCCAATTTCTAGTTATTATTTTCCTAGCCACTGCTAGAATAGACCATAACAAGGGAAGCTTAACCTTTTTAACACTTTGAGGTACAGGTGTGTTGAATAATATAAGAGATTTAGAAATAATGAAAGTATCTGTAAAAAGAGCCTGCAAAAATTCATTAATTGACTTCCAGTATTCTTTCAATTTTATACAGTCATAAAACATATGAGCCCAGTCAGCATTAATTTCTACATTACATCTCTTACATAAATTATCTTTATTATTTATTTTATTCATTATCAAAGGTGTATAAAAAGATCTATGTAAACATTTCCATGTATAAAGTCTCCAGACAATGGAAGACGTAGTTCTATAAGCAGATTCCAATATATATTGTTTATATTGTTGATTTGGTGGGTCCCCATTAATAGAAGTGAAATAATTCCAGTATGAATCTACACTGTAAAAAGTTTCTTGTCTGATAATGTTATGTATGTATGAAAATTTACCTTTATCAGAAACTTTATGTTGTAAATTTAATATCAAGTAATCAATCAGTGTTGGAATAGATTCTTTAACTGTTATAGACATTAGATCTATTTTATTAATGAGATGTTGTCTAAAGGTCTGAACCTCTAACCAGCAAGTTTCTCTTATATCAAATTCTTGTTTTAAGAAATCTAGATTTTTAACTTTATTATCAGATATCAACTGATACCAGTACTTTAGATCATTATCTATAGTTAAATGAGTTCCTTCAGAAGTAGATGACAAAAGCATACCCTGAGTATACATTATAGGGAATACAATAAAATTCCATTCCCTATACTTAGGGTGCATGAATATAAAGTTACGATAACTAATAATAATATTTAATGGGTAACAAACCATATGTTTAGGTGTAATAGGTGAAGTACAAAATTCCTTTAGTAACCATAACATGGAGTTATTTACAATCATATTTTTATGTGTTAAGGAGATTTTCATGAAGTGCATACTAATTAGCTCCCAATAATCTTTCCATTTTGCGACATATGACTGATCTATTAATAAAGTAATAACTTTTACAATAGAAGAGATAGTATATAAATTAAAGTCTGGAAAAGAAATACCCCTTGAGACCAGCTATTAGTATGTTTCTTTAATGCAATCCTAGGTCTATTAGGTGCCCATAGGAAATTTAACATTAGTGTATTCAGTTTCTTGATAATTATTTTTGTAGGTGGAAGTATTATTGATTGTATTAAGTATAAAATCTTGGGGAATATTATCATTTTAATAATTGTAAGTCTCTCCTCCATAGTAAAAACATATTATTCCAGGTATTAAAAAGATTTTGTATATTAAGAAAACAGGTATTATAATTATTATATATAATAGATTTAATATCTTTAGATAGTATTATACCTAAATAAGTTATCTGACCTGAATTGGGTACATATTTAGTAAAACCACTAATGAGAATATCTTTTCGTGTATATATAGGTAGTATTTTAGTTTTTTCTTCATTGAATATTAAACCAGAAATACTTTTAAAATTCATCATTTTATCAAATAGAGACTGCATAAAAGAATTAGATCCTGCTGATGTAATTAGAACATCATCTGCAAAAAGTTGAATTTTGGATGTTGTATTTTCATCTATTTCAAAACCCTCTATGTCAGTACTGTTTCTGATCAAATTAGCCCAAGGCTCCATTACTAAAGTGAATAATAGTGGAGAAAGTGGACATCCTTGTTTTGTACCTTTAAGAATGGGTATTTTTTGTGAAACATATGTTCCTACCTTAATATAAGCCAACGTTCCTTTGTATAAATGCTCAATTAGATTTACAAATGCATCTGAGAAGTTTGTGCACTTCATTAAGGTAAACAGATAGTCCCAACTTACTGAATCAAATGCTGAACTTATATCAAGACTAATAAGTGTTAAATCTTTCTTTTTCCTATTTGCAAAATCTATTAATGTTAAAGTTCTTCTTATATTATCAAAAGTATTTCTATTTACAATGAAGCCTGTCTGATCTATCTCTATAATGCCGGGAATGATTGTCTTCAATCTATCAGCAAAGATACTCATAAACATTTTATAATCAACATTAAGTAATGAGATGGGCCGATATGAAGAACATCTAGTTGGATCTTTATTAGGTTTTAAAATTGGCGAAATAAATGTATATTGCCAAGATGAGGGGGTTATTAACTCAGTTTGGGCCAAAATAAAAACCTTATGTATTAATGAATATGTACTTTTAGAAAGGATTTTATATATATCTGGTATAATACCATCATTACCCGGTGCTTTATTTGATTTAAGCTTATTTATTTGTGTAATAACTTCTGTATATGAAATACTCTTGTCCAATAGTTTAATCTGTTGTTTATTAAGCTTTTTATTCATGTTTGTGGTTATAAACTCCTTTATTTTATCTTTAGGTTCCATGTTAATGTTATTATGGTTAATTTTGTGAAAGTGATTTCTAAATTCATCTAGTATTTCTGGTATACTAGAGACATTCTTCTTTTTCCTTAGAGAAAAGATTTCTTTGATATGGTTTTGTTTATTCAACCTTTTTGTTTTATTTTTAAGTCTATGTAAGTATTTGGGGCTTATTGAATAAGACAAAAACTTGTATTTCTCTGAAGTTATTTTAACTTTATGAGTTAAAATGTCTTTGTATTTCTCATTTAGTTTGTTTATTTCTTCAATAACTTTCTTGTCCATAATATTTTCTTTATTATTATGTTTATAAGAGTCTAATTTACTTTGAATATCTAACAATTCCTTATCCCAAGATTTCGTTTTATTATTATACCATTTGATACTTTATCCATATAGATATGATTTTAAGGCATCCCAAACATAAACAATGGGGACTTCAGGAGTATTATTTATGTCTAAAAAATTTTTACTTCTGAAAGTATATATTCTTTATAGTCTTTTAGTTGAGTTAAGTATGCTGGTATCCTTTTGATCTGAACATTATGAGTATTTTTTATCATAAATTCAAAAACAATTGAATTATGATCAGATATAGGACATGAAATGATTTTGGAATTAATTAAATCTGTTACCATCTGGTTAGAAATAAAGACCCTATCTATTTTTGAATAAGTTTTGTATCTGTTAGAAAAAAAGGTGTATGGTAATGACTTTGAATCTATCTGATTATTAATATCATTCAAATGATAAGAATTAGCAAAATCATTTAAATGTTTTGCATTAGATGTAATTCTTCTTTTCCCTATAGTGGTAGTATCACTTTCATGTAGTATGCAATTAAAGTCACCAGCTAAAATAATATCTCCTATAGAGAATGATATGATCTTATCAATATGATGTTTCACTGTATTAATACCAATTCCAGGTATCCAATATACATTAAATAAAGTGTAAGTCTTCCCATTAATTTGTATTGTAACCATACAAAACATTCCTTTGTCATCCTGATAAGACTTAATGGTTTTAGGAATGGGCATACTTTTATTCCATAAAATAGCCACTCCTCTTTTTTTCTGAGTGTGCTCTGAACTAACCAATACTGTATATTTGTTTGTGGCTAGTTTATCAATATCTTTTTTCAAGAGATGGGTTTCTTGCAGGAAGACTAAGTTGCCTTATGTAAATTAATGTATCTTATTAGGCTTGCCCTTTTACATGGATTATTCAATCCATTAATGTTTAAAGAAATTCCTTTTAAAGATGTCATTTGGCATTTTTAAAACTTAAGAATCTTATGATCAAAATAACAAATAACAAGATAAGTAATGTTACATCTCCTCCTTTAGGTGTACCTTTAAATATAGCTGTATTTATTGAATCTCTTATGGGATTTCGTATAGGATTCAATTTTGTTTGTAGTGACAATGAATGTACAAAATATATTGTGGATGTCAAAACTATATACAAATAACAATGAACAAGTGAAAATAATGTAAGGATTAAACCTTGCATCCAGCCTGGAGTTATAAACTCCAACTTAGAGTAGTATTTACCACTCAAGTTAACCCCTACCCTAAGCAGCAGTACCTCAGCTACCACCTTATCAATTTAATACTAGTTATATTTAACTGAGGTTAACAGTTTTCAATTCAATTATCTAGCAAGACAAGACTACACATTTGGTAAAACTGCATCATATAAACTAAAATAAACCTTTTTTTAAAAAAAACTGTTCATACTACTATATACATCCATGTAATATAAAACACTTGTATTCAAATAGCATTCAAATAATCTTGATGTTAGAAATCAAGAGGAGAGAAAATAAGTTCTAACATTCATTTAAATCAAGAACTTTGGCTAATATGATTCAGACATTACATATATTAAGATGCATCTATTTTCTGTCATGTAAATGCAATTAACAGCTTCCAAAAAAAACCTTGAATTGCTTGTATATGAGCATTTACTCAAACTCATTATTGTCAATAGAATAAAGTATTGTATTCATAGAAATTGTTATAAATCATACTGCATAGTTACGCAGATTTTCAGAAACACTTATATACATATATACATACACACACACACACACACACACACACACACACACACACACACACACACACACACACACACACACATATATATATATATATATATATACACACATACACACACACACACACACACACATATATATATATATATATATATATATATATATATATATATACACATACACACACATACACACACACACACACACACACATATATATATATATATATATATATATATACATACATACACACACACACACACACACACACACATATACATATATATATATATATATATATATATATATATATATACACATGCATACACACACACACACACACACACACACACACACACACACACACACACACACACACACACACACACACACACACACACACACACACACACACACACACACACATATATATATATATATATATATATCTGATCTCACTGAGTTATGTCCTTACTGAGCACTATCTTACTTGCTGTCCCTACAATAAATCTGTCTGCTTTATACAAAATAATGCACAGCAAACACATTTTAGTAACCAGATTTTACAACCATGCTATACTACTGCTTTAAAATATATCACATGACAATTTCTTCCAGTATAGAGTTATAAAATTATTTATGTTTGTCAATCAGATGAATTAAATGAGTTATAGTAATGTATATGTTTGGAACATAAGTTTTAACACAGATTATTAAGCTGCTGTTAAGTAGATTTTCAAAAACACTTGAATAAATGTTTCATTTTCTATGCCTTCTAAAATAAGACATTTACTTACTACAAGAAACTGTATCATTTAAACTCATTATAACTGACATATTTTATGAATTATAACATAGATATTTAAGTAATTATATAAAATAACTCACATTTAGATGTTAAAGAGTTCATTTTCCTTCACATAGTCGCATTTGTATCATTTCTATTTCCTGGTAGAGTGTCATTGCTGAATCTGTGATGTGTCAGTGTGATATCTAGGTCAAAGGTGAGACTAGTTGCTTTCAGCTTCTCTGTGAGAATTCTGAGAGTTGAAGCTTTTGAAGTAGCTCATGGACACTGTGCATGAGACAGCCCACATCCCAGATAGTCTCTCTTAACATTTTGGCGGGAAACTTATTAAAAACTAGTGACAAACATTCATTTAGCAGTGTAAATGCATCTAAACATGACAAAACCTTCACAATGTATTTTACAGGTTATTACAGCCTCTATGTAAGTGAAATTAAGCTCAAAATTATTAATAAGTAATAAAACTCAATATTTTTGTCCCAACTCAAGTTTTATGCAAATCTTATTATTTACTGTGTCTATATGATCAAGAGCATTTCTATATATTAATAAAGAAAAGAAAAAGAGAGTAGAAAGTAGAAGGGTGTAAGGCAGAAATAAAAAAAATGTAAGAGAAAGCTATAAGAAGTATATACAATGGAATATTACTTACTGTTTATATTAATAGAGTTAAAAATAAAACATATTATTTACTATTATTTAGTTCTAATTATTATTAGTTAAAGCATGACAGATTATTTACAAACAAGCATAAGCAGTGTAATCAAGAAAGTATAATTAGGAATAGCATTTGAAGAACATATAAACTTTTTACAAGGAATAAATATGTTATTATTCGATTAATCATATTTTCACTACTCTTCTCTCCCTGCCTTCCCCCACCCTTCACCCACTACATAATCTAAATAGAATGTCATTGTTTAAACAAAGAAAAGAAGAAAAGGAGAAGAAAAAAAAAAGATAAAGAAAAAATGTATCAAATTACTGACCTTACTTCTCCTTTTCAGAAAGAGAAACAAGTTGAATCACAACTTGCCATTAAATCTCCAGATATTTTGACTAGTTATGAAGCAAAACATTTCTTTGCACACAAAGAATAACTTTGATTAAATCTTTTTCAAAATATTTGTTGCTTCTTGGAAATGCAGGAACTATATTTAAAAAGATTAATAATGAAATAAAATGATGAGAGAAAAAAAACCTAGAACAAATCATTTGTTTTTTAGTCTCTTCTTCTTCTCTGAAGTCTTCCACGAAGTTTCAGTTGCCAGTCTCTTTAATGAAGGACTAGCCCATTCCATTTCTTCTATTTTATCCAAAATCTTATTTTTTTGATAAACAGTAAAGCAGAGTCTAAGTCATCGAAAATTTTAGGACCATCAGGAAGGAAGATTTTAAGCTTGGCAGGAAACAGAAGGTATGTTTTAAACTGTGCTTTTTTAAGCTCCCTTATAAGTGGCAGAAAAACTTTTCTTTTAGCTATTACCATGGAAGAATAGTCATTGTCAAAACGCACAGTTGTCTCATTAATCTTAACAGGAGCTTTAGCCCAAGCAGATTTAAGAACCATCTCTTTATCAAAAGATGATAGAAATCTAACTATAACTGATCTAGGATAATTTTTGTTAGAGTTAGTATTAGCTATAGATCTATGTGCTCTTTCGATACCAAAAGAGAATGCTTCTGGTAAGTCTAAAGTTTTAGGGAGCCATGTTGTTAAAAAAGAAGTAATATTGTTACCTTCAATATTTTCTGGCAGTCCAAAAATCCTAATGTTATTAGCCTAGATCTATTTTCCAGGTCATCCAGCTTTGTTTGTAAATGTGTATTTTGTTTCAGCAGAAACTCAATGTTGATTTCCTCTTCTTGTATTCTATTTTCCATGTCATTCACAGCTTCTTCTATGCCTGTCATCTGGATCTTCTGTTGTTGCAGGTCTATATGTAACAAGTCTATTTGTTTTGTAGTTTTTTCTATGAAGGTGTCTATTTTAGTATCCATCTTATCCATCTTAGCAGTAAGTTGCTGGATTATAATTATCAGAGACTGAAGTTCTTTCTTGATGCTGGAGTCTTGAGAATTTGTCTTACTGGAACTCATTTCAGACTGATAAACTGACAGGAAAATTTCCAAAGTGATTTCTGACAGGAATATTGTTAAGATTTCCTTTCTTTTTTAGATATAGTTCAAGAACTATATAAAACAAACATATTTAGAAAGAAAATTACTTCAAAAATTAATTTTTTAAGTAATTAATTCCTGTCAGTGTAATGAAATTGGTGGAGCTGAAGAAATCTGCTGCTATCCTGTGTTCATCCTTGGCCACGCCCCCCTATATATGTAGTTTTGAAGTGATTGTTATTCAGTTCTGAAGAAGTTCTTGGTATAGAACAAAAGCGCTTAACTGAATTTTTTAGTATTTTTATTATTTTAATAAACATGTGAAGAACAAAGTACTTACTTGGTGACTTTGTTATTCTGGTTTGATTTGTGAAGGCATGCAAATATGCTTGCAGGTGATAAGAACATGGTTTCAGCATCCTCTAGAACAAATGTAGACAGCATGCAGCATGTGGCTAGCAGAAACAGGCCTAAGCACATGGCAGCTGCAGACCTGCAGGATTTCTAGGGAGAACCCATAACTTTCCAGCAAGTTCTAAGACTAGCTCAGTAAAACGGACACGCTCAGTACAGTACAAGGGTGAGTCAGCAAAACCCAAGTCAAGTCTTATTGTTAACTGTTGTAACTGTGGTGCCAATCCTGAGTCTAAAAGAGAGAAGTGCTTAGCATTTGGTCAGAAATGCCACAAGTGTAAAAAATGAAAACATTTTCAAAAGTTTAGTAAATCAGGCAAGCCTCATTCATTTATTAAGAAAGGTCACTCAAAAAAGCTAGCTGATCATATAGAAAGCTGCAACTCTACTTTGTAATGTAGATGGTGTATCAGTGGTCAGTGAAAAGGTTAATGCAGTAAACTCAGTAGCAAAGAACAAAGTATTTTGTACTGTTCTGATCAATAGTAAACCCACGGAGCTTAAAGCAGACACTGGTTCAAAGTGCAATGTTATATCAGCAGAAATATTTGCTAGAGTAAAAGCTGGTGAACAACTTAATTTGGCCAGTTGTGCGAAGCTTGTTGCTTATGGAGGTGAAGAGAGTCAAACCAAAGGCTCAGTAGTGCTTTCATGGTATTCAGCTGGGAACAGTTACAGCCTGCAATTTTATGTAGTCAGAAGACCTGTACAATCATTATTATGTCTCAGAGACAGTTTAATAATGAAACTGCTTTATTTTACCAAAGAAGTCCATCATGTAAGCACATGTCCTAGTTCCAGCTTCACCGATACTATTTTCTCCGAGTATGCTGATGTTTTCGAAGATAGGCTAGGCAAACTTCCAGTTGTGTACTCCATGAAGTTGAACCCAGAGGTTAGTCCAGTGGTCAGACCAATGAGAAAAGTTCCGATAGCTATGCAGGACAAAGTCAAGGTCCAGTTAGATAAAATGGCACAAGAAGGTGTGATTAGTCCAGTCACAGAACCAACTTGAGTGGGTGTCTTCTGTGGTAGTTGTTCATAAGAAAAGCCCAGATGAAATCAGAATATGTACTGACCCAAGAGACTTAAACAAAGCATTAAAGAGGTCCCATCATCCTCTCTGTACAGTCAAGGAAGTTGCTACTCTCCCACCTAATGCCACTGTTTTTTGTCTTGGATGCAGAGTTCATTTTGGCAAGTGATGCTTGATAGTAAATCTTAACTACTGACTGCATTCAGTACCCCATTTGGTCGATACAGATTTTTCAGAATCCTTTTGGAATAAATTCTGCCAGTGAAGTCTTTCAGCGTGCAATGGAGCAAATGTTTTCAGGTTATGTGTGTGCTATATAACTGTAGATGATTTACTAGTTGGAGGTAATGGTGAAGCAGAGCATGACAGAAGCCTCAGGAAAGTTATAGACAGAGCTTGTTAATTCAATTTAAAGTTCAGTCCTCTGAAATGTAAATTCAGGCTACCAGAAGTTACTTATGTAGATCATTTATTTACCAGTACAGGCTTATGACCAGACCCTTTCAAACAAACAGCCATTCTTGAGATGCCAGCTCCAGGCAATGTCCAAGCCTTGCACCGTTTCCTTGGTATGCTTAACTATAGTTTATACCAGACTTCAGTGAATTATCAGTACCTTTAAGAGAGTTGACATGCAAAAACATTGCCTGGTCATAGTTGGAACAACACCAGAGAGTATTTCATGACCTCAAACAGAAAATTGCCAGTCCAACTATGCTAAGATATTATGATGTCCACAAACCAGTACTTCTTTCCTGTGATGCTTCAAAGTTTGGTTTTGGTGCAGTTATTCTTCAAGAGGGCAGACCAGTAGCCTATGCATCTAGGACTCTTCCCCAAACTGGGATGCAGTATACTGAAATTGAGAAGGAACTTTTGGCAATTGTGTTCACATGTTCGAAGTTCCATGATTATATTTATGGCTGAGCTATCCAGATCGAGACTGATCATCAACCTCTAGTTACTATTTTAAAGAAGCCTATGCATACAGCTCCAGCAAGACTACAAAGAATGAGGCTCAGATTACAAAAAAGTGCAACTTCAAAATGGTCTGTACAAAAGGCAAACTTCTTTAGTTGACTGATACCTTATCCAGATCACCCAGAAATACTACAAAAAACTTGATGCACAGAATTTTGACTTTGATGTAATGGAAGTGCATAATTTTTCTACCACAAGACTTGATGAGCTAGGAGATCATAGAAAAACTGATCCAGTTTTGAAAAAACAACTTCATCAGTATTGGATAGCCGTCAAAGCAATCTTGTGTATCAACAGAAGTGCATCCATATTTTCCTTACAGAGATGAAGTGTTGATGGTATCATTTTCAAAGGTCCTAAAGTTATTTTTCCTACTTACTTACAACATGAGTACATTCAGATTCAGTGAAAGCACATTTCACTGAAAGTCAAATGACTGTGCACAAATCACTGAAAGCTCAATTCACTGAAAACACAATTCACTGAAACACATTTCACTGAAAGTTATATATGTCATTTTCCCCACTGTAGTGTGACCCTGGAGTTAGTATATATACTAAGAGGTGATGCGGGGGACACCACCCCCCACATTGGGGGGTGTGGGGGCATAACCACATAGTTTGGATATATATTATGTTCAGAAAAGAGTAACTTATTGGAATTGCAAGTATCCATATATATAGTTCAAAATATTTAAAATAGGTGGGGGGCTAGCTACACCCCCACACCCCCCAATATGGATGGAGGTGCCCCCCCTACTATATATACTAACTCCAGGGTTGTACTACAGTGGGGAAAAGGCCATATATAACTTTTAGTGAAATGTGTTTCAGTGAATTGTGTTTTCAGTGAGTTGAGCTTTCAGAGAATTGTCCTAGACCTACATACATATATATATATATATATATATATATATATATATATATATGAATCTACTTTTAATTTACGAACACCCAGGTCATTGTAATGTAATGCCAGAAAACTAGCCACTTGGCCACCAACACTTTAAAATGAAACCTAAACAAATCAAACCGACCCCAAGTGGGGGGTGGGCATTGTCCCCGACACTCCCTAACTAAATATACCAACTCTGAGATTGCACTATAGTGGAGAAAATGGCAAAGATCACTATGGTGGCCAAATGGTTAGGTTCCCAGAGTAACATTATGGTGATCCAGGTGTTTGTAAAATTAACTTTTCAGCAATGTCATCTCGATGTTCCATCATTCAATGAAGTGGCCTTTTGGGAATAAGAAATAGATCCATATCTATATCTATATTTATAGCTGGATTCACCTTATAGTCTCGAAATACTAAAATACTGAATTTTAGTATCTCAAGACTATAAAGCCAAAAGCCCAAAAAACCGACACCCACAACTGAGAAATTCAAAATCACGATCATTCATATACACATACCACCACACAAACAAACACACATACACCTACCTAATGACACTACAGCACACAAAACAACACACACAAACACAACATAAACAAACACACCTAGCCTACCTATAAAAAGGAGAGCAAGCCCCCCTGCACCCCCCCCCCGGGCTGTGCCCCATTCCCCTGCTACTTATGTATACCAACTCCGAGGATGCACTAAACACACAAACACATAAAACCCACCACTACACACACTCACACACATTAAAATCCATACCCAATACACTTACAAGAACACCACTTACCTGAATCCCCAGCTAAAATCACAAACCGCACCACATGTCACGAACGTGACAAAACAACTGTGGATTCGAATTTCTGCATTTGACATTATGCAGTTTTGCGTAACTGTACTTTCGACATTATAGTCTCAAAATACTAAAATTCGGTATTTTAGTATTTCAAGATTATAAAGTGAAACCCTATATCTATAGCTATATATATATATATATATATATATATATATATATATATATCTAAAACGATTTGGGCAAAAGCACTTCTCTAATAACATCAAAACATTAGACCAATAACTGGATGTAGATGTTCTTGACTTCAACCTCATTAACTATCAACATTTTCAAAAGCAGAATAAATCTGATGGAGAGGGGTTTTCTACTCTATCATAAGTTCTTAGTAATAACTTTCCTCCACATTGTTAAAATTAGTCAGAATATTGAAAACTGATCAGAATTAAGAAAGGGCATTAAATAATACTTTTTCTTTACAAATCATTATGTTATCACATTAAGCTTGTATAATATGACTTGCATTTTCTAAAAATAATTTAACGTAAGTGCATTCAAATATAACGTGCTTCCAATTTGTTTCATGTTCTAGTTTACATCTCCCAGCAGAATGCCTGGGTATTCCTACTAATCCTGGTATGTCAGAGATACCTCAATATGTACTTTTTATCATAATCCAAAATTTTATATTGTTCATTCTGAAAAATTAATTGCCAAAGTTTATCATTTACGTTTTCACTATAATCTAAATTTATTTTATACGGTAATTAAAGCTGAGTTACTCTCTTTATTTACAAAGATAAACTGGCATAAATATTCCATAAATGTTGGTAATTTCAGAGTAGAAGAGTTAGTTGAACTTAAATTGTGCATGTGGCCTAATTTTCTGTAAGAGTACCAGTCTTCCTAAACTAACCCAAACTCAGATATTAACATATTCATAGACATAGATATAGATAATTTAACAATTACTTTTCTATCTTAAAAGCAATTATACCATCCTATAAAAGTATGTTTCCATCAGAATATATTCAATTTGTTTAATGTATTTAATGTATTTAAATGAAATGTTTTAATTTATTTAAACTATTGACATATTACTAGTTTGTTGGATTATATATGTTGACTTGAAAGTAACTACTTAATGCAAGCCACACTTTATTATAAAATAATCCAAAGTATTTTGTGTAATTCGCATTTTTTTAATCAAACAAGGATGCATGCAACATTTTCCACTTAGCTATAAAATTATTTACTCTGTGTATAATGGTTATAAAAAGGTCTGCAGGTGAGTAGGTTCCATATCAGGTAATGTAATCCCTCCTGTTTCCCAAGTTCTGATATGATGATTATATGCTAGTCAAGGTTCAATTGGGAGCCAAAGAATCCTTAGAAAATTTGTGTTATTTATTTTTAAGTGTGTGTTGCTTTGCAATAAAGCTGTTTGTTAATTCATGCAGGTCTTCATATTGCAGCAATATTATAGTATAACAGTCTAGATATTACAATTTGAATAGAACTGCTATAGTATGTATTTTATCCCTACAGGAAACATATACAAAAGCAGAAAATTAAAAAGTATAAGCAAAACATTATAGCTAAGTATATTAAGAAAATCCATGTTGTAATAGAATGAATGGGTCAAAGTTCAATCTCATGTCATACTTTCATCACTTTCTCACATCAATTTGTCCCATTTCTGTCAGTGGATAACTTTCAACTTAAGTAAGATTTTCTCTGTTATATAAAAATATGTCTGAACTATATTCTGTGACAGAGCCTGCAATAAGTATCAGAGAACACTCAATGGTACCTCATCTAGTTACTATGATACCAACCAAGATTTCTCTGCATGTGCAAAACTATCACAGTATAATGTATCAGCAGTAATATTATGTAGCAACTCAACCAATATTTAAGTATTTTAACATTGATACCATTCAGAATTAGTAACAATAGATATTCAAATACAATCCCTTAAAAATGGAAACATTGCTACCCACATCAATGTGCTCCATTAATCCAGCAATTACAATTATAACAAGTGCCCTATAATCAGAAACAATTGCAATGGCAACAATCAGTGTCTTATACCATCTCCACTACAAATAAGATGGTAAGTTCACAGACCATCAGAAAGGAGCCTAGTAAATCTATGAACATCATCCCCTTCAACTTATTTAAATGTCACAGCCCATGCCAACAAGGCTCACAGTAATTTAAACATGCTCCACCATAAAACATGAAATTCAGCCTCAACCAACCTGCATAGCAACAGTGAGTCAAGGAAATAACACCAAATGGGAAGAAAAATAAAGACAACCAAAAGCAAGAATAAAAACTAAAACTCAAAATGTCCAGACAGACAATGCACATCACCATCAATGTGGACTACTTTGACCAACTAGAAACCATGAAAACATTTGCACACTTTGAGAGAAGCAAAAGATTGTTTTAAATAGCTGTTTTATACTAGTTAAAATAAACACTTTTACAATAATGTTACCATCTTGGTAGCATATCATAATGTAGTGTTCATTTAGCATTGTTAATCAATGAGGCGAGCTATTCAAAAAAGTTGCATAAAGTAGCACTTATTAAATAAAGACATTAAAACATTACTAAACTAATGACTCTCTAAAAAAGTAAATATTTGAAATATACTTGACTAGAATCAGTATTTTGAGACATTTATAAATGTCTTGGTAAACTGTTAGGCTGTATACAAACAAACCCTGTAGTAATAAAACAGATGAATGTCTTTTTGATCACAAGATATTATTATTTCCTCTTACCCTTAGCAGAAGAAGCAGATGCAATAACTCTGTTTTTTATTACTGATTGCAGGCTGTGCTTTTTTAGAAGTCTTTATTAGAGACATAAATGATTCATCCCTGTCCTCAAGCAAAGGAATAACATTAATGTTTTTCTAAAAAAACTGTAGCCTCGTTTAAAGTATTAAAGATTCTAGGGCTAGATTGTAGAATTTTTTTTAGTCTTGCCGAGTATAGAAAATGTTTTCAGTCTTGTAGGGTATAACAGCTGTGTTTTAATGATGTTTTGTTTTATCAAATTAAAGGCCAATATTATTTTTCAAGTGCTTTTGTGGCATAGTCATTGTCAAACCTAATTATACTATGGCCAAATTTTAACATAGAGTTTGAACAAGAAAACCTCAAAACTAACCCTTTATCAAGAAAGGATAAGAATTTAGCAAAAGGAGATCTTAGTGAAGAAGGGTTTGTTGAGATTGTTTTGCTAGTTGCTTGATGTACTTTCTCCATAGCATAAGAGAAACCCTCATGTAAACTGAAAAACAAAGGAATAGAAGATGAGAAAAAGCCAACAATGTTTCACCTTCAGTTTTCTCAGATAAGTCTAAAATTCTAGTAGTGTACCTTTTCTCTCTATTTTCAAGATCCTGTATTTAATTTAATAACCATGTATTTTTTTGCAAGAACTCACTTTGTGTTTCCTTCTCCTTCAATCTTTTATTGATATCAGTTACAACACTCTCTTAAGCCCTGTATTCTGGATAGTCTATTTTTGAATAATGGATTTTAAGATGTTTTGACTCTTTGCCATGATTATCTTGTAAGTTATCTAGTTTATCTTCAAAACTATCAATCCTCACTGTAAGTTGCCAAATTAAATATAGCATTAACTGTAAATCCTTTCTTATAGATGCTTGAGTACTCGAATTTTTCAAGGAATTCATTTTCATTCCTGTACATACTGTTTTTTTAAGAAAGGAATTCCTATTGGATGAGTATATTTCCTAAATTTTATAGAAAACTTCCAAAAAAAAAATGATAAAGGAGAATACAGATCAAAGATCCTGAAGAAATTTTTACTACTCACATCAGAGCTCCTCAAAATTGCTGCCATCCATCTTGAATGGAACTCATTGGTAAATTTTCTGTATACATTGAATTCATCTTTTTTCATTTCTAGCTTTTTGAGTGAAGTATTTCACCAATACTGTTTTTTGTTTCAGTTCTTCTTAATGTCTTAGTTCTCAGTCATTATTAAGGTAACTTGGGTAAATAGTTTCCAGTAGATCTCATTCATATCCTTTATTCTGTACTTCCGTACTTATTACCAAATATATTTTTTTACTCCCCCCCCCATGGTATTATACTACCACACCAGGAAAGCCAAGTAGTCATCTTCATTGGTTTTATTTTTAAAACCTTCAAAAGTTATTGCATTACGGATCTGATGTTTCTAAAGGTTCAATTATAATTACATTTTTAGGAGTTTATCAAGATTTACCATAGCAAAATTTAAATGCTATTCAATCTTGTAGGGGTAATAAAAACCTGACGCAGTCCATAAAAATATAATAGGCAAAGAAAGTAATTTTTGTACAAAGATTCTCCCTCCATAGTTACCCAGCCTATTGAATAGTAGTTAAAGTAAAATAGTTGGCTTTTGAATCAGAATAGTATCCAGTGTTGCCAAAACTCTACATATAATCTGATGTTTATTAATGGCCTCCTATATCAGGCAGATAAGGTCAGTCTTTCAGAATTCAAGGTCATGTACATCTCAGTAAGTTCATGTGTCTTATCTAAGGTTTTTAGCCTTGCTGGAATCGGAAATAATAATACCCCACCCTGGTTCATGATGTTGGTACACTTTGAAATTTTGCTAATTCATTTCTGTTTATAGATGTGTCATATGTCTTTATTATGATTATAATGTTAATTGTCCTATGTTAGCTTCTAAGTCATGTATTTTCTTGGGATTGCTATAGACATTAGTTAAGAGTAAATTCAGAATATTATCAAATATATTGTGTCTTGTAGATTTTTCTCAAGCACTGGTCTAATGTCTAGAAAACCACTCACTGCAAAATGTATATTTTTCCTGCAGAATTATTCCCATATAATGCAGTAAAGATAAATTGTCAAATTCAAAAAATGTGTCTGGTATACTCAAAGTTTTCTCATGGAATATTATACCCACACAGTTAACCTTCTTCTTAACCAATTGTTGAAGTGGCAATCTTTGTAGTGCCAACCAATATAAAGCTTAGGAGAAGGCATACATTCAGCAAATAATAGTTTTATGCTTTTATCAACACACTGTTGGTAAATATCACTCATAGTAGTCTTCATAAAGATGACTGGAGCTTTCAACAAGTAATTTACTCTGGCATGAACGACAAGAACTTTTGAATTTGTGGATCTTAATACTTTCCTAAGCAAATCCACAATTTCTAGCAGTTTCACTCCAGGTAATAAATTGAATGTTATCTTCTTATTTTGTAAAGTATGTGACATTCCCATGCAGGGCTAGTAATCAAGGAGCCTGAATCCTCACCACTGGCACTCTAGAGGGATGTTTACTTGGAACAAAAATGGATATACCCAGTATTTCCAGATGCAGCTCTCTGCATCAAGCACAGTTTCCCTTAAGAGCACTCAGGGAACACAATCGGTCCGGGGTCTGCATTCCTTTATCTGTCTACCTCCAGGTCCCCAGTAAGACTCCCTACTGGCACAGCTATAGAGCTGAGACCTCAGCCAAGCATCCAAGCCAAGTTTTCCAGCACCCTGTCTGTGAAACCAGTGCTTTGTGACACTGCTCCAAACAGCTGACACACACACACTCTTTGAGGTTTGATTTTCTCACACACACACACACACACACACACACACACACACACACACACACACACACACACACACACACACACACACACACACCTGGGAAAGGCTGGCATAGATTTACTAGCTATGCCCCCTTCTGCCCAGACTATAAGGTAGTTACACCACCACCACCAGACACTTTAAAGCCAGCTACTCTGTGGTTCTTGAAAGGGTAACCATTTATACTGAGTGAAATTAATATTAATACAAATGGTAGTTTGACCAACAGCAAGGCTTTCAGGAGCAGTCAGAGCTGTCACTATATATATATATATATATATATATATATATATATATATATATATATATATATATATAAGCACTCTCAGAGATTAAAATATTCTCTAAAAGACCAGCCACAATGAAAAGTTTAAATATATTTAATAATAAAAAGAAAAGAACATGAAAATACTAAATATCTATTTACAGTTAACACCAGAGTTTCAGTCACTGGAAATGCTAAAATAATACAGGCAAATAGATTCACATAGATACAGAAAAACAGTACTTAACTAATTTCACTATATTTTCCTGACTGATATAAAGAATTACTATTCTCTGGACACTTACTAGAGCAAGGCAAGATGAAGTAGGTGATGGGTCCTTTTCTGTCAGTTTCTAAAAACACTCTGCTGAGAGACTTCTGTCTCACCTAACATTAAAACATCATTTCTAGTGATGGAATACAGAATGACATCACATACATCTGGTCATATGACTTCTAGTTCCCATACTATCCCCATTGCTAGAAATTGCCAGGATTTAGCACATATGTATCAAAAATACACACAGAGAGCTTGCTAAGATCTGTTGCAGCTTCTGAAAGTCATAAAACAATTTCAAACCTCCACCCTTCAAGAGTAGCAATTAGCTTACCCCAAAGACAATGCAAAAAGCTTCCTAATACAGACTTTTTCTCACTGGCTGCATTGAGACCTGTAAGATATAATCTTTATGGACTAAGCCAGGTAATTTAATGTCAAACTATATTCAAAGTTAAGTGGATTGAGATTAACCCCTTCTCTTCCAGTATCCTCTGGTAAAATATATACATTTAAACGGTTACAATAATATATATTTTTTTCCATCCAGCAGGGCACACTGTGTGTACATTTTTAATATAAGCAGCTTTACAAATACAATTTATAACACAAGCATCTATACAAATCAGTTTGATATACAAATGACATATAATTCTTTACAAAATTCCATCTGTCTGTGCTTGCATATGTTACACATCCACTGCCCTACTTCTCCTGGCATAGCTGGCAATACCTGACATTTAGTGTTAAAATCAACATTTAGGATACAGTGATTCATTTGGGGGATTATATGTCCACGAAAGCCAATCTTTAGTTTTAGGGATGGTAATTAATTTCTGGAATTTGCATGTCATTTCAATTTTCACTCTAATGCTAGGCAAGCAAACAAATGTAAAAGTGCTTGCCACCCCTTACAAGCACTTAATAGTGCCCTCTTCCCAAATTGAACAGGGTAGTACTTGATAATCTTGTTGTAAATTTGTGTCTACCCATCTAGTCATCATGATTAGCCTTAAAAGTAGCCATGAAATAATAACATATTCCATAGGCTAGTAATATGTTGAGTTAGGAAGCTATTTCTCAGGTGAGTCATATTTATTTAATGTTGTATATTTAAATCCTTAGTGTGGGTATTTGTATTGCCATGGTTTTGGGAAGAAATAGGAGGTCAAATAGGACTGGGTCTTTCATGACTTGAAAATCGAGATAAAGGTCACCTTGCAGCAACCTGTAGGTTACTGAGTATAAGGAGAGTCATGCTAATCTTTTGGGGTAGTCAAAGGATTTGAGACCTTTAATTTTCTTGGTCAGAAATCTTTGGGGCCTTTCCAGTGGAGCATTATGCTTGGATTTGTGCATACCAAAAGGGGCATTACACACAGTGATAGGTCTTTTAAGGTAAGAGTACAGTGTAGGATGGCTTCTTTGGATCTTGAAAATAATCCCTTGGAAATTAACTGGGCCAGATGGATGGGTTTCTTGTCTATAGTGGAAACACGATGATAAAATGACAGAATGCTAGCCACATAAATAACTAGGTATCTTATGACAGGATCTGTCTGAAGAGGGGGATCACTTATACACATGAGGTGGGAACAGTCCTTCTGCTGAACACTACTATGCTGCCCTGTTTTCATTTAGATTAAGACTGTTTTTGATATGCCATGTATGCGCCTATTCCAACTTTTGATGAAGTGTTTTTTTGGATGAGCGGATAACAGTGCCCAGTTTGTAAGCATCAGCAAACTTGGTCAATCACACTTCTAGAATATTAGCTTAGATTTCTGCAAAATAAATGGCAAACAGAAGATGGCCCAGAATTGATTGCTGTGACACCCCACTAGCAACAAATTTGCATTCAGAGAGAGAAAAAACAGTAACTTTCACAGCCTGAGATATGGTTGACAGTTAATTTGCCATCTAGCAGTCAGTGTAGGAGTTGACATTAAGCTTGTCTATTTTTTCAGTAATATTAGTCTGGGGGATAGTGACTAAAGCCTTGTCCAGGTCATGATAATCAATGTGCACAGTATGACTACTATCCACAGTCCCTGTATCATTTTCAAAGAAGCTTATTAGGTTCAGAAAACAGGACAAACTCTTTACAAAACCAAACCAATTGGACTCTAAATCAGTTAACCTGCCTATATCCATGTAAATGAGTTCTGGTATGATATATTCTATGGATTTGCATATAATGCTGGTGATACTGGTGGGTTTATAATTATCTAGGTCTATAGAGAGACACCCTTGCATAGAGGACTCACAGTGGCTGTTGTCCAGGCATCAGCAACAAGTTCAGTAGATAGGCTGAGGTTGAATAGTTTAAGTAGAGGCTCAGATAATGCAGCTTGGTATGTTGTTTGGTCCCATGGAAGTATTATTTTTAGCTTTGAGAAGGATTCTAAGACTTGTTCCAAAGTGATTGCAGGGAAAACTAAATTATTTTAGCTAGTGGG